>NC_091679.1:7609310-7953310 GCF_030179915.1 Drosophila takahashii | reverse complement strand
TGCTGCAGATAAATTGGATTTCCAATCACAATGAGCGAATTTTAGACTTGACCTTTGTATCTAAAAACTGCGACGCCGCTGTGTCTCGTGTTCCTCCTCTATCTCTCCCTGAAGATAATCATCATCCTCCCCTCCAGCTATCTTTAAATGGTATTTTCCACTCTGCGAGAGCTTCAGCAAGGCCACAGCTAAGATTTTGCTTTAGAAAAACTAATTATTCGCAGCTTTTGCATTCGTTATCTATAACTGATTGGTCATGCCTAACAGATGTCCCTGTTGCGGATGGTGTGGCGTATTTCTATGGTGTCCTTTATAGTTTGTTTGATAAATATGTACCCCTTTTTAGTGGTAAAACTCCTTACAGCTCTCCGTGGTTTACTCGTCAGCTTTCATATCTTAAGAATAAAAAATCCAGAGTCTTTAAACGATTCAAACAAACTGGCTTGCAGACGGACTTTGCCAAATATTCGGTAGTCAAATCAGACTACTTAAAGCATAATTCTGAATGCTACAATAACTATCTAGCTCGCTGTAAAAAAGACTTTAAAAGTAATCCAAAACTGTTTTATTCATTTGTGAATGCCAAACAGAAATCTCAATGCTTTCCTCCCTCCATGTTTTTTCAATTCTGTGGTGCCTCCGATGAAACTTGTCAATTGCAGCAGCAATGTCGGTCGCTTATTTCGCTATGTCAACATGACTTCACCACGTGCCGATCTACTACCACTAATTTGCTTGAATTTACCTCATTAGTCTTAAGCAGCAAACTGATGTTATTTTTACGGATTTTTCCAAAGCTTTTGACTCGGTACACCATGGGCTACTTATTCATAAACTTACCCTTATGGGATTCCCTCCAAAGTTGTTAAAGTGGCTACATTCATATCTCACTGACCGCTCTCAGAGGGTGAAATATAATGATATAACTTCCAAAACTATAAATGTTACCTCGTGTGTACCTCAAGGAAGTCATTTGGGAACCAAATGATTGTTGACTAACGACTTACCTCAAGTTATTAAGTCCGCAACTGTTTTAATGTTTGCTGACGACGTTAAACTGTGTTTGTCCATGTCATTACCGGATTCTTGTTCTCGTCTTCAATTAGATCTTGACTATTTACAGACTTGGTGCAAACTCAATAATGTATATCTTAACTATTCTAAATGTAATTTTATGACATTTTATCGTCGTAATCCGCCTATGTATTCATACTCTATTGACAACAATGTCCTTCAACGTATTTTTACTGTACAAGACCTGGTAGTTTTATTTGAGCATAACCTTTGTTTTAATGATCACATATCACTAATTTGTAATAAAGCTAGGAGCCTTTTAGCCTTTATGAAGCGGTGGTCTAAGGAGTTTGATGACCCTTATACAACCAAGCTTCTATATGTATCTCTTGTTCGGTCATCGTTAGAGTATTGTTCTTGTATATGGTCACCGCAGACGGTAACTTGTCAAAACATGTTGGAGTCCGTTCAAAAGCAGTTTTTGTTATTTGCCATCTTATAATGCCAGATTGCGTTTACTAGACTTGCCCACCCTGATCAACTGTAGGATTTGTCACGGTGTTATGTTTATACACAAATTAATAAACGGTGATGTCGACTCCTCCTTTCTCCTCCCTAAACTGGAATGTACCATGCAGGACAATTCGCCGATATCGGCCTTTGTCTTTGCCATTGTGCAGGTCAAATTTTGCCCTTAATGACCCTTTCCGTGTTCTTTGTGATAAATATAATGATCTCAGTCACGTCTTGTTGTATGGAGTCTCTTCAGTGTCTAATTATAATATAGTACTATCGTTATTGTCATCAAATATGTAATTTAAAGTGCCTACCACTCGATGTGAGCAGGGGCATATTGTTAAAAAATTCCCTTTATGTGGTTTGGCGCACTAGTTATTTAACACAAAATGTATATTATAAATGTTATACAAGCAGTCCATTTCTTAATAAATACAAAACAATATAATGTATGAAACACCACTGTGTTCTGACCACAATTGGCATTTAATTTCAAATACTGTCGTTCATAAAACAAGAAAAAAATTAAATCTTACCTTTTCTTTATCTAGTATAGCTCCAGTTATGAAATGTTTCATGCATAGGTAAGCAGTTTCCTGAAGTTCTGATTTTTCATTTTCCATGACTTTGAAAATAATATTTACAATTTTTTCTTTGTATCCGATATCACTGATGTAGTGACACGCTGCTAGCGCTCGCAACGCACTGGTCCTAAGTGGAATTAGATTAGGAACGTTTTTGTAACAGTCCAACTTTGCCAATGTGGCATCTTCAGCTTCACTTAATGTAAGCAACTCGTGAAAAAATAGTTTGTGGTAAGTGTTTGTCAAATCTGAAATGTTAGATGGACAAACTTTTAGAATTTTTATTTATGTATTCATAATAAGAGAAAACGCTATATCAGACTATCAGATACCCGCTACTAAGCGATAGGTGTAAAAGAACGCAACAAAATTGCATTTATACTTATCAGAAATCTTTAAAAATGGGCGATGGGCTGAATTAAACTTGCGCTGCGTAGGAAGCCTAAGAATACGTGTGGGTAATACCAACTTTCTAGCTTTTGTACTTTCCGATCTCAGAGTTCATCCAGACAGACAAACGGACATGGCTATATCGACTTGGCTAGTGATCCTGATCAAGAATATATATACTTTATAGGGTCGGAAACGCTTTTTCTCCCTGTTACATACTTTTGCACGAATACAATATACCCTTTTACTCTACGAGTAACGGGTATAATGATCGGCTCACAAAATAGCTAAATTAGGTATTTATAAGCTAGAAAATTATAAAAGTGAATTTAATTTTTAAAATTACGGTAACTTTTTTAATAAGAATGAGTTATTTTAAGGGGGGGTAGGGTCTATGGTCTATAAAAACTGGTTGGATAAATTTAATTCAAACCAATTGTATATAATTTTTATAGCCAATACTATCGGCTAAAAAAAGGGTTTTGTTGTAACCATTCTATCTCCTCCAAAAATGATCGGATTTCCATTTTGCTTTAACAAGGGATTGGTAGCCTAGAGGTCTAACGCGTGCGTGCATGCATATGTTGTTCAAGCTTGCGGCTGCAAGTGTGAGTTCAATCCCACGTCGAGACGAAAAACTCATGGTGTCTTTTTTTTTTTTTTTTAACACTAATATTTACATTGTAATATAAAAAAATGTATTTCATTTTTTTTAGTTCATGAATAATTATATTTTGATAACAATGATGTTTAAGTTTTTCAAATTTGAAACATTCAATTACTGTTACTATTGAACCATAATAAATATATAAATATTAATATTAATCAATAAATATTTAAGAGTAAAATTAAATGAACATGAAATGAAATTAACAATTAAATGAATAACCAGAAGAAAGCCAGATCAATTTGAGTAAAAATAGGAGAACAAAATGTGAATAGACTTTGTACAGCGCCTCACGTGATGCTTCCGTGGCGCAGCTAGTAGAGTGCTTGACTGTAAACTGTGAGGCGAGCGGTTTGCGTTTCGATTCCCGCGTGCGGCGACCAAGATGTTTTTATCAAAATAGTAAGTTATTGGGTTTTTATATTTATAATTGGTAATTTGTAAATTATACTTTTTGGTAGCTGGCCCGGCGGCGGTACCGTTCCTGTACGGGCCATTGGTAAAAGGGGCACCGGTAGGGTGCTTGCTGAAGGTGAGGGGTACCGGCAGGGTACTTGCCGGAGGCGAGGGGCACCGACAGGGTCCTTGTCGTAGGTGAGGGGCACCGGCGGTGTGCTTGTTGTAAGTAAGGGCACCGGCAGGGTGCTTGTCGTAGGCAGGGTTATAGCTGTCTGCTAGACAACTATGATCGCTGATGTGCTGGACGAAGAGTAACCACTGTGTGGCTGTCGTTCAAGTGGTTGGGAGCTGGCTGCTGGCAACTATAATCGCTGATGTACTGGATGGGGGCAGCCGCTGCGTAACTCTGTTCCGAGTGGTTGGGGGTTGGCTGCTGGGCAACTATGGCCAGCGATGAATCAACTGAAGATTATGGTGAGGGGAAAACTGTCCCCCTATGCCCCTGGCCTTAAGCTCAGTGGACGAATGTAAATAAGTTTGACGGCGATGGCCGGAGTAATGTTAACGAGCAGTGTGCTCTTTATTCAAGACATGAAACAGAACTGAATACAAATTCTGGACTTAAAGCTAACATAGCGGCCACGCAAAAGTGCTGTGTTTGCCGGCTATGCACGAGCATCCGCTCAAATGCTGTGTCAGCGATTTGGCCGGTGCATGTTATTCGGACAGCCGGTCATCGACTCTGTCCGGTTGACTTTAGTTAACTACTCCCCCCTCAAGATTGAGGCCGCCCTCGGCCGACCCTATTGTGGCAATCACCTCCCTTAGTTGGATCGCTGATCTTCTGATCAATGCGCAAAATATTGCTCCTGCGGCTAGCGCTACCATGTGTGTTAATTTTTAATTTTAATTTTAATTTTTAATTTTATTGTTTTCCTATCCTAGCACGTGGAACTTATTTTTACTGCACTAGTCACTATAAGAACACTAGAACACTATATGTGTTCGATTGGTATTAATTTCTTCTCCGAACTTCTGAATATATTCCAAATTACGTTCACTTTAGCGATGAAGGTAGGGAAGACTCAGAGTGCTTCGACTGATGGTGATATTTAGAGAGGGCGAATTGGCTACCCCTGCAGTCCTCTTCCGGACAGTGTCGTGATTTACGAACATCGAAAGTGACAAGGTGCGTTCCATGTACCCAGACGCTGGTTCCGTTGTCCACCTGCACTTGGGCTGACCGGTCATTGATGATGATGATTCCCTCGTCGACGTAGGTGATTGGATGTAGATCACTTGGCTGGGTCTCGCAGTGCGCTATTCCACCAGCATGTAGCTCTCTTGCGCACGAGCTCTCCGCCGTTAGTCGACAAAAGGTGACTCCTGGTGCCACCGAGCAGTTCTTAATCGAGTAGACTTCTCCGTTGCACTCGGCTACTGTATTACCAACTAATCGTAACATCACATTATGGTGTGCTACGGGGAAAATTGTGATTTTCTTACATGCTAGTTTGACCTTAGAAAATTTAATGATGAAGTGTAAAATGTTATCGGATTGTAGAACTTTTACGGACGCAACAGACAAAATGTCCCTTATGGGAGTGTCGGTGGGCTCCTCAAGCCAAACATTCCCTAAGTCTGCGTGGTCTAATATATTTGGACTAACCATATTAATTTTTGCAAGTGTGATCGCAAGTATTAAGTTCTGCAATTCCATCATGATCATCCTGTTCCGAGCAAGCAATGTCTCGTATAAATGACCAGTGTCAATTTGTGAATTTTTAGCTGATTTCAGGATTTGGTTGACTGTTGCGGTAAGCTTATTAATTTGATCTTGTACTCTATTGTTAATTTCCACCTGTCTATTGTTTGAGTTAATAAGTTGCAACTCAGTAAATTTGATCTTTTCTAAATCTTCTGCGTCTGGTGTTCCTGCCACGATCTTTAATGCTGACCCTAGAAAATCCAAACTTCTAGCTACCCTATGGTGTACGCCCAATGAGTCAAGTAAGTCTCGGAGATGAGCGGTATCCACGCTCAAAAGCTTTTTCATGTGCGATAGGGGAAACATTTCGCTCATGTTGTCCGTTTCCTCAACTACGCGCCTATATTCAGACAGATTTGCCGAGTGCCTTACGAACGCATACTCTTCCCAAACCAGGATGCGACCATCAATGATGGGAATGTATTTCGCCTGGGAATAGTCAGTTATGTGGGTCGACGCCGTAGTTAGAGACAAGATGAAGAGGACGATTTTGAACCTGTGAATGAATTCGAAGCTATATTTTTGTTTATGACAAGGTTGCCCACCACCAACGGAAATTAGCCTAAACTTAAAAAATATGTTTTACCATCTATGCTTATAACTATTAAAAGTTGAGCCAATTGGCTACGAAAAGAATTAAAAATTTGTGCCAAGTGGCTAAACAGAAATAAAAGACATTGTTTTTTCTGGTTGGTTAAATTATTTCAGGTTGTCTTTGTGGACCACCCTCCCCTTAATAAGGACCGTGGTCCCCATGTCCGCTTCCACAGTTTTCTCCTCGCATAATGGTGAAAGCTTGTTGCCTAGCCTTTTGTTGGATTTTACCAGGACTTTGTCGCCAACCTTGAACACCCTATTTTGCCTAGAAGCATTTTCCCTTGTTCTCAGCTTGTCCTGGGCCTGTTTTATTTTATCCTGTATTTCGTACTGTGGATCACTTGATTGTGTTACAACTACGTCGGCTGGCCTCTTGTCGATGATCGAATGGATAGACTTGTTGTATTTAGCAGTGGCCAGCAAAATCAGTTTAACGGTGTCGCTGATGCCTTTGTCGATTTTAAGACATCTGGCCAGCTCTACCAGAGTGTTGTGGAAGCGTTCCACTTGTCCGTTCGAGACGCTGTGGAGAGGCGGTGCATTCGAAATGCTAACGCCGAAGTGATTTTCCAGCATGGCAAAAATGGTGTGCGAGTTCAATGATGGCTCATTGTCGCAATATATGACTCTAGCTTTGGGGAAGACGTTAAGTAGTTGTAACAGAGCCGGTTTAAGATCCTCTATGGTTCTAGAGGAAATTGGCTGGACCATTGCAAACTTTGAAAATTTGTCAATGCATGTCAGAAAATATTTTTTATCTGTCTATGTGTAGCATTTCTCCCACCTGAGATGGAACTGGCGTTTCGCCGAGCTCGTGTTTCTTTGGATGACGGTCGTATTTTGCCTTAGCGCAGGTTTTACAGTTAGTGACGATTTCGTTTGCTAACTTGGTCATTTTTGGAAAGTAGTATATTGAAAGTACTTGCTTAACATTTTCCTGCGCTGACCTGTGAGCTCTATTATGCTCGGCTGTGAGGATTTCCCGTCTTTCATCGACTGCAAAAATATCCGTAACACGGTTCTTGCAATGCCAGAACTTGGTGGCTGGAAATTGCCGGACCAATACATCCTGAATCATCGCCAGCGTGTGAAGATCGCAGTGAATGGCGTTTACGCCTTTTGGGACAATCGCGTCTGCAAGCTCCTCAAGCAACGACTCCTTGCATGTAAAGTCAATGCTATGTCGTCTCTTGTTTCCGAAAAGAACGAAGCTGCGTTTAGAGGAAAAGCGTGCTTCCTCCAGAGTTATCTGGTTTTGAAAGCAGTTTAATGGCTTATCCGTAGTTTCAATGGTGTGCGTGAGTGACATTTCACCCAAGGAAGCTCACACTTTTCTTAAAAAAGCTGGACTTTTCTCCCGATACTCTCATTTTCGCATCGTACAGGCTCTTAAGAACCCAATCCACGTGCCTAATGTGAGCGTTCTCATCCTCCGAAAAAATGAACTTGCCGATCTGCTCCCGTAGGATGTCGTTGATGGTCCTCTGAAAAATGCTGCCTGCATTTTTGAGGCCAAACGGTAGTCTGCGGAATTCGTATTTCCCCCCATTCACCGAGAAGGCAGTTTTCTCACGGTCTTTTTCCGCGAGAGTAATTTGGTGGTAGCCGGACTTTAAGTCCAGCGTTGAGAAATACTTGGCCTTTCCCAAGTTTCCTAATATCATTGAAATGTTCGGCATGGGATAACGATCAGGTATTGTTCTTTCGTTTAGTTTGCGAAAGTCCAACACTAACCGCATTTTTTTGTTCCCATCCTCATCGATTCCCTTTTTATCCACAACCCATATTGGGTTATTATAGGGGGAGACCGATTTTTGGATTATGCCTTTTTTTAGCAGATCGTCAATCTCTTTGTTGACGAAATCCGCCGCCCCCATGGGGTAAGGGTACAATTTGGTCTAAATGGGCTCTTCATCGAGAGTCCTGATGGTAGCTATTACCGACGTATTATATGGCAGGTCTTCATTAGGGTCAGCGAAGGACTTTTTTCTGTCCTTTAGCATTTTTTGGAACGCTCCCTTTACTAAAGGAGGTGCCTCTGAGCAGTCCACCTTAGTAAAGTTGACGTCTGGGCAGGTGTGGAATGAAATCTGTTCCACCACTGTGCCGCATTTAAGTTGACCTGAAGCCAAGCATAGTGATACCCCTGCCTGTTTTAACAGGTCGAGGCCTATTATCCTGTCAAATGTTTCTAAATCCCGTAAAATAAAAAATGTGGCATTCGTGTTAAACAGTGCCACACATCATTTCTCTGTGATTTTGGTCTTGCCGTGAATGGAATGAACTGAAAATTTGGATTCTACCGGGCGAACGCCTTTCAACCCTTTATGCGGTCGAATGAAATTTTTGGACGCGCCCGTGTCAATAAGGAACTTCATGTTCACCCCCGCTACTCACCGTCCGATGACGGGTAGCAGGGATTTTCCCCTAAAAAATTTATTGTGTCTGAGTCGTACTCGTAAATTGAGTCATCGTTTATTCCCGCAGATGCGACAGAGGCAGCATCGGCATATGATTTTACGACTTGTTCGTCGTTCTGAACGACGTGATTAACCCTCTGTTGTTACCCGTGCGATCAGAAGTTGCGGGTCTTCTGTTCTGATAAGTAGGGACTTGAACAGGGTGGATTACCTTGGAGACAGATGGATCTACATCCATGGGCTCCTGCGTATTTTGAAACTTGTTGTTGCGCGGCTCATTATGAACCTGCGCTTTGAACGTTTTGCTATAGTGCGGGTTTTTGCCGGCACTATTTTGTGGCTCCGCCTGTGCGGGTGTCTTGTCCTGTTGACGACTTTGAGTCTTTGGACTTGACTTTCGCTCCTCTAGGCTTCTTGCGAACGTAGTCGCGAACTGATATCTCTCGTGGTTTGATTCCACCTTTTGTGCCAGGGCTAGGGCCGATGGCATATCCTTCGGCTTTGCCGAGAAAAGCACGTCAGTGAGACTGCGTTTTAGGCCCGAAATAAATACCCTTAGCGCGTCATCACGGAATTTTTCACATAGAATTTTCGCCATACTTTGTTCGTAGGACATGTTAAAGGTCATGTTGGTCAATAAGGTCAGCTTTTTCTCAACCTCATCGTAGTATTGTAATAGGGTTAGGCTACCCTGCCTGAGGGTGCCTAGCTCTTGTTCGATGACATGCATCGGTCTTTTGTCGCTGTAAGTAAAATCAAGACGACTTACGATCGCGTCGAAATTTAACACAGTTCCAAATGAGGATAGTACTGCGTCGGCAGGTCCCCTAATTTTGCTTCTAATAATAATTACCGTCTGATAGTGGCGCGAACTACCATCATATCGTCTGAATATGTGATATGCGGCCGTGGCCGCCTGTCTCCAAGAAACATACGCTTCTTGTGCCCCCGCGAATTCGGGTAGGCATTTGACTGCGTCGAGGGGCTCGCTACACTGAACCCTGATTTGTATGGCCGCGTATACCCTAATTTCTGGGGCCGGCGCCGGTGCTTGGGCTGCGGCGGGTGCCACGCGTAACTCTGCCGCCTCGCTGGCCAGTGTATTGATAGTTAACCTTAGTTGTTCCTCCCTTTGTCGATTTAAGGCGGCCTGCTCTGTCAACGCATTGTCAATGGCCGCCTGTACAACCAGCCTAAGTGGCTCGGGATCCATCCCACTACCTGCTGGGGGGTCTATTCCCGCGTTTATCGGAGTTGAAGCCCGAAGGAATTCTTCGTTATCGGAATCTGAATCGCTCGGGTACTGGTCAGCGTTTCTATACTGACGAAATTGTGCACTCATGGGCTTAAATACCCTAACGATATGCGAACGTAAGCAATTAAACAAAAGAACAACAAAGACAAAAAGACAACGAGGAATGCGCGGTCATATTTCTTTAAGACGGCGAACGGGTGGTTCCGTTCACTAAATTTAAAGCTAGCGAATATAGTGCTAATAGTAATAATAAATTTATAGGAATTATTTGGGATATAGCGTAAATATGAGCGTTGCGTTGTATAACTCTTGTTGGGAAAAATTTATCTGCAATACCTAAATCGTCAACGAAATTCTGATTCCAAAATTCTAAGTCCGTTATAACTCTTTTATTTATTATTTATTAAGGCATTGATTTTTCACATGGAGTTGCAGAATTAGTTTTTATAAGTAAAAAGTTAAAATTAATTTTTTTTTTTTAAATTTAAAATAAGTTTTTTCCTTTCTTAGAACATATATATTTTTTTTAACTGTTTTATAACCTTGTGCAGATTAGAAAATATTTAAATAAGGGGCTCACTTACGTGTTTTTTTTCTGTGTGTGTGTGGTGTGTTCCCTCAAATTTATTCCAAAATTAATTTACGTTGAGCGCCAATTATACTTTTTGGTAGCTGGCCCGGCGGCGGTACCGTTCCTGTACGGGCCAGTGGTAAAAGGGGCACCGGTAGGGTGCTTGCTGAAGGTGAGGGGTACCGGCAGGGTACTTGCCGGAGGCGAGGGGCACCGACAGGGTCCTTGTCGTAGGTGAGGGGCACCGGCGGGGTGCTTGTTGTAAGTAAGGGCACCGGCAGGGTGCTTGTCGTAGGCAGGGTTATAGCTGTCTGCTAGACAACTATGATCGCTGATGTGCTGGACGAAGAGTAACCACTGTGTGGCTGTCGTTCAAGTGGTTGGGAGCTGGCTGCTGGCAACTATAATCGCTGATGTACTGGATGGGGGCAGCCGCTGCGTAACTCTGTTCCGAGTGGTTGGGGGTTGGCTGCTGGGCAACTATGGCCACCGATGAATCAACTGAAGATTATGGTGAGGGGATAACTGTCCCCCTATGCCCCTGGCCTTAAGCTCAGTGGACGAATGTAAATAAGTTTGACGGCGATGGCCGGAGTAATGTTAACGAGCAGTGTGCTCTTTATTCAAGACATGAAACAGAACTGAATACAAATTCTGGACTTAAAGCTAACATAGCGGCCACGCAAAAGTGCTGTGTTTGCCGGCTATGCACGAGCATCCGGTCAAATGCTGTGTCAGCGATTTGGCCGGTGCATGTTATTCGGACAGCCGGTCATCGACTCTGTCCGGTTGACTTTAGTTAACTTGTATACTCATTTCAGTTATTATTACAGTTCCAATTTGAAACCACCTATGTGCTCAATTAAAGGAAATTCAAATAAGGTGACAAACAAGAACGAAAAAAAACAACACAAAGGCCGCGACGTCACAGAAAAAAACGGGTATAATTCCGAAGCCCGAAAATAGATTTTTGTATTTTCTGATTTTGAGAAATTTTTTTTTGGTTTTTAAAAAATATTTGTCTATATAAAAAAAACCCAATTTCTATTGTTTAGAAAACCTTTATTTCTAAATTCTAAGAAATATTTTTTTACTTTCTAAATTGCAGTCTATTTTTTTTTTTTGATTTTTAGAAAAAAGTCTTTGATTTTAAAGACCTACTTTCTTTAATATAGACAAAATCGCCAATAAAGCAAATTCATAGACGATTTTCTAAAACCAAGGGCGATTTCAGTCGATGTTTTTTTTTGGGTACATTATACCCGTTGCACTGTGGGGCGCCTAGAACAAAAAGCCTGCCAAAATGGTTTTTTTTTTTTAAGATTTTCCAAAATGTTGCAATGCAACTTTAAAAACAATTGAATTCTCTATACAAATCAAAAGGAAAGAGTGATCTGTGATGAATGGTTCTCCCACTACAGATTTATAAAGTGGATTTTTCGAAACATAATTTTAGCCAATAAGAAAAAAAGGTATTTTTACACATCTTTGAAATTTTTCTGAAAGCGCCCAAGGGCCTAAGTTGTATATGTAACGATTGAAATTTTAAGAGCAACCAATTCTTAAAATATTAAAAAAACAATAAAAATTTTAGATACATAATTACTATTTTTTTTTATTTTTTTAAAAAGGGTCCAAAAAAATTGCGATTTTTTGAATATTTTTGGACGTAAAGTAGTGTTACACCATAGATCCCCGTTTAATTCTTTTTTTTAAAAAAAGTTTAGATATTTAACTACATTTTCTGAAAAAATTAGCCTGCCCTTTTGTGCCTCTTCTGAGAAAACCGCAGTTTAAGTTAGCAAGAAATGTTCATAATTTGAAATATTGTCAGCCCTGGTTATCCGCGCGCCCTAACATTATGAAGATATTTTACTTATGTGAAGGTATTGATCAAGATAATGATAAATTAATAAACAAATTTGGGTTTAAAATTTTAAATTATGTTATTTTACTAAAAATACAGATATGAAATAAATACCGGTTTCTACCAGTTTTCTTTTTAAATAAGCTATATTTCCTTGATTGATTCTATGACATCTATAAGATATCATTGACCAATTGAAAAAAAAGAGCTTAAATGATAAATTATGCCTTAATCCCAATTTATATAAACCAATATTGAAATAGAACCGAGACATTCCCCTTTGTAATAAGCGTTTATATGGCAGCTATAAGTTATAGTTGACCGATTTGAATAATTTTTTTTTTCAAAAATCAAGTTAAATTAAAAAAATATATTGGGAAACATAGAACCCTATAACTAATTTATTTATATTCTTTTTCTTAAAAAAACAATTTATTTTTTCTTAAAAATTTTCTACAACAAAAAAATTTCACTAAAAAAATGCACCTTATGATGTTTTTTTACATATTTAATTGCCTTTACGAATGCCCCATCAAAAGATATTCGCTATAGGGCTCCGCTGATTTAAGGCAGACTTTTGGCTTTTTCGCCCCACTGTGCGTTGCTCGTATAGTAAAGGGTATATTGTATTCGTGCAAAAGTATGTAACAGCTAGAAGGAAGCGTTTCTGACCCTATAAAGTATATATATTCTTGATCAGGGTCACTAGCCGAGTCGATATAGCCATGTCTGTTTGTCCGTCTGTCTGTCCGTCTCCACCAGTGCAGCCAGAATCTTCAAAGCCAAAATTGCTAGATTTGAAAAAAATAAAAAAACTACTAAGGGCTAAAATTTATATAAAAATTGCCAAAAAAAAAATGGCTAAATATTTAAATTGTTAGATATGAGCGCGGAAGAGCAGGAATAGTGCTTTCCCTTTGTTACACGTTGCGCTGTTGTTGCTTGATACACGTTGCTAAACTGAAATCGCTGTCTTTAGTAGGTCTTGCGATTACAAAAACTTTATTTTACCACTTCGTATAGAATTGATGAGGCAATAAGAGGATAATTTTTTTATTCGGAAACCGCGTGTATTCCGGCGTACAGAATAGTTCTAACTTTAAATTCTTTTAAAACAACGATTTAGCGTCGCTTGTGAACGGTTGTGTTTACCATTGTGCTCGGAGTTTTGCAAGTGTCTTGTGTTTGTTTATGCACAAAGTTCCTCCCCCTCTCCTCCTCTCCCTCTTTCTCTCATCTCTCTCTCCCGCTCTCTATTATAACTGTAATTTCACTCTCTTTGAACCTCTCTAAACTTCTTATACGGGGGTGTCACAGAAATCCATTCCAACCGAATTTCCTCCGAATAACAAATCCCGGTGTCACAGACGTCATTTTTGACGGTTTCTAAATCCCCCGTATTTTGCCGGACGTTTTGATAAAATTACCCAACTTACAAATGTTTCCCAAAAAAAAACTTTATTTAAGGGGTTATATACCTTTTTTGAGCGAAAAAATTGAGGGAACTTTGGATTTTTTTTCAGGTGTGTAGCAATTATTTTATGACACTGAAATTATTATTTATTGACAGTACATGTTTTTATCGAAACAACAAGCGTTTGTTCTTGGAAAAATATGAATAACTTACGAAGTTATGGCAATTCTTTCGGAAACCTTATTTTTTTATAGCGGCTTGCGGTGATCACGATGGAAGTCCAGCAGGTGATATCAAAAAACCCAAAAATTTTTTATTAGTAGGTATAGTATTATTTCCAGTTCGGGAACGATTATTTTCAAGAATATTTGGTTTTTTCTGCATACAGTAACCATTTTTCCAAAAAGTTGATTTTTTGAGATCTAAAAATGTTATTCAAAAATTCTGATCTGCGAAATCAAAATTGGCGCATAAAAACTGAATCGTTCACGAACTCGGCACAATAATTACGAATAATTTAAAAAAAAATTGAAGAAGATCGATCAAATAGTTCATGTGCAATCGTGGTCACAGCGAAGGCACTTTTGGAAAAACATGACTTTGAGATAATCGCATTCAAAGTTTTACGTAAGTATATGCAACTATTGAAGTCGAACGCGTCAGAGCGCTGTTTTCCTATCGAACTATTATTAGGATCTCTAAGAAAATTTGGGAAGATGCTCTCTAGGGGATATACTTTAGGATTCAGCAACAAAAAAATTTAAGTTTTTTTTTTTTTTTTAAAGGTATATAACCCCTTAAGACAACTCTAATGAATTTTATGAACAACCTGCATACTAAGATTTTTATACCTATTTCGGGTTATATTTAAAAATATGCTTTTTATAAAACCTCTCGAAAAAATTAGCTAAAAAAAATCCGTCGGCAAACCGTCTACCTGGCAGTGTTACCAATTAGCTAGAACTTTAAAATACCAAATTTGTCCAAATTTCGGAGTTAGTTATCGAAATGTTTTGTTAACGAATTATTTATTCAAAGGTTCATAGAATTGTAGTTACAAATGAAACTTATATCTGGTAAAAATTTCATGGTAAAAGAAGTTGTAGTTATTGAGAAATTAATAAAAACAGGCCGCCTTTGCAAAAAGTTGGCATCACTGTCGTGAAAAAATGTCCTATTTTTGCCTGGTAAAACGCTGGCTGTGAAGAAGAAGAAGACATGTAAGTAAAAAATTACAACATTTTTGTTTATTATTAATTTAAACTAATAAGCTTTGCTAATTTTCAGGGGTAAACATAGGTTACCAGCGCAAGACACCATATTCTTCCGATTCATTCGCGATAATATCGACATTGCCAAAGGATTTACTCAGGGCGGCCGCATTCTTGTGACAACTGCTTGAAAGGACCTGGCCAAAGAGCTAAATCCCTATGGACTACCATGTAAAACCGTTTGTTAGGATCTCTTCTGCGTCCTAGCCTCTCGCAGTTTATGCCTTCGCAAGTACTCTAGTACGGCATTTTGGTTCGCTTTTAAAATTCTTGCCAACTTAGAAATGAAAATAAACCAACGCAGCCGCGGCAAATCGCTGTTCAGGGCTGCAATATGTAGCCTGGTGGGTAATTCAAATTTTTAATTTTGTTCCTTTATTATGTAAAACATGCGCTTTAAACATATATTCTTTTTATAATTTTGCAAGAAAAACATAAATAAAGTCTAAAACTTATTGGAAAATGGTCCAAATAAGTCAAATAAAATTCGATAATTACACAGTGCAACATGAAAAATGTAACCGCAATTCTGATTTCATGGGCGGAAAGAACTCATCGAAATAAGCTTAAACCCATTTGGGTTTCGCTGGCTTAGTTCGCGTTTACCTTTTATAGCGAGTTAAAGTTTTACATACAAAATTTATTTGTAACGGCCATATCTTGTGAACCGATTAAAATTTCACTATCAAGTCTTCAGTGATTATGTAGCTAGTTAACCCAAGGAACTAAATTGACAAATGACTCTTGCGCACTTAGCACCTAGTATACCTAGCGCGTTAATAAACAAATTTGCTTAATTTTTCGATTTTTAACGCGCTAGGTGTACGTCTTCGCAAGAGCCATTAGTCAATTTAGTTCCTTGGGTTCATAGCTACATAATCACTGAAGACTTGATAGTGAAATTTTAAACGGTTCACAAGATATGGCCGTTACAAATAAATTTTGTATGTAAAACTTTAACTCGCTATAATAGGTAAACGCGAGCTAAGCCAGAGAAACCCAAATGGGTTTTAGCTTATTTCGATGAGTTCTTTTCGCCCATGAAATCAGAATTGCGGTTACATTTTATAACCCTAAAAATGTTGCACAGTGTTATTGAATATTCGAATTTTCCAAAAAAAGGAAATCACTCGAATTCCTGTGACACCAACGGTTTTGGTCGGTTGGTTTCTAAACCAACCGTCCCCAAATCCGTCGACGGTTTCTGTGACACCCCTGATAGACTTTTGGGTGCTATTCTTATTGTCTCTCTCTCTTGCTTGCTTTTACATTGTAATTGTTCGTGCGTTATAGTTGTTCGTGCCCCACAAGCCACGCTCAGTCGATAAAAACTTTTTTTTCTCTCGCGCTCTCCGGCTTTTGATATATTTCGTGATCCGCGCTCTATTACTTTTTGTGCTTTGTGTCTTTGCGGTTTTGGAATTTGATCCCAGTGCCAAATTTACTTGACGTATTTTTCATATTTTATTTTATTTTCTTTAATTTTCATATAATGGTTCTTATCTGTTCAATGAAAAAGTGTATTCTTTCTTCTTCACCTAGTGAAGAGCTCAACGGCAGTAAATAAAGTTGTGGCATCTACCCCAAATCCGAGCCTGGTAACTGCAGCAATTTATGTTGACTCAGCAACTGGGTCAATGGATACCGCTGGGTCCCATGGTGTCCCTGTTTCCGGAAGTCATGTTGTGGAAAAATCTTTAGAGCCGGCGGAGTTACCAAATTCTGTTCCGACCGTACCCATAGGTACAGTAGGTACCGTTTCTGGTTCGCAGCCGAGTGAGGTTCAGACTGCTACTGGGGGCGTAAGAAACTTTCAGTTGTTCCACATAGGAAGCAATTATTTGTTTCTAGGTTCACCCCAGATACCAAATCTGAGGATGTTTTGGAATTTATACGAGAAAAATTCCCATCCAAGGATATTGCGGTTGAACAATTTAGAATTTCCTACGCCCGTAGGATATCGTCTTTCAAAATTTTTGCTCCGCCTGATGTGTTTAATATACTACTTTCTGAAAGATTTTGCCTTAATGATGATCTAGTAATAAAATAATTTGTTCCGAAAAACCCGAGAACAAATAACAGGCTTTCCACGGCGCCAAAAAACTGAAAAGTTTATTTTTGGCTTACCAAAATGTTAGAGGACTTAACATCAAGCTACCCAAGCTTTTTGCTGACTTCTCTGCATTTACTGAAGATATTTTGGCTTTTACGGGAACTTGGCTGAAACCAGAGATATCTGACTCTGCAGTTCTGTCAAATAACTTTAACACCTACAGGACCAATCGTTCCTCGCGTGGGGGGGGGGTGGTGTACTGATTGCCGTTACCTCTATTTTAACATCGGAAAGACTTAACTTTCATATCCCTAACGAAATTGAATGTCAAAGTTTCCCTGCAATCCTTATCTATTTTTGTAACCTGCTCCTATATTCCTCCTGGCTCTGATTTAATCATTTATGAACACCATCTGTCTGCTATAAAATCTGTTCTATACTTCCTTTGGGTGACTTTTGGGTGACTTTAATCTCCATAATATCTCTTGGTCTCTTCCCTCTGACTCACTTGTAGCTACACCGTTATCTGCCCATGATTTTGTGGATGGCCTTTTAGAATTATCGTTACAGCAAGTAAGCTTTATACGAAATTCTTTAAATAGACAATTAGTCCTAGTATTTGTTTTAGATCCGCATGAAGTTACGGTACCTAGAATTGACGCACTTGTTGTACCGGAAGACCGATATCATCCAACATTGGAATTGACAATTGGCCTTCCCTGTACTGATACCCTTTCTCCTTTAGTTCCTCAAACTAAAACGAGATGCTTTCAAAAATGTGACTTTAATAAATTGAATTACATGATTTCGCAATATAATTGAACTGATTTGTTCAATTGCATGGATATTGAAAGTGCAATTGAACTTTTCTATAGCGTTTTAAACACTTTTCTTGACTAATGCGTTCCTGACAGGCTTCCTTTAAAGCTAAACAGGCCTCCTTGGTTTAACAATGCGCTTCAAAGACTTAAAAATCTTAAATCCAACACTTATAATAAGTATGAAAAATCGGGTAAGCCATCTGATTTTTCGAAATATGTGGTGGCTCGTTCAGATTTTAATGTTCTCAACAGTCATTGCTATTCTATGTATTTAAATAAATGTAAATTCGAATTTTCAAATGATCCGAAGCAGTTCTATAACTTTGTTAATGCCAAGCGTAAGTCTTCGGCTTTGCCTTCATCGGTACGTTTAAACTCAAAAACAGCATCGTCGGATTCTGAAATTGCGGATTTATTTGCCGAATTTTGCCAAACTACTTATAGTTCGGCTGCTTGGTCAAATTCTATCTACCCTAACCCCTTAAATAGGGCAAATTGTATTTTTACCCCTGTAATTACCGAAAGTTCTCTCTTAAAGGATTTAGCAACAACAACGCCAACGTATTCTCCCGGTCCAGATGGACTCCCTGGGTGTGTGCTTAAGTTTTGTGCTTCAACCATTTTTAAACCGATTCTTAAACTTTTTCATTTGTCTATTTCATCATCAGTTTTTCCAACTATCTGGAAGGACTATTTCATTATTCCACTCCACAAAAAGGGTGCGAAGGTGGATGCCCAGAATTATAGAGGTATTTCTAAAAAAAATTTCTCCTTTTTGCCCTTCGTAGTTTGAACTGGGATCAAGAGTAGATTACTATTGCTTAATTTACCTACACTTGAAAACCGTAGAGTAATGCTTGCTACTATTTTTATGCAAAATCTTATAAGAGGTGATATTGATTCCGTAGAACTGGTAAACCGTTTAACTTTTAATGTTCCCGTTAGACTAACACGAATTTATTACCCTCTTAATTTGCCTCGATGTACATCAAATTTTACTCTGCATGAGTCCTTTGGCGTTCTATGTACAAATTACTACAATCTTTATCATTTAATTTGCACTTCAACATCTAACGCTATATTAAAAACCAAAATATTATCTCATTTGTTTCAATCTTAGTTTTTAGCCATTATAATCTTTATGTGTCCTGTCTCTATTTGTTTCATGTATTTTCCCCGCGAACTCGCATTTTTGGCCTAATTGATAAACGGTCCCGCGCGTAACAAGCACGTGCTTGGTATCGTTGTGCCACTTCTTTGTAGTGCATCAACGTCCATCATATATATACATACTTAATTTTAAATTGAAAATTTTTTTAAAATATTTTTTTGAAAGATATTAAGATATCCCACAAAGTTGCATACCAAATATTAAAATAACTCAAACGAGTCTCATCTCTGCATGACTAAAAAAGCGGAGCTTAATTAGGAAAATATTATTAAAATACAAGAAAGGAAGCTAGCTTCGGCCAGCCGATTAACAAATCGCAAAATTGTTCAATTTTCTATTATTTTTTATTAATTTTCCGATCGTTCTTATGGCAGATATAGTAGATTTTTGATAAAATTAAAACCGAAATTCGGAAATATTTAAAAGGAGTCATATCCCAGGTAAGAAGAGAATAAGAAGAGAGAGAAAACCAACGAAGTAATAATTTTTTCCTATTATTATACCCTTGCAGAGGGTATTATGATTTCAGTCAGAAGTTTGCAACGCAGTGAAGGAGACGTTTCCGACCCCATAAAGTATATATATTCTTGATCAGCATCACTAGACGAGTCGATCTAGCCATGTCCGTCTGTCCGTCTGTCCGTCCGTCTGTCCGTCCGTTTCTACGCAAACTAGTCTCTCAGTTTTCAAGCTATCAGGATAAAACTTTCCCAAAAGTCTTCTTTCTATTGCAGGTAGTATATAAGTCGGAACGAGCCGGATCGGACCACTATATCATATAGCTCTCATAGGAACAATCGGGAAAAAAAATGTAAAAAAATTATATCTTGGGTGTTTTTGAACCTATAACATCCTTCTTTTGGAAATGCCATTTTTTATCTAATTCTAAATTTTTAGATAAAATTTTTTCAAAATCGGACGACTATATCATATAGCTGCCATAGGAACGATCGGAAAATTAATGGGAATATAATAGGAAATAAATTATTGCTTCGTTGGTTTTTATTGTATTCTCTTCTACTCTAGGATATAACTCTTTTCAAATATTTTCGAATTTCGATTTTAATTTTATCAAAATCGAACTACTATATCATATAGCTGCCATTGAAACGAACGCAAAATTAATGAGAAATAATAGGAAAATTAACATTTTTGCGATTTGTAAATTAATAGGAATTATCTGCAAGGGTATATAAGCTTCGGCTGGCCGAAGATAGCTTCCTTTCTTGTTTGCATTTTATTTTCCGACCGTTCCAATTGCAACTATATGATATAGTGTCCCGGTTTTTTCTTAATTTTATTCGAAATTCATAAATATTTAAAAAATAACATTCCCAATAGTAGAAGTTAATATTTCAAAAAACATCGAGGCTAGAATTTTTTTACGTTTTTTTTTCCGATCATTCCTATGGGAGCTATAAGATATAGTTGTCCGATCCGGCCGGTTCCGATTTATATACTATGTCGGGAGCAGCCGCAGAAATCAATTTAAAATCATTTAAAACCCATTTATTGTTTGCCATTTGGTCAGCATCACTGACAACAACAATGTAAACCAAAGCTTCCAATTATCTATCCTGCGTAAGATAAGCCGAGATAAGCGACTGCGCTCGCTGCTCTCTCGGACCTACGCACTTTCATCATGTACATTCGCTTTTGATCGCTGGTACGAAGCAGTTCGTTCGCTCTCGCTACCACAATAAACGCATTAAAAATCGAACCACTTTTTCGGCTTTTCTTTTAGCACCGTTCTGACACACGCATAATTCTCTCTCGTTTAAATATTCGCAAAAAAGGTGGCATAAATTAATGCCTGCTCTAAACATTTGGTGACCCCGACGTGATCGTGAACGTGTGTCAAAGTTAAGCAATTATTAAATATCGTTTTAATAATTCTACGCGCCCTTTGTATGTGTCGCTGCAGGGCCACACACACACAAACTCTTTTCGCATCGTTTCGCACGGTATTCGCATATACCGCATATACCTAAGCTTTTTGCATAACGGAAAGTGTTACTCAACTTCGCTCGCCAGGCAAAAGTCGTTGCCCTTTGTTTTCGGCTCCGTCATTACCCTCAAATTCGATCTTTGGTTTTCGCTGGACCAAGTGCAGGTGCAGCGCAAATTTCGTGCGGTGACTTTCGTACGGAAAATAAAAATTAAAAATGCCAGCCAAACATACGAAAAAGCCTGAGCTCGCGCCTCACGCACCAACAGAGGAGCAGTTGGCCAAATTGGACGAAAGTGAGTTGCAGGTGCGGCTGGATACTCTGACTTCGACAGCTCTCGACTTAACCTCGAACAGCTTGTAATTGAGGAGCTGGAGCTGGCTACTATGGCCTCTACGCTGGTACGAAGCAGTTCGTTCGCTCTCGCTACCACAATAAACGCATTAAAAATCGAACCACTTTTTCGGCTTTTCTTTTAGCACCGTTCTGACACACGCATAATTCTCTCTCGTTTAAATATTCGCAAAAAAGGTGGCATAAATTAATGCCTCCTCTAAACATACTACCTGCAATAGAAAGAAGAATTTTGGGAAAGTTTCATTCCAATAGCTTAAAAACTGAGAGACTAGTTTGCGTAGAAACAGACACACGGATGGACAGACGGACATGGCTAGATCGACTCGTCGTCTAGTGATGCTGATTAAGAATATATATACTTTATGGGGTCGGCAACGTCCCCTTCACTGCGTTGCAAACTTCTGACTGAAATCATAATACCGTCTGCAAGGGTATAATAAACCGTAAGCTATAAAAACGAGAACGGAAGATAACTTCGTCAAGCCGAAGTTTTAATACCGTTGCACATTTCACGAATTAAAATTTGACTACAATAGCAACATGAATTAATAAAGAAAACATTTTATAATTTAAAAAATTAAATTTTAAAATTTTCTACCCTATTGTTTCTATGGGGGCTTTAGGATAAAGACGTTCGATCGGAACGCGCTTTTACCCTGATGCACAAGGTATGCACAAAAAAATACGATTTAGAAAGATTCATGTCATTAGCTTTGACACTGCGCTGAAAAACATCAAGTTTTAACCGATTTTACCCTATTATTCCTTTCATCCTGATCAAGGTATGCACAAAAAAATAGGATTTGGAAAGATTCATGTTAATAATATCCGTTATCCGTTCATGTCAAGTTATATTCCTACGGGAGCTATAGGATAAAGACGTCCGATCGGGTCCATTTTCAAACTTGATCTGCGTACACATGTTTTATGATGACTGTGGAAGTTTTAAGTCGCTAACTTTTAACAGACGGACATGGCTATATCGACTCCCCTATTGATCTTGATCAAGAATATATATACTTTATGGGCTCGGAAACGTAGAGATTTTACCCAAATTGGCCTGTCACGTTTAATGTGCAATGCAATAAAGCAATAATACCAACCAAAAATAAAAAATTTTTTGTTAATGGCTAAAATAGCTAAGAAAAAAAATTAAAAGTGGCTAGTTTAGTGGCTGATAGCATTTCCAAAACAAAATTGGCAAATTTTTTTAAAAGTGGCTAGAAATAGCTGACCTGGCAGCACTGGTCTCCACTCCCCCTCTAACGCCCACAATCGCCCACTAACGATTTTAAAATGTGTCTGGCGCCCACACCTTTAAAGATTTCTGTGAAGTATAAATGCAATTTTGTTGTACATATTTATACCTATCGATATGTAGAAGACATTTTTCAAATCGGACCATGCATTTAAAAGTTATACGCAATCAAAAAAAATATCCATCTCCCTCGCACTTCCTTTAGCCGAGTGACGGGTATTAGATAGTCGGGACACGAACCCGACTATAGCGTTCTCTCTTGTTTTTTGTTAATATTTCCGAATTTCGGATTAAATTTAACAAAAATCGGACGACTATATTATATAGCTGCCATAGGGAAGGATATAAAAAATAATGTCAAAACAATACTAAAATTAAAATTTTAATAGGAATGATCTGCAAGGGTACATAGGCATCGGCTGGCTGAAGCTAGCTTTCTTCCTTGTCATTAATTTGAATTTAAGCGAATCTAACTTCCTTAGTCAGCTGCAATGCACACTCACGCACATATCTAGGGATTGTGTTTTTAAAAAACTCATTTTGTGGTTTATGTATATTTCGTCCATGTGTGTGTGCAGCGGAGCGAATTAATGTTTTTTAGAAATCAACAATTTGTCAATATCTCAACGTTTGAAAACTAATAAATAGTTTGCTGATCAGTTTTTTGCATTATAAAAATAAAAGCAATTTTAAGGACAATTTCGACTGTAAAATCAGCTTAATGGGATTTCTGTGAGTCTACCGATATTTTAAATTAAACGTTTACCTAAAAAAAAGGGGCAAAGAAAAGATATGGGATAGAATCGATTTTTTAACAGCGCATTTTAAATGTGGTATTTTCATTTTCCCCTTGCGCGGTCACACTTAAAGTGCCACAGCAGGCAGCATACATACATACATATGGGGAGGCACATATGTACGTCACATTAGATTAGCCAAATTTGAAAAAAGTGGGGACTTAATTAAGGATGCTGAATCTTCAAAAAATTTAAATGTAGTCATTTTCGGGTATGCCATAAGATTATGAACATCACATTTTAAATCATTATACCCTTGCAGAGGGTATTATGATTTCAGTCAGAAGTTTGCAACGCAGTGATGGAGACGTTTCCGACCCCATAAAGTATATATATTCTTGATCAGCATCACTAGACGAGTCGATCTAGCCATGTCCGTCTGTCCGTCCGTCTGTCCGTCTGTCCGTCCGTTTCTACGCAAACTAGTCTCTCAGTTTTTGAGCTATCGAGATGAAACTTTCCCAAAAGTCTTCTTTCTATTGCAGGTAGTATATATGTCGGAACCGACCGGATCGGACAACTATATCTTATAGCTCCCATAGGAAGGATCGGAAAAGAAAACGTTAAAAAAATTCTAGCTTCGGTGTTTTTTGAAATATTACCTTATACTTTTGGGGATGTTATTTTTTAAATATTTCTGAATTTCGAATTAAATATTTAACAAATCGGACTACTATATCATATAGCTGCCCAAGGAACGATCGGAAAATTAATGGAAAAGTAATAGGAAATAAATTCTAGCTTCGTTGGTTTTTATTGTATTATCTTCTTCTCTAGGATATGACTCATTTAAAATATTTCCGAATTTCAATTTTAATTAGATCAAAATCGGACGACTATATCATATAGCTGCCATAGGAACGATCGGAAAATTAATGAAAAATATTAGAAAATTGAACATTTTTGCGATTTGTTAATTAATAGGAATGATCTGCAAGGGTATATAAGCTTCGGCTGGCCGAAGCTAGCTTCCTTTCTTGTTTTAACAACATTTATAACAGAGAAATGGCAAAAGAACGAATTAAAAAAAAAAACAAAAGAGTTTTGGGCCACTTTGGGGTCGTTTATTGTTCTAATTTGTACCTCACACGCGGCTTCTAATTATTTTAGTAATTAATGTGATTTTTGTAGATTTTTATGTCAATCCGTTCTGCGTCACATTTGCTAGTGACCGTTTTTTAGAGGTCGAATTTTAAATAAGTTTAGATAAATAAAACTCTTTTACTCTACGAGTGCAGAAAAAAAATGAATGCATGGGAAATCTTTTTAACATAAAATAAAACTGAAAAAACTTACCAATCGTAAATAAACGTGGTTCTAAAGTTGTACAAAATGTATTGCCATCCATTAATCCAATTTGTGCATTTGCTGGTTGGTGCCTTAATAAATGTTTCTTGGGAGGTATTATGTCAGCAAGAACGTCTTTATGTGGATCCATAACTTCAGAAACTGATTTAGATTGCATGGTACCAATGTGTTTTAATAGTACCATAGATTCCTCTCTGACGATTCCATTAGGGCTTGTAATATGTCGCACTAACTCGTGAATAACTTCATAAGTAGCTTTGACTTGTAAATCTTTTAGGTCTTCACTTTTATAACATTCACTTATGGGGCTTAGGCAAATTTCCAACATGCTTTTCATATAGCTTTTAGTTATTTCGATAGCACCGTTAGAAACATCTCCTTCTAGATCCATTAGGACAAACATAAAAGCTTTTAGGAAATTAAAGAGATTTTGGAAAAGGGAACGCAGAGATATATGTTTGCATAAAAATTGAATAGCTTGGCAGCCGCCTACTTTAGAGTACCAAGGACGGTCATAGCACAGAGATATCATCTTTTCTGCTAAATACTGGATAATAGGTAATTTACACGCTCTTTCTTTGTTACCCATAATATTTGTAGCGGTGTCAAGTATAATGCCCATGCATGCTATTCCGGGTTTACATAATTCCTTTTCTTCATGACCCATGCAAGAGGATAAAGCATCAATTAATACCATGGGGTCAACTCCATTTGAAGCATGATACCCCTTCTGTGGAAAAGGTCCAGCCTGTTGTGCAATAGCTACCATGGTATAATGTCTCACAACCGCTGCCATTACTGGACACACAGAATCACGCAAGTCCTTTGTTGCTGATGCAACTAACATTCCTACAAGTGCTGTCTGATGAGTTAATCTAATAGTTTCATCTTCGACTTTGTGTTGAAAAGTAGACCAATTCATAATTTTATTTTCAACAAAATCTACATGACTAAAAAGTTTGAGCAATATATGCTTTTCATCATCCAAACTAATAAACGCAGCTAAAAAACATCGAATTACTTCCCAGCTTTGTCTTCTATAAAACTGGTCAGTAGAGTTTGATCCTAGTGCTCTCAGTGCTGATTTAATGGCCTCATCGACAGGAAAATCAATTGGTGTTTCATATTCTTGAAAATATGTCACAATTGAAATGGTAGGCTTTTCAGTTCGTTCGTAGGATAAAGTTTGGGGCTCCACCATCATCTTTCGATTTCCGCCTCCGAATTTTCCAAGAACGCGAAAGGCAACCAAGGCCGCATTGTCCTGATTTCGTAAGGTTTTCCACAAAGCTTGCATCAAAGCTGCTCTTACTGGTTGTATATGATCATATAGAAAGTCTGGCTGCAAATTATCAACGCAAAGTTCCAGGGTACGCAAGCCCTAAAATAAACAAAAAATGTTATAAACAAGAAGGGAAGCTACCTTCGGCCAGCCGAAGCTTATATACCCTTGTAGATTAAAGAATGCTTACTCGGTGCAGTTCCAGGGATTTCAGATTCATCGTTACTATTTATTTAAATCTTGTTTTTAAGTTGTCAAGAATCAAAACGCCTACTTCCTACAAAGTTACAATTAATTTTCTTATATTTGTTTGAGCCTTAAGATATAGTGGTCCGATCCGGCTCGCTCCGACATATGTACTACCTGCAATAGAAAGAAGACTTTCGGGAAAGTTTCATCGCGATAGCTTTAAAACTGAAAGACTAGTTCGCATAGAAACGGACAGACGGACAGACGGACATGGCTAGATGGACTCGGCTATTGGTGCTGATCAAGAATATATATACTTTATGTGGTCGGAAACGTCTCCTTCACTGCGTTGCAAACATCTGACTGAAATTATAATACCCTCTACAAGGGTATAAAAATGGTTAACATTTTGGAATACTTTATGAAAAGAAAGGAAGCTAGCTTCGGCCAGCCGAAGCTTATTTACTAGAGCCCTGCATAGGTATACAAAATGGGTTATTTGGGTACCCAAACCAAATTTCAGGTCCAGTAGGTCAGGCTTTCTTTTAAAAATGTACCTACCCAACCTGACCCCAAAATTTTCGGGTCGTTTGGGTAAATGGGTTTCAAGTAGATCAGTTCAGGTTTAAGGTTACCCAATGAGAAAAAAATGATTTTTAAATAAGGCGATGATCACAATTTTCACAGCTCATCGACCCGTCGCGAATTCTTAAGGTCAAGATGGTTATTTGTGTATAATATTTAAAATTAAAGGATACGATATATCGACATGTGAAAACACATCTTCCGCCCATGCGAATTCTTGTGGTCTTCAAATATTACAGATGTATGATCCTCTTGCTCTAAAGAGTTCGCGGTTTTTGAAAAATAAATATAGAATATATAATTAAGTTTCTTAGTTAAATTATGTATGATCCACACAAATAAATCCTCTTGTTCCTAAGAATTCGCGGTCGTTGAAAAATCGATATAGAATAAATCATTACGTTTCTTTAGTAAAGTTATGTAATACATATGTATGATCCACACAAATATATCCTCTTAATCCTAAGAATTACCGGTTTGTGAAGAATCAATAATTATAGAGCCAAGTATAAGCATTAGTGCCTTAGCTAAGAAGAACACGGTCCAACCAATTTAAATATCCTCCTGTTCTTAAGAATTCGCGGGTTGGAAGAATTAATATAAAATCTATAAAGTTCTTAAATTAATCGATTTTTTTCAAAAACTGCGATTTCTTAGGATTAAGAGGATATATTTGTGTGGATCATACATAACTTAACTAAGAAACCTAATGGTATATTCTATATCGATTTATAGGAATTCTTAGGAACAAGAGGATTTATTTGTGTGGATCATACATAACTTAACTAAGAAACCTAATAATATGTTCTATAGTGATTTTTCAAAAACCGCGAATTCTTTAACAACGTTCACGAGGCAATTATGCATCTCGGTTGTGAAAAGACCCTTGCAAAAATGTACGAGTATTATTAGTTTGACAAAATGTCAATTGACAATTGCATTACCTGTAGGTTATCTAAACCTCCGACTGGCAAGGTACTAGCTGAATTGTAATCCCATTCCGAAAGTGAGCGTCCCGTTTTATATATCACAGGGAAGCTTAGTGGTAAAAATGACCAAAAGGAATATATAATCGTTCAAATGGTGCATTTGCTAAGTTCGTCAATTTGTTTCACACCACTAGACTAGACTCTGAAAGCGGCATCAAGTCAGTGAGATCTTTAATTTCGATTTTTGGGGTTCCTTCCCGTTTGATAGCTGATCAGGGACGTAGCTTTGCCAGTACTGTGTTTCGCTACTTTTGCTCAGCACAAAAGATAGATTTACAATTGATCGCAACTGGCGCCAGCCGGGCCAATGGCCAGGTCGAACGAGTGATGAATACTCTTAAATCTATGCTAACTGCGGTTGAAACAGGCAAGGGATCTTGGCAGGACGCTTTGTACGAAATATTAATATTCCCACGAATTTTTACGAAGAATGCCTGAGAAGGCAGAGCATGACGAGACGGTCATGGATGAAGATGATGTTGATCGAGGTGGTGATGGCTGCGATGATTTATGAAATAAGAAAATGTTGCTGGTTGGTCGAGACAAGACTTAAATTGTTAAGTAAAATAAAAATTGTTAGAGATAGTGATTGACGATGTTCAAATGTGATTGCTTATTGGAGAAGTAAATGAAAATGGAAAATGAATATTGTTTGAATTGATGGCAATCCGGATCTCAAGGCTTAAAATAATAAAAGTATTGTGCTTTGTTTAAGTATGAGAAAGTGTAAGTTCGTAAGTGTACAGTTCTCTGTAAGTTCGATCTGCTATTTAAGAATTAAGAATTCTGTTTAACTTTCGACTTTAATGGAATGATGTTATTAAGGAAAAATGTTAGGAAATAAAAAATGCTATCGTGGACAGCCAAGCGGCGAGAAACAGGCGGACACGCGAGCAAAAAGCAGATGGAGGAATACCGGATCTCTCACGAGCGACAAAATCTGTCTGTCTGTCTGTCTGTCTGTCTGTCATTTGGGTACCCAAACCAAATTTCAGGTCCAGTAGGTCAGGCTTTCTTTTAAAAATGTACCTACCCAACCTGACCCCAAAATGTTCGGGTCGTTTGGGTAAATGGGTTTCAAGTAGATCAGTTCAGGTTTAAGGTTACCCAATGAGAAAAAAATGATTTTTAAATAAGGCGATGATCACAATTTTCACAGCTCATCGACCCGTCGCGAATTCTTAAGGTCAAGATGGTTATTTGTGTATAATATTTAAAATTAAAGGATACGATATATCGACATGTGAAAACACATCTTCCGCCCATGCGAATTCTTGTGGTCTTCAAATATTACAGATGTATGATCCTCTTGCTCTAAAGAGTTCGCGGTTTTTGAAAAATAAATATAGAATATATAATTAGGTTTCTTAGTTAAGTTATGTATGATCCACACAAATAAAGTCTGGCTCGATAAGATGGAAGTAGTCTGCCAGAATCCCATCCAAGTTTACGCAGTGCACACTGGGCCAGCCGATCAGATTTTTGGCCTAAAATACGATTATCTTTTTTAAGAAAATGACCAAATTGAGTTTAGGATCCTTTTTATAATACATTAAACTAATTTATGCCAAAGTTTCAAAGAATTCGGGCAAGTAGTTTTCTTTTACCATATTTTCAAAGTGAAAAATTCATAAAATATTGATGGAAATGAAAAAAAATTTAGAAGTCAAAGATGCTGATGTTGCTGTTCGACTTCTTTCCGAAACTTGCAGAAGGGATTATTTTCAACAAGTAAAAAATATAATATAGCTCGTATGTCTTACTTGTTTGCTAAAATAAATGTAATTGTTAATTTTTACGCTTTTTTTCAGCAAATGAGTACTTTGCTTTTCGAGTGCCTTCGAGTGCCATCCCCAAATTAGTTCATTCCTTCAAAAAAAAATTCGTTGATCAATTTACTAAAAGCGTAGCCCACCGACTCGATGCGGTTTTGCCTTAGTTTTCGGTAATTTAAGTTTTAATTGAAGGCTTAACTCGAAGTCGAGCTATTTTGAAGAGCTTAGCTAAGAGAGCCCAAGAGTATGCCATACTTTATTTCTTCAGGTTTTGGTGAACATTTTGCGCTCAAAAATTTGATTTTAGTGTGACTAACATCTAAAATCTACTTTTTACGTACACTAATCGATTATGGTATTTTCCAAACCTATATCTATCTATTTAATCAGGACTATGCAAATAAAAATGTAGCATACTTTTGTGATGACTTCAGAATATGTCAAATTAATATTAAACAAATCAAAAAACAATATTTTTAAACAATTTTTTTTACATAATTTTATTATATAAAACTTAAAAGGTAACAAGAACAAAAAAATAAAAATTTTTTTTAAATCGATTGTTTGATAAACGTTGATGTGGGAGCCTCTGAAAGTTGCACTTTTTAACGGTTCATAAATCTTAAATGACATAATATTTTTTAGTGATGTTAATTTTTTTTAGTTTGTTTTATTTCATACTTTATTGTTTTCGAAAATGGAAGAAGTGCGTCTTCTAGTTATTTTTTTAAAAATAAAAAACCGAAAAGTACGTAAAATTTTCCGACTTTGGTCTGGATTATCTATATCATATAAAATTCCAAGAAATTTTACTTTTAGTTCGTTGGAAAGTTCAATCTTTTAAGAAAAAAACGCAAAAAACTGCATCCTTCTAACTGTCCTAGGAAAGAAATTACAGATTTTTGGCCAAAAAATTAACTTTCTGGCCCAGTGTGCAGTGCAAAGATCAGAAACTGCTTTTGTACCGATTCAATAATGTTCTGAGTCCTTATATTGAGGGCTCCACACACAGGAACAGTATTTCAGAATCGGACGTACTAAAGCTACATACAGTGTTTTGGTAGTGTACGGGTCGTCAAATTCTTTGGACCATCGCTTTATGAAAGCTAACGAGGCTGTAGGAGACAAGATGCGGGGTGGAACGGTAGAAAGTCATAAGTTTGCATTTAGCATGGTTTAGGAAAAGGAGATTACTGACGCACCACTTATGAAATTCATTGAGGTCAAATTGAAGATGAGAATGAAGGTACCAATCGGAATAGGAGAAACAAATTTTGACGTCATCGGCATACATAAAAATAGACGAGTATGATATAACTTGAGGTAGGTCGTTTATAAAAAGTATGAAAAGTAACGGTCCAAGGTGAGGAACACCAGAAGTGACATCCACAATGTAAGATAGCTCATTCATAAAGAGGACTCGTTGGGTGCGATTTGTTAAATACGACTCTATCCATTTTAGAAGGTTATTTGGGAATCCCAAATAAGAAAGTTTAAACAGAAGCAGTGAATGGTTTACCGAGTCGAAAGCCTTGCTAAAATCAGTGAATATAACGTCGGTTTGTAGACGGTGCTGAAAACCTTGATTAATCAAGTGCGAGAACTCAAGGAGATTAGTCGTCGTTGATCGATGCCTAATAAACCTATGCTGAGAAGGAGAAATTAAGGAACTGCAGAGATGTTGTAATTGAAGAGTTATTAGTTGTTCCAGAAGTTTAGGAATAGCTGATAGTTTTGGCAATGCCACGGTAATTTTCTATGTCCACTCGAGAACCATTTTTATGAAGAGGAATTATATAAGACTCTTTCCAGATCCAGATCCAGGCAGGGCAAAGAGACTGATAAGTTAAAAAGAAGTGTAAGTGGATATAATATATTTTGGGCACAGTGTTTTAAAATGGAGCTTGGCACCTTATCAGAGCCAGCTGAGTATGAAATGTCAATAGAGGACATTCCTTCCAGAACGAAACTCTCTGTGAAAGGGGGTAAAAATATGTTATTAGCATGCGGTATGAAATAGGGATACGCTGTTGAGGTGTTGTCGGGTTTAGAAGAATAAGTTGACTGGAAAACGGATGCAAATAAGTTGGAAATCTCGGGAGCAGAATTTTCAGTTTTATTGAGATAGCGAAGAAACGGGGGAAAAGCATTAGATTTTCGTTTAAAGTTAACGAAGGAGAAAAATTGTTTTGGATTAGTGCGAAAGTTATCTTTACACTGTGATAGGTATTGATTATACGATTGACTGTTTTCAGTTAGGAATTGGGAGCGGATGGTGGAGTAACGGGCGTAGTCAAGTACAGAGTCGGATTTTTGATATTTTTTATAAAGCCTGGATTTTTTGTTTGTTAGGTACGAGAGATGTTTGGAAAACCACGGGGGCTTGGAAGAAGGGGATATATCAAGTGTAGGGACAAAAGCTTCCAAGGCCGGAAAAATCGAGTTGTAAAATTGTAGGACAGCGGAGTCCATATCTTGGATTTCTAATAGAAATGAAAAGTCAATCCTCGAAAGGTACTTATTGAGGCCAGTGAAATCTGTTTTCCGAAAACATTTGATCGGACAGGGGGTTAGTGCAGTCGATTTGTAAGATTGGTTCAAAAGCTCAACAGATATAGATAGAGTGGGGTGATAAGAATCTTCAGGAAGGGAAATTGGATTGACTCTAGAAACTGTTGCAAGAGCGGCGTCACCTACAAACATAAGGTCCAGAAGTCTATTCCGGTTATTTTTAACTGAGTTGATTTGAGCTAGGGGCAAGTCAGTTAACCCATCGATAAAATCATGACAAATGTTAGGTAGCAAAAGATTAGAGTCATCACAGGGGAACCAGGAAAAATGTGGGAGGTTTAAGTCACCCATCACAATTATTTGGTCTGCATGACATACGGCGGACATCACAAACTGAATGGCAGACAGGTGGTTTAAATATTTGTTTATTTAAAGCAATGTACTGCTCAATAGACTTAAAATTATATACATCATAAATTTAAAAAACAAACAATAATTTTATTGTAACGTAGGAGAACTTATTAAGTCGATGAAGAAAGGAACGCAATGACTTTTAGCGAATTAGCCTTGGCAGAGCACTCATAGGATATGAGGTGATACAGTCCATTATAGTTATCACATAGGATTCGGAAGGGGTCGAAACGGGAGTAGTTTGACCTGCACACAGGAAGTGCTAATGGACGGAATCGGCGAGTAGCTCTGCAAGGAACGTTCCAATTGAGGGTGGCTAACAGATCAACTGAGTCGACGGCGCCAGTGATGAGTTTGTGAAGTAATATCACACCATAACAGGTCCGACGATCCTTTAAGGTAGGTAAATCCAAGAGGCGCAACCTGTCTCTATAGGAAGGCAAACGGCGTCCCTCCTCCCAGTTTAAGCCTCGTAGTGCAAAAAGGAAAAATTGCTTTTAGACGGATTCTATCATATTTGATAGTGCTCATATTGTGGAGACCATATATACAGTCGAATCTGACGTTGGGGGTATATATGAGCAGGTCAAAAAGATAAAAGCTGAGCCAATGCAAACTTTTACAGCAACGAATTCAATACCAGCCTCGTTAGTAACAGGAAACAACTTAGAGGAGAAATTGTTATTTACCGCGATAAGAACACCACCAGCAAAGGCAGAACGATCCGTTCTATAAGTAGAGAACTTATGAACAAAGATTTCATGGTCGGAAACGGAAGAGTTAAGCCAGGTTTCGGTAAAAGCGATGGCATCAAAGTCAAATGACGCGCTGTTAGTGTAAATTTGATTAAGTTTACCCAAAAGACTGCGTACGTTTTGATAAATAACGGTAAAAAAGCAACTTAGAGATAGGAGACTGTCGGGAAGAAAAATTTTAAATGAGGAAATTTTACGCGTGTGATTAAAATTAAATTTGTTAGAGCACAGATGATTTTTGACGGCTCCCGGCGTAGTATCAGGTGACAAGCGGGACACAGGTGCCAGGACCAACATCTGTGCCTTCAGTATGTAGGGAAGTTGAATCCAGTGGAGTATGAACAGCATCAGCGGAATCCGGAACATTAGCAGTAGTAGGGTCATCATTGATTGAGGCATTAGGTAAGGCTGGTACAGGCGTATTGATGGTAATCGATGTAGCAGAGATGTTCAACGGCGTGCGAGGTACTGAGAGCAGTGAATCATCGGCAATAAGTTCAACATTGGGTTGGATATTGGGAATATTCCCTCTGGGAGATTCACTTAGGGCCGGTTTCTCGAGTGCCGGCTAACATTTCTCGAACAGATAAAGTCCCTGCTAAGGCATTTTGGCTTTCTCGAGCATAAATGTGAGAGCTAACTTTGACAGGGACTCGGAGTCCCTGTTAAGCGTTTTCGACTCGATAGAATGACAGCTGATTTCCCAAAGCCAACTATGAAGAAGAAACGAAATCACAGCTGACTTTTCCTTTAAATTATACCCAAACAGCTGATGAAATAATCGAAGCATGCCATTTTTTGCGCTTCACAGCACAATTCTGTGCGTTAACAGCACTCTGTAATTGTTTCTCGTTCAGATAAATTAAAGCAGTCGAGAAAGCGGATTTGCTTTTACGAACAGTTTATCTGGTCTTTAAGTTTTTCGAACAGATAGCTATCAGGGACTTTGACAGGGACTCGAGAAACCGGCCTTAAAAGTTTAAGGCCCAGAAATGAAGATTCGACGGAACCAAATATGTCAGAGAGGACATTGAGTTGAGTCCGAACCTTTTGGAACCCAATTCTCGTTTGCCTCATGAAAGTTCCCATGGTAATGCTTAGGCACGAAGTACAAGTCCAGTAAAATTGTCTGTGTTTCCCAACAATATCTCCGATTCTACCATTATGCCCGCCACCACCACATTTAACATGTCAGCAGTTATCACACAGCCAGCACATCAAGTAGTTATCACCAGAGATGGTGCCACTAAATTCGCATATCTTGGCGCAGCAAATTAGAGACATCTTTGTGTAGTTGAAGAGTAATTGATAAGAGAAAAAGGAGCAAGATCGGATAAGAGAGCAGTTAAGCGAAAAGTCTAGCGGCGGTTTATCCAACGATGAGGGGCGCAGAGAGAAGACAGCGGGAGAGCGTGATAAGCAGGCGATGTTCTGAGCGCGATTTCGTACTCGGGAAGTGCTAGTCGAGAAATGCTAGCTATGTAACGGAGCAGTAGAGCGATAAGTCCAGCAGCGGTTTATCCAACGAAAAGGGGCGCGGACATGGTGGAACTATACAAGGTGTTCTCGTCAGCTCCGCTGAGGACGTTAAATATGTTTACCTCTCTGTCTCTCTTAAGCGATAGAATGAGAGACAGTAGGGTAATATGCAGGCGATGTTCTGAGTGCGATTTCGTACTCGAGAAATGCTAGCTATGTAACGGAAAGCTGCAACGCTGAGCGAACCGTAAACGAGGGCATTGCGGGTGGAACGATAAAGCCAAACAACAACAACACTATTAGGATTGACAACTTGTTGAGGCACTTTTTTAATTTGTTAAAATTTAACAATAAAGTCACTGTCTTTATAAAGTTGGCTTTTCACAGTGAAGCGGGATATCGAAAGTGATAAGAAAATCCAAGTGGGGATATAAAGATAGACTTATTACCACGATGGGCTAAACGTTTTCGGGAGCTATTGAAAAGCACGACCGTCTTCAGCGAATGATATTCTCGATATATGAGTGTTCATACAAGGTTTTACCGGTTCAAAACTGATTCCGTTTATCCATCCACTCCTTTTAGCTGAGTGACGGGTATTAGATAGTCGGGACACCAACCCGACTATAGCGTTCTCTCTTGTTTATTCTGTGTTCTAGTGTGCTTATATTGCCTTTTAAAAGTAAGTTGTTAGTTGGTGTTGTCCTAAATGCATCTAGCGCTGATCTGATTACTGAGTTTACGGAAGTTTTTATACGGTTAATTAGGTGTTTAGAGCGTTTCCGTATATGGGCAGACAGTGTTTTTGAGATGAGGATGGATTTTACAATGTGGATTAGCGAGGATGTGTTTATAATGTTTATAATGTTCAGAGGCTTGCATAGTTGTATGCGGGTTTTATGGGGGTTGACCATCGTTTTATGTGGGTGGACCAGCTCTATCTATTGTTTAGCGTCAGACCCAGTGTTCATACAAGGTTAATCCGAAGAAAAATAGAAAAACCATCCCTAAATTAGAGCTATGTGCTGCACATCTCCTATCAAAACCAGGGATCGCAAGTAAGAGTTACCTTTTTAAAAAAATTGACAAATAAGAGTTATTTGTCAACTTTTATAATAAAATAAAGATTGAATTAAAATAACTCTTGAACTCATTGAAAAATAAGACTTATTTGTCAATTTTTTTAAAAAAGTAATTCTTACTTGCGATCCCTGATCAAAAAAACTAATAGATAGAGTTAGGACAGCAATTGGAGGGGAAGAAAAGGCATATGGATGGAGTGATTCAACGATCACACTAGCATGGATTAAAAATGGGAATAATAAAGACAAATTTATTCGACGGCGAACTGACGAAATAAGAACATTTAAGAACATTGATTGGAGACACGTTAGATCAGAAGACAATCCAGCAGACGTAGCGTCAAGGGGAATAACACCAGAAAAATTGCTAGAATGTGCAATTTTGTGGAACGGACCTCAATGGTTGGCCAAATCAGAAAAATACTGGCCGAAAGAGGAACAAGTAGATTGTATAATTGTCAGTACCGCCTTAACAGGGAAATCAAGCCAGTTAATACTATCACTAATAGAAAGATACTCCTGTATGCAAAAATTAGAAAGAATTATTGCATATACTTTAAGATTTATTGAGGTAAAATTAAAAAAGTCAATTTAGTTCAGAAATAAATTGCTTAAGGGGTTATATACAGTTGTGATAGATAAAAAAATCGATTTTTTTTTTATTGCATATTCTTTAACTATATACTGTTGAGAATACTCTCACAAAAATTCAAAACGATCGGAGCTATTTATCGTAGCTATTTATAGCGCACTACCTGCACATCGGCCCTTACAAACTTGAAACTTTAAACGCGATTATCTCAGAATCTCGTTTTTTCGAAATTACCTTTGCGGTGGACACGATTACTAAAAAACTATTAATCCGATCGACACAAAATTTTGACCACTTATTTATTATTACAATAGCTAGTCCTTGAACGAAGGATTTTCAAAACTTCTTCTTTGAAAAGTTCTTTTTTTAGAGAATAAAATCCAAAATTTTATACCTTGAAAAAGTACATTTTTTGTTAAAACCGTCGCCATTTTTTTTTAATCAAAATTTTTACAAATCCTTCGTTCAGGGATTAGGCAATACAATATACTAACGAAATTTTATTGAATTGAATTGAATTTTATTGGGGATTTGAGATGAACCGTTCTTGGGATATGATGTCCACCGCAAGTCACCATCGAAAAAAGACAATCTTGGAATTTGGCCATAACATTTTTATTATTCAATATTTTTTCATGAAAAAATGTTAATAAGTACCCAGAAACATGTATAAAACAACGTCGGCAAAACATTTTTAATAAGTATTTTTTTTGGTGTCAAAAAAAATCGGTAAAATTTCATTTTTTTGTGCGGTACAACTGTATATAACCCCTTAAGGCACCAACAGGATATTGGAACTAAAAGCAAAATATTAGGATTAAATCCATTTTTAGATAAAGATGGATTATTAAGAGTTGGAGGTAGATTACAGAACTCCAGCGCAGAATTTTGGATAAAACATCCCTTAATTTTAGATAAGTGTCATTTAACCTTATTAATAATCAGAAATGCACATAGGGAAACATTGCACGGCGGAATTAACCTTATGCGAAATTATATTCAAAGAAAATTTTGGATATTCGGATTAAGGAACAGCCTAAAGCATTATCTAAAACAATGTGTTAAATGTGCAAGATACAGACAAATTACAACTTAGCAAATCATGGGAAATTTACCAAAGCATAGAGTTACTATGGCTCACCCGTTTCTGAATACTGGAGTGGACTATGCTGGCCCATATCATATAAGATGCTCAAAAAATCGAGGCCAGAAATCTTATAAGGGTTACATTGCTGTTTTTGTATGTATGGCAACCAAGGCTATCCATTTAGAAGTTGTAAGTGATTTGACTTCAGATGCCTTTTTAGCTGCACTAAGGAGATTCTTTTCCAGAAGAGGAAAATGTGCTAAAATGTTTTCAGATAATGGGACGAATTTCGTGGGAGCCGCCAGAAAATTGGATGAAGATCTACAGAAGGCACTCAACGAAAATATTAAAATTATTCCAACATTAGAAAACGAACTTGGGAGGTATTTGGGAAGCTGGGGTGAAATCTGTTAAATACCACCTAAAAAGAATAATTGGGGATAATAATCAAACTTATGAATGGCAACTCTATTATGTCAAATTGAAGCGGTATTAAATTCAAGACCATTATATACAACTAATACTGACATTGACGATTGGGAAGTTTTGAGATCAGGTCACTTCCTGATAGGAAGGCCCACATTAGGACCTATTGAGACCATTTCCGAGGAAAGAATTGGAAATTTAGATAGATGGAAATTAATTCAGAAAATGAAAAGAGAATTTTGGATTAAATGGAAGAATGATTATTTAAACACTCTTCAACAAATAAATAAATGGAAATTAGGAATGCCAAGCCTTAATAAAGGTCAAATTGTATTACTAAACGATGAAATTTGTCATCCCGCTAGATGGCCCTTGGGAAAAGTAGAAGAAATACATAAGGGAAAAGACGACCGAGTCAGAGTAGTAAAAGTAATACTTCAAGATGTTTCAATTTGAAGACCTATTACAAAAGTTTGCCCTCTAATTGGAATTGAGGCTGAAGAGAGCGAATCACCTATCTCGGTCAAGCAGACTAAGGGTAAGGGTACTCGCAGTAGCCCTAGAATCCATAAACTTGGATTAATGGCGATAATGTTAATGCTAATGTTATTTTGCCAGGTGTCTAATGCAAGTTCACCTACGCAAGGGAATTAAAAGTGGTCAATCAAGAAATTACACGAGAATAATTCCATTTACTTAGATCCAATGGGAGACGTTTATATGATAAGACGAATAAATGTAGCATGTCGAATGCAGGCCATAAATCTTCCTGGCCCCTTGCAGAATGTTCACACATGAACATGGTTTTGTTTGTAATATTGATTTGCCTCACACTGTAAGTTTAAAAATATCAATTGCAATCTGTAAACCTAAATATCAGTGCATTAGTTGAAAGACAAAAGAAAGAAATCCACATTTGCTGAGTTGATAATTCAAACTGATTGTTATTTTGTAAAACACTAGCTTATATAGGGTACAGCGGAGTACAATAGTATGGACCAATGCGTCGGAGAAAAAGGGGCGCATTAGAATATAAATAGATAAGCGTTCTTAGACATATTTTTGGAACGCTGCATTGACGTTGCTCAACTTAACATAGCGTTGATAGCTTTCAACTAATGCACTGATAATGCACTTGTAGCGTTAGGATGACACGAAATAATAAAATACAAATACAAATATTTAGGTTTACAGATTGCAATTGATATTTTTAAACTTACAGTGTGAGGCAAATCAATATTACAAACAAAACCATGTTCATGTGTGAACATTCTGCAAGGGGCCAGGAAGATTTATGGCCTGCATTCGACTTGCTACATTTATTCGTCTTATCATATAAACGTCTCCCATTGGATCTAAGTAAATGGAATTATTCTCGTGTAATTTCTTGATTGACCACTTTTAATTCCCTTGCGTAGGTGAACTTGCATTAGACACCTGGCAAAATAACATTAGCATTAACATTATCGCCATTAATCCAAGTTTATGGATTCTAGGGCTACTGCAAGTACCCTTACCCTTAGTCTGCTTGACCGAGATAGGTGATTCGCTCTCTTCAGCCTCAATTCCAATTAGAGGGCAAACTTTTGTAATAGGTCTTCAAATTGAAACATCTTGTAGTTTTACTTTTACTACTCTGACTCGGTCGTCTTTTCCCTCATGTATTTCTTCTACTTTTCCCAAGGGCCATCTAGCGGGATGACAAATTTCATCTTTTAGTAATACAATTTGACCTTTATTAAGGCTTGGCATTCCTAATTTCCATTTATTTATTTGTTGAAGAGTGTTTAAATAATCATTCTTCCATTTAATCCAAAATTCTCTTTTCATTTTCTGAATTAATTTCCATCTATCTAAATTTCCAATTCTTTCCTCGGAAATGGTCACAATAGGTCCTAATGTGGGCCTTCCTATCAGGAAGTGACCTGATCTCAAAACTTCCCAATCGTCAATGTCAGTATTAGTTGTATATAATGGTCTTGAATTTAATACCGCTTCAATTTGACATAATAGAGTTGCCATTCATAAGTTTGATTATTATCCCCAATTATTCTTTTTAGGTGGTATTTAACAGATTTCACCCCAGCTTCCCAAATACCTCCCAAGTTCGTTTTCTAATGTTGGAATAATTTTAATATTTTCGTTGAGTGCCTTCTGTAGATCTTCATCCAATTTTCTGGCGGCTCCCACGAAATTCGTCCCATTATCTGAAAACATTTTAGCACATTTTCCTCTTCTGGAAAAGAATCTCCTTAGCAGTGCTGCCATTTTGTCCTCTTTCCGGACAGATCTGTCCTTTTTTTAACGGCTTTATCCGGAAAAAATTTCAAACATCCCCTATCCGGAAATCTATCCTTTTTTCAAAAAAAGGTTTTGAGTGTTATTTTTGCTAGTCGAAAGTGTATAAACCTGTTTTTATTTGCTAAAATGCCTTTTTAACCATCATTCTTACAGTTCGGCACTTAAAAAATAATTCTTTTTACAAATTATCAAAGAGACGTAAAGCAGTCGATGGATTTTCTTTATAGTACGATTTTTTTTGTAGCAAAAAAAAGAGGAAAGCACTTTTAAAATTTCTTAATTTTTACTCTCTGCTTTTTTGTCAGAAAAAAATTCAGATTTGAACGACTCTTTTTCGGGTTTGACGCAGATATTTAATTTTTTTGTATTACGAATATAGTTACTTGAAATGCATTAATTATTATAATAATTTTAGATTATTACGTATACGCACAAAAATTTACCATGGTAAAATGATCAAACAAAGAAGGTTGTGAGTCGGGCGCAGTAGATCATTACATAATTAAATTTTATTTAAAATCCATTTATATTAAGTAAATATATAACCCATTGGTAAAAACAGAAAAATGTAGGCACATTTACTTTTGTCCTTTTTTTTGTCCTTTTCTTTAATTTTTTGTCCTTTTTTCCCTGTTTTTTGTGGCTTATCTGTCCTGTTTTTCAAGCTGAGTGATGGCAGCACTGCTCCTTAGTGCAGCTAAAAAGGCATCTGAAGTCAAATCACTTACAACTTCTAAATGGATAGCCATACATACAAAAACAGCAATGTAACCCTTATAAGATTTCTGGCCTCGATTTTTTGAGCATCTTATATGATATGGGCCAGCATAGTCCACTCCAGTATTCAGAAACGGGTGAGCCATAGTAACTCTATGCTTTGGTAAATTTCCCATGATTTGCTAAGTTGTAATTTGTCTGTATCTTGCACATTTAACACATTGTTTTAGATAATGCTTTAGGCTGTTCCTTAATCCGAATATCCAAAATTTTCTTTGAATATAATTTCGCATAAGGTTAATTCCGCCGTGCAATGTTTCCCTATGTGCATTTCTGATTATTAATAAGGTTAAATGACACTTATCTAAAATTAAGGGATGTTAGGCAAATTTGTTTTTTAACGCGCTAGGTCACTAGGTGCTACGTGCGCAATAGTCATTTGTCAATTTAGTTCCTTGGGTTCATAGCTACATAATCACTGAAGACTTGATAGTGAAATTTTAATCGGCTCACGAGATATGGGCGTTACAAATAAATTTTGTATGTAAAACTTTAACTCGCTATAATAGGTAAACGCGAGCTAAGCCAGAGAAACCCAAATGGGTTTTAGCTTATTTCGATGAGTTCTTTCCGCCCATGAAATCAGAATTGCGGTTACATTTTTCATGTCGCACTGTGTAATTCACTTTAACTTTCTTGCATTCTTAGCATTGAGTTGCAGATATAAGTTTAGAAGCTCCACCTCGTCAAAATTGAAAAAAGAACTGCCAGAACCCTTAAGAATATGTATTGCTTTAAATTGTGAAATGCTTTCAAATATTTACTATTAAAATCACACGCATATTTCGAAAACTATTGTTTGTCAATTTTGGTACTTACCTGACTTATTAATGTGGGGGATCCGTTTAAAGCAGAAACTAAAGGATCCATTAACATTGGTAGATAAGGCAGTAAGGAGGATAACCGCACTGGGACTGTTAGGCAAAGTTCTACAAATAGATCCCGCATGTGCTGCTTATGAAATCCACTTTGTAAGCGATTTAATCCTTCCAAAAGATTTGGTAAAAGTGGCAGAAACTCTTGGTATAAAAGGTCATGGCTACCACCTCCAATGGACCTAAACAATGCCCTCAGAAGTAAAAAATAGTTATACGGCTCGTCCGAAATTAAGGCCAGTTCCATTGACCGAATGACTATTTTATGCAGATGAGGACGCAGCATTTGTTCATTTTCGACTGGAAAGAGACTAACGCTTCCAAAAACTAATTTGAATAATCGCAGATACAAGTTAGATCGCTCCATATTTGAACCCATTTCCTCCATTTTGTCCAAAAGATACTCAACCAAAACTGTGGCAAAGAGAGGTGATGTGGTAGGATTAGCTAAAAACGAGTTTGCTATTACTTGCAAGGACTGATTTTTGTAGATCCTTTCCACTAAGAAATTGATTGTTGTCGAAAATATTTCTTGGAAATTTTGGGAGTGCATCATTAAGAACTGTAAAGTAAAGAAAAAAAAGCAATGATTAAGAATTTATAATCTACGAAAAACTTTTAAATTAGTTGAGTAGTGAAAGTATCAAATACCAGTTACTTAGCTTAAGGAAGTGCAAGGGTGATGAAGTTTGGAGTTCGGTTGTCAGGTCTTTCTTATTTCTTATTAGCGCGTTTTTTTACATCTTCAGGAGCTTAATAATAAATGAATGTGATCTTAATAAAAGTCGTGTTCGAAAAATACTGAAACTGGCCAACTTTCCGGAGGTCTCAGAGGCAAACAGATTCATGGTTTGTTTTAATATTAAAGTTTTTTAAAGGATACACTCTCTATCTTTCAAACCCCATACTTAAAAAATGTTATGGATTTTTTTAAGGGAGAAATAAATTTTAGAAAACATAGCCAAAAAACCGCCCTGTGTTTTCAAAAGTTTGTTGTTGTTTTAATTTTTCTTATTTAATTAGTCTAACAGTAAAATTATAATCAATACAATATTTCCAGAAAAAAATATTTTACAACAAAAAACTTTTGAAATTCGTATGAAAAAATTTGGAAAAAACTTCAAAGTGGCGCAGACTGGGGATCGCGTTTCAAATGTTCCAATCGTGAAATGTGGAAAGTTTATTAAGGTTTTGAAAAACAAATTTTTGCATTTCAAAATCAAATATTTTTGGAATAAAACTGGTTTTGTTCCAAAAGGGCAGTTTATAAAAAATGATTTTTTAGGTCTGTTTCGTGCATGTAATGAACTGGAAAGGATTTTTATTTGATTCAAAAGTGCTAAGAATATTGACCAGACAAAAGTTAAGACGAATTGTGGGATATGACTTCGAAAAACTATTTTTTTTAAGGTGTAGAGAGACATATTCAATATTTATGTATGGGTTGAAGATTGGAAGGACCTTTGGTCAGGATTACTTTCAAAATGGAATCTTTTAGTTTATATTTAACCAGAAAAAAAATCTCGGTTAAGTTTGATTGGAACCGCAAAAAATCGATGGTGTCGTATAATTATGAAACAATCGCACATAGCCGAAAAATAGACTATATTTCGAAAAATTAGCGGTAAGTCCTTAAAAAGAGGATCAAGGACGCGTGGTATTTTTTTCGTACACATCATACATTGTTCTTTCGATTTGCATTTAAATGTTTCGCTTTCTATCAGAGCTTGCAAATAACTGTCAACCGATTTTCCTAAGGGCCGGTTTCTCGAGTGCCGGCTAACATTTCTCGAACAGATAAGGTCCCTGCTAAGGCATTTTGGCTTTCTCGAGCACCAATGTGAGAGCTAACTTTGACAGGGACTCGGAGTCCCTGTTAAGCGTTTTCGGCTCGATAGAAGGACAGCTGCTTTCCCAAAGCCAACTAAGAAGAAGAAACGAAATCCCAGCTGACTATTCCTTCGAATTATACCCAAAAAGCTGATGAAATAATCGAAGCACGCCATTTTTTGCGCTTTACAGCAGAATTCTGTGCGTTAACAGCACTCTGTAATTGTTTCTCGTTCAGATAAATTAAAGCAGTCGAGAAACCGGCCCTAAGGCAGTTTCACCTCGACAAAACCGAAAAAAATGTTGCTCACAAACTCTCTCTCTGAGCGGAACCCTTTTTTAGTTTTGCTTGTCGGTTTCGGCCCGACCGTTCGGCTTAACCGAACAAAGCAAACGGTCTTTTAATAACCACTCGGTGAGACCCTTTTAAGTTAACAGTCACCTAAAAGGGTTTCTATAAGACTACTGTTAAATAAAAGTAAAAAAAATGGGTTTTCTCTAGAAAGGGAAAAGTATAGGCCTGCTGTAATATGTGCATACATTTTACAAAGGAAATCAAGATATTTCTAAAATTGCTTTGTACATATAAATGTATATAAAATTGTATTCTGAATTTAGGTTAGCTGCTATTTTTTTTGTTTGCTTCAATATAATTATTAACTAATAGGTTGGCTGATAAGTCCCCGGTCTGACACATAGGTGGCGTCGCTAGTATTAAATGCATATTATTTTTATAAAGTACTAACCTTCAAATGGTTCGTGTCAAAATTTGACGTCTGTCAGTCAATTAGTTTGTGAGATAGAGCGTCTTTTGTGAAGCAACTTTGGTTATGGTGAAAAAAATGGAAAAAAAGGAATTTCGTGTTTTGATAAAATACTGTTTTCTGAAGGGAAAAAATACCGTGGAAGCGAAAACTTGGCTTGATACTGAGTTTCCGGAGTCTGCCCCAGGGAAATCCACAATAATTGATTGGTATGCTAAATTCAAGCGTGGTGAAATGAGCACGGAGGACGGTGAACGCAGTGGACGCCCGAAAGAGGTGGTTACCGTCGAAAACATCAAAAAAATCCACAAAATGATTTTGAATGACCGAAAAATAAAGTTGATCGAGATAGCAGAGGGCTTAAAGATATCAAAGGAACGAGCTGGTCATATCATTCATCAACATTTGGATATGCGGAAGCTCTGTGCAAAATGGGTGCCGCGCGAGCTCACATTTGACCAAAAACAACAACGTGTTGATGATTCTGAGCGGTGTTTGCAGCTGTTAACTCGTAATACACCCGAGTTTTTGCGTCGATATGTGACAATGGATGAAACATTTCTCCATCACTACACTCCTGAGTCCAATAGACAGTCGGCTGAGTGGACAGCGACCGGTGAACCGACTCCGAAGCGTGGAAAGACTCAAAAGTCCGCTGGCAAAGTAATGGCCTCTGTTTTTTGGGATGCGCGTGGAATAATATTTATCGATTATCTTGATAAGGGAAAAACCATCAACAGTGACTATTATATGGCGTTATTGGAGCGTTTGAAGTTCGAAATCGCGGCAAAACGGCCCCATATGCAGAAGAAAAAAGTGTTGTTCCACCAAGACAACGCACCGTGCCACAAGTCATTGAGAACGATGGCAAAAATTCATGAATTGGGCTTCGAATTGCTTCCCCACCCACCATATTCTCCAGATCTGGCCCCCAGCGACTTTTTCTTGTTCTCAGACCTCAAAAGGATGCTCGCAGGGAAAAAATTTGGCAGCAATGATGAGGTGATCGCCGAAACTGAGGCCTATTTTGAGGCAAAACCGAAGGAGTACTACCAAAATGGTATCAAAAAATTGGAAGGTCGCTATAATCGTTGTATCGCTCTTGAAGGGATCTATGTTGAATAATAAAATCGAATTTTGACAAAAAAAAATTTTTTTCTTTGTTAGACCGGGGACTTATCAGCCAACCTGTTATATAAGGAACTATCTTTAATAAGAAATGCCATAAAGTCTTAAGATAAAAAATGGCTCAGTTTTTTAGTGACAGGTTTTTTTCCAACACTTTGAAAAGGTTGACCGAACCTTGCAAGCTCTGATAAAAACTAACAACGCAGTTTTGTTCTTAAATGTATTTACAATACTATGACATAAACCTTTTTTGCTCGTTTTTGCTCCTTTTTAAAAAAACAAACTTTTTGCTAGGCAGCATAGACCTAAGCTATGCAGAAATGCTAGAGTATTGGCTGGCAAAAAAATGATTTCGCCATTTTTTGCGCTTTACAGCAGAATTCTGTGCGTTAACAGCACTCTGTAATTGTTTCTCGTTCAGATAAATTAAAGCAGTCGAGAAACCGGCCCTAAGGCAGTTTCACCTCGATAAAAAACCGAAAAAAATGTTGCTCACAAACTCTCTCTCTGAGCGGAACCCTTTTTTAGTTTTGCTTGTCGGTTTCGGCCCGACCGTTCGGCTTAACCGAACAAAGCAAACGGTCTTTTAATAACCACTCGGTGAGTCCCTTTTAAGTTAACAGTCACCTAAAAGGGTTTCTATAAGACTACTGTTAAATAAAAGTAAAAAAAATGGGTTTTCTCTAGAAAGGGAAAAGTATAGGCCTGCTGTAATATGTGCATACATTTTACAAAGGAAATCAAGATATTTCTAAAATTGCTTTGTACATATAAATGTATATAAAATTGTATTCTGAATTTAGGTTAGCTGCTATTTTTTTTGTTTGCTTCAATATAATTATTAACTATATAAGGAACTATCTTTAATAAGAAATGCCATAAAGTCTTAAGATAAAAAATGGCTCAGTTTTTTAGTGACAGGTTTTTTTCCAACACTTTGAAAAGGTTGACCGAACCTTGCAAGCTCTGATAAAAACTAACAACGCAGTTTTGTTCTTAAATGTATTTACAATACTATGACATAAGCCTTTTTTGCTCGTTTTTGCTCCTTTTTAAAAAAACAAACTTTTTGCTAGGCAGCATAGACATAAGCTATGCAGAAATGCTAGAGTATTGGCTGGCAAAAAAATGCTTTGTAGATGTTGTAGAAACGCCGACCACTACGAGTTTGTCCGTCCTATTTGCTCTTCTCGTATCGATGCCTATTTCTTTGATTTAGATAAAGAAAGTGACAAAAAATCAATTAAGATAATATGTTATAATTGATTAAGATGCATTATTTAGTTTAGAAGTATAAGATTTGAGGGGCGGGAGGGAATAGGGAATTGAGGGGATATTTACTAAACTTATTTTATATATATTTCAAATTCCAATTGAATGGATATTTTGTAAATTTTTGTCCGAGGGTGCATTGGTTTCTATAGGGCGGAAAGGAAGGCGTGGCCCAATCGGCACAGACTTTGCATATATAATACCTATATAGTGTGCCAAGTTTCAAGTCTGTAGCTTCATTTTTCTAGTTTATGCAAGAATATTGGGCATTGGGACCGGTATGCATTGGTGAGTGGGGACTTGGAAACTATAGAATGAGCTTCGCCACTAGTTTTGGCATTTAAATATTACAGCTTTTCAACAGGCGTCAGACTCGGATTGTCTATATAGATCGCCGTGAAAAGGTCCCGGAAAGTCGGCCAGCGAAGATAATCGCCGGATCGATCGGAGGAAGCTGACAGCCAAACGAAATGTAGTCTTGGGGAGACGATGCTGGAGGTTGAGATGATTTGGAGGAGCCCTGTTGTATTTCCTCGAGGATCTGAGCAGCAAATCTTTCGTATATGTTATATTTCGCCTTCAGGATGGATTTGGTGTCTGCGGCGCTGTCACCCGCAGCCACAATGCACTCGGAGCATGTGTCATCTGCATCATTCACCTAAGGAACTGACATGCTCGCGACGGATTTTAGATGCGGATAACGTTGGTGTGGGTGCACCCGGAAAGTTCAAAAGTATCAGCTGTGACAATAAATTTATTTAGGGCGGATTTTGCTTGAGAAGCCATTACGGACAGGAGTTTAAAATTTATTGCGAAATCGTTTACACGGAAATTATTGTGAATTGGAATTTAGGAACCAATTGAAAGTCCGTAAGAATATACGGTCACACTGGAATGTGTGGAGGAAATTGTGTGGAAATTTTTTATTTTTCGGAATAATTTCATAAATAATTTAAAAGCGTGTGCCCCAAAAAAAAAACAATAAGTAAATTATGTAAAGAAAATAAGGTCACACTGGCGCACGCATTGGAAAAAATATTACTTGCTTAATAATATAAAAATTCGGATTTTATTATATTTTGTAAATAAATTGTGACAGGTTTGTGACAGGTTTGGGCACTGTTTGTGAATCGCCACTGTGAAGGAAGGAAGAAAAACAATTTTAAAAATTCCAAAACAATTCACAAAAACCTGATGACTGTCCTAAAAATTAAGCCCATAAGGTGTCTTTGGATCAAAAATGCATCGTAGAAGAAAATATTTTTATTTAATTTTTAAACGCTGTTCACAAATGAAGATTTTTAAACTTTGCTGTGACTTTAAAATTTTAAATGCGCCCGCCTCCTCTTGTGGTTGAGTTAGATTGAATTTTCAAAAACCACCGTATAAAAGAGACATGTAACTATTTAACTCCGAAAAGATTACCAAAATTTGTTGACCACTCTTGAAGATATATCCCAAAAGCCGAAGAAATTTTGTGATTTTCTTAAATTAAAGATACCGCAAATACCAGAGCTGATGGACTATAGGCGTAGTGGCAACTTATGCTTAGAAAAGCCTCATTTATCGAAATAAAATGGTGGCAGGCCTGGACATCGCTCCATGTGACATTTTGTCGGCCTGTGTTATCATAATGTCTATAATGATAATATTAATTTATTTTACTCAACATTTTTCAAATAATAATAAGAATGAATGTGGGATTTAACAAAATTATAGAGAAAAGCCACGGTAAGACAATTAAAATATTTGATCACATTTATCAAGGAATTACATTAAATTACAAAGAAAACTATTATTGTTTTTTACATTTTAAACATTTTCTGTGAAATAAAGTAATTTGATCGTCAGATCGTGGCCTAAGCCATTTTTAAGTGTTGTTAAAATATAAAAATTCGTGTTGGTGGTATTGATAACACGAAAAATGCCTAATATACCTATAATATACGTAACCTTTAATGATTACGGTCCCTGAAAAGTATTGTTTAAACGAAATATTTTTTCATAGGCAAAGTGTGACCCTTCTTTGCAACGAAATTTACACCAAATTTATCTACATTTTGCATTTTGGATATTACCAAGTATATGATGCAGGGTCACATCATTTTTAAATTTGTTGGAAAAAGTGAAGAAAAAGTGAAAATAGTTCATTTTAATCTAAAAAACAATAAAAAGGGGACTGATAATTTAATAATCGTTATTTCAGCGTTACAAAGGTTAGTACCACAGATATTTTCGCCATTAATAAATATACTCCTCCGGATGCTATCTTCAACACAAATTCTGCATTTTAGTGACACTTGAAATGTTTTTAATCTTTACCAGTGGTAAATGGTGTGAGGTGTTCATTAAATGGTTGTATAAATAGTACTTCATTACTAACTTAGTTATTTAACTTAATCAAAATATTACATTTATTTCAGCCAGGCCGATTGAGACTTCTTGGGACCAGAAGTGTTGCGCCTGCGTTGCTTATTATACCCTTGCAGAGGGTATTATGATTTCAGTCAGACGTTTAAAACGAAGTGAAGGAGACGATTCCCACCCCATAGAATATATATATACTTGATCAGCATCACTAGACGAGTCGATCTAGCCATGTCCGTGTGTCTGTCTGTCCGTCCGTCCGCCTGTCCGTCCGTTTCTACGCAAACTACTCTCTTAGTTTTTAAGCTATCGGGATAAAACTTTCCCAAAAGTCTTCTTTCTATTACAGGTAGTATATACAGTATATATAGTATATACAGTATATATGTATGTCGTAACCGACCGGATCGGACAACTATATCCGTAGGAAGGATCGAAAAACAAACGTTTAAAAAATTCAAGCTTCGGTGTTTTTTGAAAAATTACCTTCTACCCTTGGGAAAATACTTTTTTTAATATTTCTGAATTTCGAATTAAATATTTAAAAAATCGGATCATTATATAATTTGGCTGCCATACAGTCGAACAGTCAAAAAATTAAAAGGAAATTAATAGGAAAAAAATTATATCTTTTCTTGATTTTTATTACAACCTCTTCTTCTCTGGGATATAGCTTTTCTTTAACGTTTTAAAATTTCGAATTAAATTTTACAAAATTAGCACGTCTATGTTTTATAGCTGTCATAGGAAGGATCAAAACGAAAGCAGCTAAAATTTTGATTGATATAACATATACGTAAGTAAATCTAAATTAAATATTTTCGTAAGTTAATAGGAATGATCTGCAAGGGTATATAAGCTTTGGCTGGCCGGAGCTAGCTTCCTTTCTTGTTATACCCTTGCAAAGGGTATTATAATATTAGTCAGATGTTTGCAACGCAGTGAAGGAGACGTTTCCGACCACATAAAGTATATATATTCTTGATCAGCATCAATAGCCGAGTCTATCTTGCCATGTCCGTCTGTCAGTCTGTCCGTTTCTATGCGAATTAGTCCCTCAGTTTTAAAGCTTTATTCGTCACAAAACGTTGTATAAAGTTGTCTTTTTTGTTTCTGTTGCTTAGGAACATTTTGATGGTAATAGATTCCAAGGTCGGGCGAGCAAATAGCTAAGTCGACGTGCTTGAGTGATCTATGGGTTGAGAAGTGAGTTGGTTGACCGTTGTTAAGAATGATGAGGCCGTTTTCACGGATGAATTTTCCAAGAATTCTTCCCCTTTGATTGGTTGTGGGGGATCCTCAGTAGCTGTTCCAGCTATTGAAGTCTCCTGTAAACAATGTTGGGTAGTTTACTAAAGGTACTATTAAATCGAGGTCTGCGTGTTCTATTGATTTGTTTATTAGAATTGCTGCACCGCCATCCGAGCTGTGCGAGGATGTATGGTGAAATTCGAAGTTTATTGGGATTGGTAATTTTTGATGGTTAGTGATGTGGGTCTCCTGGAGGGAAACCAATTTAGGATTAAGAAGTTTAAGGGTCATTTTAGTTTTGTGTTGGATTGGAGGAGGAAAGGGCTTTAAGTTTTGATCTAGCCATTACAGAGTTTTGGTCATTATACTCCTCGTAGAGTAAAAGGGTATATTAGATTCGTGCAAAAGTATGTAACAGGTAGAAGAAAGCGTTTCCGACCCTATAAAATATATATATTCTTGATCAGGATCACCAGCCGAGTCGATCTAGCCATGTCCGTCTGTCTGTCCGTCTGCCTGTCTGTATGAACGCTGAGATCTCGGAAACTACAAAAGCTAGAGGGTTGAGATTTCCAACACATATTCTTGGGCTTCCTACGCAGCGCAAGTTTATTTCAGCCGACAATACAACACAATAACGCCCACAATCGCCCACTCTGGCGCCCACACCTTTAAAGATTTCCGTGAAGTATAAATGCAATTTTGTTGTGCATATTTATACCTATCGAAATGTAGAAGTTATTATACCCGTTACTCCTAGAGTAAAAGGGTATATTGTTGTGACGACCCAGCGTCACAAACAATAAAAAAGAAAAACATTCTAAAAACACATCTTTCTTTTTATTCTCCCTACGCCGCACCACATTCAAAATACGCTCCAAAATCGCACACATTCAAAACGCGCGCCCAAACGGATACGCTGGCCACACTAATATATCGATAATCAACTACCAGGTCTGGCCACACTAACCCCACCAATACTTCAATACCATAATACCATCGCTATATTAGAGACCCAAGAACGAGTTATCGATAGCAGGATTCTCAGTATCGACCGCTCTGGGCACACTCAACGGGGCCTATATAAGCAGAGGCAAGACCCCAGATGAGTCACTGGCGTTCCGACGATCTTCGAGGAAACACACCAGCAACAAGGAGAAATATCCGGGTAAGTGTTCTGGTTGATAATCTTGTTATTGGTGGTGGATCCGTAAGAGTGCGTTTTTAAATCGGCTCTGCGACCTGGTGAGGATCACTGGCGTCCCGGTGTGGTTTCCCTGAAATCAGCCCAGACCCAGTCGTGATCACTGAGTTCCCCCAGACGTCACGTTTCCGGCTCCCGGAAACGAAACGTATGTAGAAACGGCAGGTCGAAACTAACGATGCCCGGTAGCCCGAAACTAACGATGCCCTACATTCCCGAAACCCACTAAAAATCCAAGTAGATCACTCCCAACGACCCAGATCACTACGTACCCGACGTACGCACGACGAAGCAGTTCACGTACCGGCCCATCCCGCAGCGCCAACGCGATCTCACGGCACTTCCGTAGCGTCACGTACACACAACGAAGAAGCTAACTATTCCGCGACTTCACGGCCCGTCCGCAACGCCGAGACTCGCTCAAAGCAGTGGACATCTTGGCCAAGTCACTGACAAGCAGTCAACGACACATCAGATCCTTGACGGCAAGCAGTTCATCACGCACACTTCCGTAGCATCGGATCCTCGACGGCAAGCAGTTCATCGCTCACACTTCCGTAGCATCGGATCCACGACGGCAAGCAGTTCATCGCTCACACTTCCGTAGCATCGGATCCACGACGGCAAGCAGTTCATCACTCACACTTCCGTAACATCGGATCATCGACGGCAAGCAGTTCACCCTTCGGCCCTCCCGTAGCGCCGAACCGACAGCAAGCAGTCCATCCTTCGGCCCTCCCGTTGCGCCGAACCAACGAAGCAAGCAGTCTCAACTTACGCAGACGTCATCACCCGACAAACTCCTTTTTTTTTACAATTACTACGAAATACACGCCAACTTTATAGTTCTATCCCTCTGTGTCATTATTAGGGAAAGGGAGGTAAATCGATCTATAGAGGAAATATAAATATCTGTCACGAACCCTGACCACGGCGAGCTATACCGCCTCCCAAAACAGGGTCGTTTCAATATTTTAAAACAAGGGTATAAAAACTTTAACATCCAACCAAACCATGAATCCGTTTGTCTCTGAGTTGGCCAATTTCAGCATTTTTCGAACTTTGGGGTCCTCCTTGTGCTAAGAATCCTTGCGTTTTAGAAAACGCAGTTTAACGTGGAAATTCGTAACGAATTCAAAAATATAGCATCCGTCGAGGTAAATTTTTGATGTTGCATAGTGTAAAAGCCGAGTAAAACACACAATTTCAGTTAATCTATATTTATTAACTCAGTCGCTGACTGCACGCTTTCGTAGTTTCTTTTTAACTAACTCTTGAATTTAACATACGACACGATCCACCTCGTGTCGAGGACAGTTTCTGGATCCCGTGGTAGATTCAGCATACTTAGGTTCCCAGACATAGTGTTATTTGAGATTATAAAAAATCAAATAGAAACACCTCTTAACGAGGTACAAAACAAGTGATCACACCTTCAACATACAAAAGCTCTTATATCAACATTTGCGAAGAAAAATTATTACAGTCGTCATTAAATACGCTTTCTAAAATTTTCTGATTCGGCTTTTCCTACACTCAAAAAATTTTTTTTCCTAAATTTTAGAAAATTGCCATAAAATAAAAATGTTTCTTAATTTTAACAAAATTTTCTGAGTTTTAGAAATTTTTCTGAATTTTAGAAACTGTTTTCTTGAATCTAGGAAAAAATACCATAGAAACAGAATTTTACGAAAAACTTTTCTTAAATATAGAAAAATGATTTTTTTTCTTAAATCAAAGGTGTTTTTTCCTAGTTTGCTCTCCGAAATTTGTTCTTAAATTAATGGCGATTTTGCCATTAAATTAAGAAAATATGTAGGGGTGTAGGGTAATTTGACGAGTAGGGTAATGTGACGAACTCGTCGAATCTCATATATGACGTCACGACAAAAATTCCAAATAAATGTAGTCTTCTCCCCTTATCGTGTCGACAATGTATTTACAGTAATATTAATAAGAAGTCCCGTAATTTGTTCGTGAGGTAATTTTCGCTAAAAATGTGGTGCGCAAACTAGCAAACCTATTCAATTTACTTGTGTTTCAGCAGTGCCAGAGCAAAGATGAGTGGAAAATAAAATCAGGCAAATATATGCACGTATACATGAGATCTTTATCAACAGTTTTTGGTACCTCGCGTATTTTTCTTTTGCGCCGTTTGAGAGTGACACCGTTTTTGCTTCAAGTCTACCTTGTAGGGTATCGTGACGAATTGTTATCGTTGATTATTTGTAAAAAAAAATATAATAATACCAGATAGCATTTACTGCTGCAGTTTTATTGTTGTTTTTAATAGTGCGGTCAGTTTAATTTAATAAAACAAAAAAAAAATTTTTAATTTAAAAAAATTCACTTTGACCATTTTTTTTTGTAAGTTTCGGTATTATCTTATTACTTCTTTCTTTTCCGTATGGAAAATAACTTTTCCGTAAATTATATATAAAAAAATTTTTTTTTTGTTTGTGAAAAGGATTATTTACATTAAACGCTGTGGGATTTGGCTACGTTGAAATTTCGAATACAAATTTTTCAGAAATATGCTTAGTAAATGTAAGTAACTTTCTGCTTTTAAAAATATTGATTTTTGGAGAAGTTACATTAAAGAACAAATCGTTCGTCACATTACCCTACAATTTTGAAAGTGCAAAAAAAGAAGGGTTCACGCCAAACGCTGTGGGATTTGGCTGCATTGGAATTTCCGAATTTTACAGGGATATGCTCAGTAGATGTAAGCAACTTTCTGCGTTTACACTTTTGAAAAATATTGATTTTTAGAAAAGTTACATTCAAAAAACGAATCGTTCGTCACCTTACCCTACACTCCCCTACTTCAGGCCTTCCTAGAATCTAGAAAGTCGCCATAAAAAACACGGTACATTTTTTAAAATTTAAAGAATTTTTCTAAATTAAAAAAAAATTTTCTTGAAAACAGAAAAGTAGAATTAGAAAATCACCATAGATTTAAGAAAAACTTTTTTTTATTTCTTTTATGCTTCTCATTCTTTTTTCAAGACGAAAAAGAAGAAGACATGCGGTTAGACCGCGGCGCGTTGCGACGACAGTTTTTGGCGTATGTATGTATATGTTTATGTGTGTTTGTGTATATGATCGAGAATTTTCATGTGCGTAGCTGTAACTTTTTATTGCAGCGTGCCGAATGAGAAAATTTTAGAAAGCGTATTAAATGACGACTGTAATAATTTTTCAATTTCATAACATTTGTATGTTGAAGGTGCGATCGTCACTAATTTTGTACCTCGTTAAGAGGTTTTTTTATTTGATATCAGAAGTTTTTGTTTGTTTACTTTGGCTCTCATAGGAGTTAATATATACATTTAAATTTCAATTGGTCAATTATAATTTTTAAACTTTTGTATTTAAACGAATTAAGATAAAAAGGCGTTAAAGTATTTCAAAATACCTATAATAACAATAACCTATAACAAGGTATAGCATATGTCTGTACATTTAGTAGTGCAGAGCTTACAAACTAACGAAATTGAGGTATTTTTGGCTTTTTTCTGCTAAAGTAGCGGGTTTTCCATTAGTCGTAGAACAAAAGATTCCTATATGGAATGCTAATTAACTGATTCCATGACCCTAAAATAAAGTTTGGAGACCCACGCACAAAATTTAATGCTCAGGAAGCATTAGTTGTTCTGAGCTGGCAAAAGTGGCTATTTTTGTTTTTAAATAACTTTTAAACCTGACTTTTTACAATAACGCGCCATACACAGTGTTGGGAAAGGTACTGTGTGTTTTTACCTAGGTAAGGTAAAAGGTATTGGGCAAAAATAAATACCTAGGTAAGGTAAAGGTACTTCAGTTTCCCAGTACCTAGGTAAAGATAAAAGGTATTTTTTTATAATTTTTTTGTTTTATTTAATGTAATCATTTAAACTTAAAATAAGACTAGTTTTCAATTTTTAATCGTCTTAATCAAACAATATCTTTTCATTTCATTTAAATTTTAATGTTATAATTTTGTGTATATATTTTTAAAACACGCTGCATGAATAATTGTATGCACGTATCAACTTATTAATGTATTTATGAAACACTCATGTACATATTTGGCGCGCAAAAATTCCGTATGTAGAATCATTGACTATATATTGTGCATATGTATATCCCGTTTGTTTACGTACATACGGTATTTTTCTCACATCTTTGAGCAGATTTCCTGTCGAATTATCATCGAGTTTTATTGTTTTATTAACACACAACACGCACTTGCCGTCCGGGTTAAAAAATTTGCCAAAAAAAAATTTGGCAACACTTTCTCGTTTAAATTTTCTTTTTTGGCCATGTCTGTCGCGCAAATTGGGATGTCAAAAATATATCAAAATATCAATATATCGATATTTTTTGAAAAAAAAATATATTTATATCGTGATATTTATTTAGCCAACTATCACAATATCGATATTTTATTTTTCGATATTATTTGATATTTGCATATGGGCACTTCTACCAAAAGGTCCACCAGGCCAAAAACTTGAAACTTGAAAAAAACATATTTCCACATGATGTTGCCCCGATATTAGTTTCTAAATAGTTTGATCCTGAGCTTAACTAAAAATTTTGAGTATAGTTTGATTATTTTTCTGACAAACCCCAGCAATATACGCAAAAATTAGTTTTTAGCTGTTTTTTTATTATTTTTTGGACCTGTCTTCAGTTGTTAATTTATCCTTTGGGAATGCTAATATGTGACATTTTTCTGTACTGAATGCTTCATTCACATACTAAACTATTACGTTAAATGCAAAACAGCCAGTAATTAAGGGATAGAGGTACAGAAAAAATTTCCCGAGCAACATGTCTCAAACGAATCTGGTTGAAACTGCATAGAAACTAAAACGGCCACAATTTTTAAGTAAAACCAAAACCATTTCAAAGTGACATGTTTGGACAACATTCTAAAAAAAATCGCATTCAAATATTTAATCAGAATTCACTAAATTCTGTTGTTGAATGAACTTCCCCGAAATCCACTTCTATTTTTGTCCCGAGCGAATACAGCAGTTTTTTAACGATATCTTAAAAGCTAAAAATGGAACAAAATCAAGATTTTTACACAAAATAGAGCTTGGGAAGAGTAAATAGAAAAGCCCATTATTAAAATTAAAATCAATTTTTTTAAAATTTTTTTCAACTTTAAAGATGTGCAAATGTTTCGAGCGACAATATGGAAGTGCCCATATCTTTCTCTCATCTGTGCACAAAAAAATGAAGCGTGTTAAAATTTATTTCGGTGAAATTAAGAAAAACAAACTAAGTGCAAACTTTGTTTGAAAACTATTAAAACAAGTGGGAATACATCAAATATGTTATCCCACTTGAAAACCAAACAGTTTTATGTGTGGAACTAATAAATTAAGAAAATATATTGTTTATACTTTATAGTGTTTTTACATTAATTTTAGGGCAAAAGTCTTTGTTGTTAGTTTATTTACGCGGCTAAAATTTTGAAACTGAACTGAAAAAAATATCAAAAGTATTTGATATATCGATGTTTTTTTTGGCGATATATTATATTTCATATTGATATTTTTCTTAAAGAAAATATATCAGCGATACGATATTTTTAAAATATTTGACATCCCTACTCGCAAAGTCAAATTGTTTTGTGCATTTGAGAAAATTGCAATCCAAAGGTAACTTCACAAAACAAACAATAGAACGGCTGAATTCCAATGACTTTTAATGTTGCGTTCCGACTATTATAATTTCGAAACGAAACGATACAATGACGTGTAGAGGTGGTGGATTTAGCTTATTTCAGTGTCGCAGTCAGATTTGAATATTTTAAATCAGAGCACTATGGGAAAAAAGACTATTTTTTTGGCATAAACTCTAGTTTTAGAGATACAATTTAGAAATTTTTTATATACATATACTTTAAAGATAAAGCTGTAATTTCGGGTTTTGTTGCTTTTTGAATCGGACCATTGCTTTTATCCACCGCCCACGCCGCATATTCAAATTAATTGGCAGGGATTTTAAAAAATTGGTATTTGTATTGGTAATTTTTAAAATTTGTCAAAAAAAAAATTGCTGACATGTACAAGAAAAGTGAAATATTATCTAAGAGCAGATACCCATTTTAGCTTTAACGGGGGTCCAGCTTCTTTATATTTGAGCCCTTTGGAGCCAGGATTTTCACTGGACTTGTCCCTTTCCATAAATTCAATTTTTAAGATTAATGAAAGCAACTTAGATTGTTTTTTTATTTAAAAAAAAATTGAAGAAACGTGCAAAAAGTTGCAAAAATTATTAGTTTTGCGATATTAAGGATACATTTGGTAATAACTTTGCGTTTTTACCTTTTTGCAACTTTGTGCCATTTATAAGTTGTACACCACGGAACACAAACAAACTTGTTAGTTTTAAGCTAAAAAGGTACACATTTAAAACAGTTCACAGTAGGACAACAAGCCATAATAATCAAAACATGTAATCTAAGATACATTTATAAATACCTTTGCTACGATTTGACATGATCAGAAATAATAAACCTTTTTGTTGCTCCACAAAATAAGCACTGAAAGTTTGCAAAGATTTTTCACTAATTTACGCACACAACAACGTCAATCGAACAAGGCTCATTCCACGTGAAACGTGACAGGCCAATTTGGGTAAAATCTCAGAATCAATCGAAACTTTTTTTTTCGATAGAGGATTGAAATATAAGGATCGGTTTTTATTTTTTTTTTTTAATTCTTACCGTTTATTAAAAAAAAATAATTTTCTAATTAAGCTCCGATTTTTCAGTTATGCATCACTTCAGACTCGTTTGAGTTATTTCAATATTTGGTATGCAACTTTGTGGGGCATGTTCATGTCTTTCAGAAAAATAATTTAAAAAATTTTTAATTTTAAAATTAAGTATTTTTTAAGAGAATTTAAATTTAAAAAAATTCTGTACGCCGGAATACACGCGGTTTCCGAATAAAAAAATTATCCTCATATTGCTTCATCAATTCTTCACGAAGTGGTAAAATAAAATTTTTGTATTTGCAAGACCTACTAGTAAAGACAACGATTTTAGTTTAGCAACTTTGCATCATGCAACAACAGCGCAACGTGTAAGAAAGGGAAAGCACTATTGCTTCTCTGCCGTGTTCGTATTGCTGTTCTCTTCTTACACGTTGCGCTGTTGTTGCATGATGCAAAGTTGCTAAACTAAAATCGTTGTCTTTACTAGTAGGTCTTGCAAATACAAACATTTTATTTTACCACTTCGTGAAGAATTGATGAAGCAATATGAGGATAATTTTTTTATTCGGAAACCGCGTGTATTCCGGCGTACAGAATTTTTTTAAATTTAAATTCTCTTAAAAAATACTTGATTTTAAAATAAAAAATTTTTTAAATTATTTTTCTGAAAGACATGAACATATCCCACAAAGTTGCATACCAAATATTGAAATAACTCAAACGAGTCTCAAGTGATGCATAACTGAAAAATCGGAGCTTAAATAGAAAATTATTTTTTTAAAATAAACGGTAAGAGTTAAAAAAAAAAAAATAAAAACCGATCCTTAAATTTCAATCCTCTATCGAAAAAAAAGTTTCGATTGATTCTGAGATTTGACCCAAATTGGCCTGTCACGTTTCACGTGGAATGAGCCACAACTGATTTTGTTCGCTTATCAACTCTATAGTGTTGTTAGTAAAAAATCTTAGATAACTGTTCTTGGCTAATTGGGGTATGTAAATTCACAAAATATATTTAATTTTTAAAAATAATTTGTAAAACAAGTTGATTTTATGCCAAAAAAATTGACTTTTTTCCCATATTGCAGAGCAATGTTTAATACCTATGTAAGTCCCTTAATAATTCCAAAGGTATATAAAAATCTGTAGCTAGGTAAGGTAAAAGGTACTCAATTATTTTTATACTTAGGTAAGGTAAAAGGTACCACTAAATTGTACCTAGGTACGTACCTAGGTAAAAGTATCTAGGTATGTCCCAACACTGGCCATACACCACAATTTGGGGAATGTCAAGGGCTATACAGCTTTAAGTTTTAAAGAAAATCGTTAGAGCCGTTTTTGATAAAATTTAAAAAAAGCTACAAAAATTATTTTAACAAATTTGTATTTTGCTATAATTTTAAAAATCTTGTATTTATACCAATTACGTTTATAGCAGGGGTGCTCATTCCTATGGCACACGAGCACAATTGTTTTTGTAATAGCACTAAGCATACGGCAGTGCACTCGCAATGCTTGCCTATGCACACATGGATTCCTCTTTGTGTCGCTGTCCTTAATAGATAAGAGCGAGCCAGGCCAAAAACAAATTCCATTGAAGTTTTTTTTTCTCCTCAACTCACAATGCAAAGTGTTGTTGTCTTTTTCATGACTGTGTGCGACTTGTTACTCGCGTGCGTGTGTTTTTCATTTAATGGTGTTTTGTAACTGCACTACCATAAGGCAATTTTGAGCACCTCTGGTTTATAGTATTCCAAAATACCTTTAAACCGAGGTATAGTGGAAGTCTGTATCTTTAGTAGTACAGAAGTTACGGCCTTCCGAAATTTCGCCATTTCCAAAAGTGGTAAAACTAAAGTTTCTTATATTGACTTGTTTAACAATATATAAAATTTTTAGGACTTTAAAACCATGTTTTGGACTAACTGACAAACAGAATTTAATGTTCATTTTGGGAAGAAGAAGAAAATTTTCTTTTGGCTATAATTTTTAAACGGAGCATCGGATTTTATCATGTGACCTCTCATTCGACGGGTATTTTCAATAGGAAAACAACTAAAACATTGCGAGGTGGCATATATCCCCACCGGCCCCAACAGCTCCAAATTTCGAAAGTTTCACTTTTAAACTTTCATTGCTCTCTCTTCCAAGCCAATTGATTTTCTTTAAATCTTGGTATGCAATCCTTTAAGTTTTAGCAATACCTTTAATTTGGTTTATTACTCATTACGATTGGACTATCAAAGCAAATTTTCAATTTTGCGGCTATATAACAGTAGTCGCCTTTGCACACTCTCCTTGTGCGCTTCGTCACTACATGGACTGCCGTCCATAGTGATATCAAATAAAAACACCTCTTAACGAGGTAAAAAACTAGTGACGACAAACATACAAGAGTTCTGATATCAACATTTGTGACGAAAAATTATCACATTCGTCATTAAATACACTTTCTAGAATGTTATCATTCGGCCCGCCCTACACCCAGAGAAATGTGGGACTATTTTTTAGGTAACGTATGACCTAAAAAATTTAAATAGACTAAAATGTCAGATTTATGTAATGGGTTACCTAAAAATATTAGCATGTGGACTATGTTCCTACTTTTTAGGTAAAGCTAAAGAGATTTTTATAGGCCATCGTAACCTTAAAATTGGTCCATAAGACCTAAACATTAGGAATAATTTGAAGTAGATTTTTACTCACAATTTAATACAAATATTGGTCCCTAATATTAATAAACAAATTATTCGTTTTTTTAAGTTTAATATTAAACAAATTTATTAGACTTTTCTTAAAGCTAGTGATGGAAAAGATTCAATATATAAAATCAATACCTACGTGGACTACTTTCCTACTTTTAAGGTAATAGTGCCCTATTCTAAAAATAGAATTCGCCTGTGCCCCTAGAAGCAGGCTTTGGTTTTGCCGCAGGGCCTTTAAGTAGGTCCGTAGACCAGAGGCTAGCCTATTGGACTTTCGCGCAGAAGACCCGGGATCGATTCCCACCGAGGACAAAATAAAATGATTATTTTTTCTGAAAGATATAATATTTACTTATCCGAATAAAACAATATAAGCAATTAAAATAAGCAAATATTTTACAATCAATGGTAAAAATGTTAGCTTTCTTAAAAATACCTATTATTTAGGTAATTCTGACCTGAAAATCTAGTTCACTAGCCATTTTTTGAGGTAACCATTACCAGAAATAAATTCAAGACTGCGTACAAAATATAGTCCACATGGACAACATTTTAGGTAATGCATGGCCTTGGCGCGTTTTTCTGGCCATGTTTCCTTAAATTTTAGGTAATTAGGCCCCTTTTTAGTCCGTTTTGTTTTCTGGGTGTAGCAAACTATTCCAGCATTTTTCTTCTTCACTCTTTACAGGCTTTTTTGTTGTTCAGTTTCTGATTAACCCTCATCCGAGTATTTTAGCATTAGAAGTGTCAAGTTATTAAAATAATCGTTGTAATCCCGGGAGAGGTGGACTCTCTGTTGTGTGCTTAAGTTTTGTGCATCAAGCATATGTAAACCAATTCTTAAACTTTTTATTTATTAATTTATTTCGCCAACAGACTTCATGTCTGTTGTTATGTCTTGTCTAGTTACTAAATCTAGAAAAATATAATAACAGGGCCTTCTTATTGCTATCTCTGGACGAACTGGGGTCCAATCGCTTGCTAAATGGTAGACTGTTGAAGAGATATAAAGCTCTGTAAATAGGCTCATTCAGAGCGAAATTTGTTCTGTGTGTAGGGATAGAAAAAGGTTCAGCAGTTCATAGAGCTAATAATAGGATAGGCTAATAATATTTAGCAAAAAAGGGCAATTAATTTTGCCAGAAAGTAGGTCTAATATAAAAGGCAGCGCAATTACACCACTACGATCTTGTATTGTTGCAAGCTTTACAAGACGACACCTATCAGCATAGGAAGTGGTGGGATCGCGGAAAAGCTTTTGCACTCGCTCTACCCGACGGATATACACAAGTCTAGTCGGGTTCCAAACAAATGCTGCATTTTCTAATTTAGAACGAACAAATGAGAAGGGTTAGCTTGGTGTATGGGTCAGAGAAGTGAGTTGTGTTGCGCCTAATGAATCCGTACATTGCATTTGCTTTAGGAATAATAACAACAAACTTTTGAAAACACAGGGCGGTAACACTACTACTATTTTGACCGCAGCTGTATGCTTTTATGTTTTTATACCCTTGCAGAGTTTATTATAATTTCAGTCAGATGTTTGCAACTCAGTGGAGGAGACGTTTCCGACCCCATAAAGTATATATATTCTTGATCAGCATCAATAGCCGAGTCCATCTAGCCATGCCCGTCTGTCCGTTTCTAAGCGAACTAGTCCCTCTGTTTTAAACCTATCGCGATGAAACTTTCCAAAAGTCTTCTTTCTATTGCAGGTAGTACATATGTCGGAACGAACCGGATCGGATCACTATATCTTATGGCTCCCAAAGAAATAATCAAAAAAATAATAGAAAAACCATTGTAACTTTGTAGAAAGTAGGCGTTTTGATTTTTGACAATGTAAAAACAACATACCTGTAAGGGTATATAAACTTCGGCTGGCCGAAGTTTACTTCCTTTCTTGTTTGACTATGTTTTCTTTAATTTGTTTCTCCCTTAAAAAAAATCCAAAAATTATTCTAAGTGCGAGTTTGAAAGATAAAAAGTGTATCATTTAAAAAACTTGAACATCAAAACAAACCATGAATCCGTTTGCCTCTGAGACCTCTGGAAAGTTGGCCAATTTCAGCATTTTTCGAATTTGAGGTCCTTGTGCTAAGAATCCTTGCATCGGGGAACTTTTTGGAAAACGCAGTTTAACTCGGGAATTCGTAAAGAATTCAAAAATATAGCATCAATCGAGGTACATTTTAGATGTTGCATAATGTAATTATTCATTTTAAACACAACAAATTTTGCATTGGATGACAGGAAAATAATAATTATACCCGTTACTCGTAGAGTATCTGTGTCTGTCTGTCCGTCTGTCTGTCCGCCTGTCTGTCCGCCTGTCTGTATGAACGCTGAGATCTCGGAAAGTACAAAAGATAGAAGGTTGAGATTTCCCACACATATTCTTGGGCTTCCTACGCAGCGCAAGTTTATTTTAGCCGACCGCCACGCCCCCTTTAACGCCCACAATCGCCCACTAACGATTTTAAAATGTGTCTGGCGCCTACACCTTTAAAGATTTCCGAGAAGTATAAATGCAATTTTGTTGTCTATATTTATACCTATCGAAATGTAAAAGACATTTTTCAAATCGGACCATTCAAAATTGTATATATCCATCTCCCTCGCAATCCCTTTAGCTGAGTGACGGGTATTAGATAGTCGCGACACCAATCCGACCATAGCGTTCTCTCTTGTTTTTTTTTAATTTGAATGGAATATATCGAGAATTGGGCGAAGGTATGTTGGTTTTTATTGATTTCTTACATTATTAAGTATATCCGATTAATAAAAATTTCTTAGATAGGCCGAAGAAAGCATTGTAGTATGGAAGAAAGGCGGATTGCGTTAGAACTTGCGTTAAATCCCTGTGGATATTTTCGTTCCGAACATACTATGGTGCCCCAGTGATTGTTCGCAGGATTTTTGATTGTGAGCGCTGTATAATGTCAACGTTGCTGTTGCTCGCATTCCCCCAAAGCTGGGAGCCGTAAGTCCAAATGGTTGAGTTTTAGAGAATTTATAATCCAGTGTAGGCTGCTAGCTTTAAGTCTGAGGTGTGCTTCCGCCAGGTTAGGCGTCTGTCGAGGTGGACGCCGAGATATATTATATCGCTGGCTTGGGGGATCTGCGTACTATCCAAAGTTAGCGGGGGCACGATTGTCTATTAAGGGTAAACTTTATATATTTACACTTTTGTTCATTAATTTTGATACGCCAGTCTGTAACCCATTTCTCGACTACCACCAAATGATCAGCTAGTTGAGCTGTTGCTTTAGTTGGGCATCTCGAACGGCTCAGAATTGCGGCGTCGTCAGCAAATGTGGACGTAGTCAGCCTCTCGTTTGTAGGGATGTCTGCTGTGTATAGGACAAACAGGGTAGGGCCCAGTGCGCTACCATGTGGGACTCCGGCTTCATGTTATACTCGTTGGATGACGTTGTATTGCATATCACCTCGAATGCTCTGTGGTAGAGGTAGGACTCAAGTAACTTATGAGTGTTTTCTGGCAGTAATTTTATGATTTTATGCATAGGGCCTTCAAGCCACACTCGGTCGAATGCCTGAGAGACGTCGAGGAATATCGCACTACAATATTCCCGATGTACGAAGGCTGTACGAATTTCTGATGTTATCCGGTTGACTTGCTAGTTGGTTCCGTGGCTTGCTCGAAATCGGAACTGATGTGCCGGGATTACATTTTGTTCTCTTAAATATGGTGTTATGCGCGTGAGCAGGCATTTTTCTAGTAGTTTGGATTGGCACAATAGTAAGATGATTGACCTTTACGATGAGGGAGTTGTCTGGTCTTTCCCAGGCTTCGGTATCATTATAACCATAGACTTTTTTCATTTTTTCAAGTTTTGTGATCCCATTAAATAGTTTGGATATAACATCCACTGCGCAGTTCGGAAGTTCAATTATCATTTTTGGGGTTATTAGGTCACCCCCTGGAGCCTTCTACCGTTTTAATTGCTTCCTAATGACATTAGCAATTTCAGGTGCTTGCCACAAAATCGGGTTAATTTCAGAGCTAAGCAGCGGTAGTTGAAAAGAGTTTGTGGCGGCGTTTGGCTGGTGTAGGTGTAAACCAGGGACCGTAATCATTAGTGTGTTGGTACACAGTGCGGTGAACACGAGTTCGAACCCCACATTTTTTTCCTCTTTTATTTAAAATGATATTTTTTTTGTATTACTATTTGTATTATGTATTTCTTACGAGTATGTATATCGTTATGTTCCGTGGTTCAACTAACATATATGTTAAAACTAACATATTTTAGGTATTGTCATCATACCGCGCCTAATGGTAATAAAAGGGGAAAAAATGTGGGGTTCGAACTCATGTTCACCGCACACAGTGTACCAACACACTAACACCTACTCTACATATCGACTTAGTTATGAATGGAATAGTTTATACTCTCTTCTCTACTGATAGAAAATGGGGTACGCACATACCTCTTTTAAACTTAAATTAATACAAAGAAAATCCATAATTATACCCGTTACTCGTAGAGTAAAAAGGTATATTAGATTCGTGCAAAAGTATGTAACGGCTAGAAGGAAGCGTTTCCGACCCCATAAAGTATATATATTCTTGATCAGGGGCACTAGCCGAGTCGATCTAGCCATGTCCGTCTGTCCGTCTGTATGAACGCTGAGATCTCGGAAACTACAAAAGCTAGAAGGTTGAGATTTCCCACACATATATTTTGGCTTCCTACGCAGCGCAAGTTTATTTCAGCCGGGCGCCACGCCCCCTCTAACGCTCACAATCGCCAATAACGATTTTAAAATGGGCCCTGCGCCCACATCTTTAAAGATTTCCGAGAAGTATAAATGCAATTTTGTTGTGTATATTTATACTTATCGAAATGTAGAAGACATTTTTCAAATCGGACCATTCATTAAAAAGTTATACGCAATCAAAATGTATATATCTATCTCCCTCGCACTCCCTTTAGCTGAGTTACGATTATTAGTTGGGACACCAACCCGAGTACAGCGTTCGCACTCCCTTTAGGCTTAGTACTCAACCCAACAAAAAGTCGTCCAAAACAAAAAACTTCATATGAAAAACAACGTCAAAAAATTTTGTTTCATATGAAGTTTTTGTTTTTGACGACTTTTTGTTGGGTTGAGTACTAGCCCTTAGCTGAGTGACGGGTATTAGATAGTCGGGACACCAACCCGACTATAGCGTTCTCTCTTGTTTTTTTTTATCTGTATATGTGCTCCGTGCTTCCACCTACAAGCACACATTTAAATCTTTGCAAAACTTGGCTTATAACGGCTGCAATCGCACTTTGAGTGATATTTTTAAGCGAAATAATATCGCTCACAAATAATGATTATTTGTGAGCGATATTTTTTTCGCTTACAAGTAAAGATTATTCCTGATACATATTTATAAAACTAAAAAATAATGATTATTTCTGAGCAATATGAATTAAAAATCAAAAAACCATAATCATTGCGGATTTGAATAGGTTATCTAAATAGTAACCAAATGGTGTATTCCATTTGGTTTTCCAACTATTATAAGTGACTGATTTTTAGGTTCAAAAAATTAAAAATAATGTTTATTTTCGGTCTATGGTGTAAACCAAATGTTTCGGCTCTGTCTTCGTCGCTGCGGGCCCAAGTACCCGAGAAGTTCCTAATCGGAGTGACTGGCTCTATCGGAGAGCTTTAATTTGAATGAGCTATCCACAAAGGATGCTTTGTGTTGGTCGGCGACAGTTTCTCGATGTACTGGATGCGCAAGCTCTTCTTGCTTGAGGGTTATAGTGTAGGGATGTCAAATATATTTTAAAAATATCGTATCGCTGATATATTTTCTTTAAGAAAAATATCAATATGATATATAATATATCGCCAAAAAAAACATCGATATATCAGATACTTTTGATATTTTTTTTCAGTTGAGTTTCAACATTTTAGCCACGTAAATAAACTAACAACAAAGACTTTTGCCCTAAAATTAATGTAAAAGCACTAGAAAAGTATAAACAATATATTTTCTTATTTTATTAGTTCCACACATAAAACTGTTTGGTTTTCAAGTGGGATAACATATTTGATGTATTCCTACTTGTTTTAATAGTTTACAAACAAAGTTTGCAATTAGTTTGTTTTTCTTAATTTCACCGAAATAAATTTTAACACGCTTCATTTTTTTGTGCACAGATGAGAGAAATATATGGGCACTTCCATATTGTCGCTCGGGACATTTGCACATCTTTAAAGTTGAAAAAAAATTTTAAAAAAATTAATTTTAATTTTAATAATGGGCTTTTCTATTTACTCTTCCCAAGCTCTATTTTGTGTAAAAATCTTGATTTTGTTCCATTTTTAGTTTTTAAGATATCGTTAAAAAACTGCCGTATTGTAGTATGTTCACATATCGAATGCACACTGTACTCAGTGTTACGCATCGATTTAAGTACAGACACCTTATTTGGCATTTTGCATTTGGCCACAATAACAAAACACAAATACATTTATAATCCTAGCAGTTCCCGAGTGCCCGGTTATATGACCGCCCTCGAATGCGTGGGAACTGCAGTGTCAGCATATTTGATATGTGCGACCGCTCCGACGGCCAAGTGAACATAGTATCTCTCTCTCTCTCATATATAAGCACAATTATACATAAGCGTCGACCGCAGCTCTGCCGGCGTCTCTGCCGACATAGCCGGCCGATCTTAGCTTTATGCAAACATGTAATAGAATTAAGAATTCAGATTGAAAAGAATAAAGCTTGGGGAGCGTACCACTGAGTCGCTCCCTAATTCAACAAAAATAGAAGAAATATTAAACATGGCGACCGTGACAATGTGATCGTGAGTAAATATATCCAACTATAAAAAATAAAATAAAAATAAATAAAATAAAATAAAATGACAATGTGATTGTGAGTAAATATATCCAACTATAAAAAATAAAATAAAAATAAATAAAATAAAATAAAATAAAACAAGTGAAAAAAAAACCAAACATTATACATGAAGATACATTCTACGAATCCAAACAAAACAAGCAAAAAAAATCCAAAAAAAAAATATAAAATAAAACAAAAAACAATGGTATAACAAAACAAAAAACCATTAAATTCAAAGATCACGGACACGACAACCAGCAAAGATCACACAGTGAAAATTAAACACTAACCCTAAGTACATTATTGTGTGTCTGTGCAACAGCTAATATCAAATCAAAACAAATCGATACGAAAGCGATAGGGAAAATAAGAATGAACACGAAGAAACCCCTTAACACATATTCAATGTAAATTCAAACAAAATGCTGCAGAAAAACATTATCAAATTCAATCAATAAATGTCAATGAATAATTAAAAAAAAAAAAACTGATGAATAAAAATATATTCTCTAAAAAATAAGCCTGTGCGAGGACCTGCACCGGCGCCGCCTGAGTCCAAAGGGCCGAAAGGGAACACAAAAAAAAAAAAATTTTAATGAAACAATAAAAAATTATTAATCAACACAAAAAAAAATTGGCCTGTGCGAGGACCTGCATCGGTACCGCCTGAGCCCAGAGGCCCCGGACAACGAAAAGTTAACAAGTGTGGAAGGAATGGCAAATCCTTCTACACCAACGCTGGAAATATACAAGTGCGGAAGGCAATCCGCCTTCTTCACCTTCGTGGGCGACACTTGCTCCTATTGAGCAAAGGGATAACGATAGATGAAATAGCCTGTGCAGCCAGCACCGGTCCCGTTCGGCGCGCCAAGCCGGACCACGGAAAAGTGAACCGACAGCGCTTCCAAGAGCGCCCAACATTACTTTTTTTTATATAAATTTAAGCATCTGCGATGCAACCAATAATATTAATAATATTGTACAGACCATGCAGTTTCTAGCTGCGGGTCTTCATTTTTTTTTACCTAGGTAGGGACACCTGTAACACATATATATACATCCATAACACAAAAAAAAAATATATAGACATAAATGCCTAAATCAAGAAAAACAAATAAAAAAAAAAAAAAAAGGAGGACAGAAAAATTTCCTAAACCTCAAGATTAAAGAATTAAATAGGCAACTGTATGATTCAAACTCAACCCCAGTACCATGGGAAGAGAACATACAAATTAAAAAAGAATTAGAAAACACATATAGGGAATTACAAGCTTATAAAAATAAGCAGGACATGAATGAAGCGAGGAAGCCTAAGTGCCCTCCTGATTGTAAAGGTCCTTTCGTAAACCCTAATTGTGAATATACATGTTCAAAAATTTAATATATATAAAAGTCTCATTTAAAAGCAATTCAATATCCAAAACAGATCCTACAGACGAGACAGAAAAAATACCCAATATGGGATTAGTAGAAGTTAAGTCAGTGGATTCCACTGCTAATGTAATAAATAAAATTGAATCACAAAATATTGATTTCAAATTAACGAATATTTTACTATCAATAATTGTTTTCTTTATGAGCGCATATATTTTATATAATGCCTATAAGTTCCACAACAAATGTGTATCAAAGAGAGCCATTAACAGAAGCCAGGCTAATGATCTGGATAAAATCTAATTTAACAAGCGCCAAACAATATTAATAATAAAATACAAAAAAAAAGAAATTAAATTAAAACAAAAAATTAAATTCGAAACAATAATTGTATTGTATATGTACGAGAATTAAAATAACCGTTTAAAAAGAAATAAAAATCATTAAAACAAAAAAAAAAGAAAAAAAAGAAAAATGATTAAAATGAATACAACAGAGTGCCTTAGAGTTATATTGGCCAACGGGCCAAATTTTGAGAATAGGGTATTAGCCTTAATTAGGAACAGAGCAGAGCCTCTATTAATTGCAGATTTTGAGTATGAATACATGAATAGGTACGATCTTGAATTCTCTCCAAGTATTCATTGTAGCAGAACGCAAAAGGCCGTAGTACTGTCTACCGTGAGAAACTGTAAAGTATTCTCCGAAATCGACATACACCCAGTCTTAGGACATATTAACGTGCTAAAAATTATGCACAAGTAAAAATTAAAAAACAGAAATGTCTAAAAATTTAATATGGAATGGGAGCAGTTAATACTCCATATCCGAGAATTAAAAGAAACATTTGAAAAGTCCTACAAATGTGTAAGCCAAAAAAGGCAAACACAAAAAGAAACAGTAGATAAACATGCAAAAATTCTTGTAGACTCTTACAATCAGGCAAGAACCCTAGTGCATGAAAATAGGGAAATAATTAACAAAACAAACTTATCAAAATTATCTAAAATATTGATAAGGTTGCGGGCAAACCTAATAGATGTCAAGGATAAGTATGATTTAAAAATATATATCCCGACAATTTTAAATACGCCTTTAACATTAGACCAACAAAAAGCCCTAGCAGAAGAAGAAGATTCAGATATAAGCAAAGATATCGAAATAGATGAAAAAGATCTACACGATCTCTCAATCCCTGCATTTATTAAAGCAATAGAGTCAGAAACAGAAGAAGAGGAAAATATAGATTCAGATACAAATATCGTAGAAACAAAAGAAAACATAATGGCAGATTCAGCAGCCCAACGGGCATATTTTAAAGAAATATCAAGTGCCATTCCGGAATTTAACGGACAAAAACTACACTTGCATAGATTTGTAACAGCTTTGAAGCTGGTTGACCTGACAAAGGGAACGTTTGAAGATTTGGCTGTAGAAGTCGTCAAATCAAAAATTGTAGGATCTACACTATATAAGGTTCAAAATGAACTAACGATAAACGCAATAATCCAAAAACTGCAAGACACTATTGTCGGAGAAACATCTGACGTTGTCAAAGCAAAAATGGCTAAAACAAGCCAAAAAGGCAAAACTGCTGAAAAATTTACAAATGAAATAGATAACCTACGAAAGCTCCTTGAAGCTTCATACATTGACGAAGGACTACCGGCTGAACATGCCGACAAGTTCAGAACAAAGGAAGCTATAACCACAATGATCAAAAATTGTGAGTATGGCCGACTTAAGACTATCCTAGAAGCTGGCAACTTTTCAACAATGAACGAAGCCGTCACGAAGTACATACAGTGTAGTACTGAGATGACAGGCAACGCCAACTCGATCCTATACACACAAAAAGGAAACAACTATCGTGGTAATAACTTCAGAAATAATTATCGCGGTAGGGGTAACAGAGGTAATTATCAAAATAATGCATTTTACCAAAACAATGGTTATAACCAAAATAACGGTTATAACCGAAACTAGAATAACCAGACCAACAATAACTACAGAGGTCGTGGTAACTATAGAGGAAACAACCGTGGTGGAAACAATAATGGATATAACTCCAATAACAACATCAACGGTAATAACAATACCAATACAAACGCAAACAGACAAAATACCAACAACAACGTTCGACAAGTACAAACAACTTCGGAAAACCAATAAAGACCCTTAAGAAAAAAAACCCAGTAAAAAATACGGTTCACACTATCAATCTTAACTTCAATCTTTTTATTTCACTTAAAAATGAAAACACAAATAAATTATATACATTACTAGTTGATACAGGTGCAGACATCTCATTAATCAAAGAATCATCAGACTCATTTAACAATGTTGACTATAAAAATATTACGCAAATATCAGGCGTTGGCGAGGGAACAACAAATTCAAAAGGTTTAGCAGCAATAGAACTTCTATCATGCAACTATGCTCTACCACATAATTTCCATATAGTAACATCCAACTTTCCTATTCCATGTGATGGAATTATAGGAATAGATTTATGAAAAAATACAATTGTCAAATAGATTTAAAACCAGAAAATGATTGGCTTATACTGAGACCAGATAATCTCCGTAATCCGATTAATATTCCAATAAATCATACACTAGAAAATAATTCGACCATTTTACCAGCAAGATCTCAAGTCATCCGAAAAATAACTATAAATTCAGGAACCAGGTATATACTTATACCAAACCAAGAGATCCAAAATGGAATATTCATTGGAAATTCCATTGCAGATTCTAAAAACACCTTTGTCCGAATTCTAAATACAACAAATAAAACAGCAATTCTTCAATTAAATACACTTAAAGTCGAACCATTGGATAATTACGATATAATTAAAGATAATAAAAATACAAATAACGAAGAAATTTTAGAAAAACTTAACAAAAATTTCCCGCCTCAATTTAAAGAAATACTTAAAGAATTATGCACCAAATACACAGATATATTCGGGATAGAAACCGAACCAATATCAACCAACAATTTCTATAAACAAAAAATAAGAATGAAAGATGATGAACCAGTATATATAAAGAATTACAGAATCCCCCACATTCAAAAAGAAGAAGTAGAAAAACAAGTGGAAAAACTAATTAAAGATAAAATAGTAGAACCATCAGTTTCAGAATACAACAGTCCATTATTAATAGTCCCGAAAAAATCATTACCAAATTGCAATACAAAAAGATGGCGTTTAGTAATTGATTACCGCCAAATTAACAAAAAAATTTTATCAGATAAATTTCCACTACCAAGAATAGACGATATTCTTGACCAATTAGGTAGAGCTAAATACTTTTCATGTCTAGGTCTAATGTCAGGATTTCATTAAATAGAACTCGAAGATACGTCTAGAAATATAACGTCCTTTTCCACGAGCAATGGCTCCTATCGTTTTACACGATTACCTTATGGTTTAAAAATAGCGCCAAATTCTTTCTTTCAGGTATCGAACCATCGCAGGCATTCTTGTATATGGATGACCTAATTGTCATCGGTTGTTCAGAAAAACACATGATTAAAAATCTTACAAACGTCTTTGATCTATGTGGAAAAAACAAACTTAAACTGCACCCAGAGAAGTGCACATTTTTCAGACACGAAGTGACCTTTCTTGGACACAAGTGTACTGAAAAAATACGAAGTAATAGAAAAATACCCAGTCCCAACGGACGCAGACAGCGCTAGAAGATTCGTGGCATTTTGCAATTACTACAGACGTTTTATTAAAAACTTTTCCGATTATTCACGTCACATAACTAGATTATGTAAAAAGAATGTTAAATTTGACTGGACAGATAAATGTCAATACGCATTTGAATACCTAAAAACCCAATTGATGAAACCCACATTATTGCAATATCCCGATTTTAATAAAGAATTTTGCATAACAACAGATGCAAGCAAACAAGCATGTGGAGCTGTTCTTACTCAAGATTACGATAACACTCAGTTACCAGTAGCCTATGCATCAAGTAATAAAAATACAACAGAACAAGAGTTAGCAGCTATCCTCTGGGCAATAAACCATTTTCGGCCATATATTTATGTAAAACATTTCACAGTCAAAACAGACCATAGGCCTTTAACCTATCTATTCTCAATGACAAATCCAAGTTCAAAACTAACACGAATGAGATTGGACTTGGAAGAATATGATTTTACTGTGGAATATCTTAAGAGAAAAGACAACCATATAGCCGACGCGCTATCAAGAATAACAATAACGGATTTGAAAAATATCCAGACAAATAATAAAATTCTGAAAGTCACTACCAGAAATCAAAGTAAACAGAAAAATTCCTTCGCAGGAACAGAAAAAGAAAAAATAGATTTGCCTAGGCATATTCTAAATAAAGCTTCTCAAAGTCATTGGTACGAGGTACGAAAAGTAGTGACCTTGCGAATAACTGATTCACTTTGCTTACTAAAGAATGGGAAAAAGGTTATAGCAAGAATTGATGTTAGCGATTTGTACACCAATGAAATTCTCGACTTAGGTCAGTTCTTTCAAAGGCTTGAAAAAGAAGCCGGTATACTTAATATCAGCCAACTCAAAGTGGCACCGAGCGAAAAGATCTTTGAAACCATTTCAATTGAATCTTTTAAAATTATGGGCAATAAAAAATTACAAACATTAAGAGTAGCGCTACTCAAGCCGGTGACCCAATTATCAAATAATGATAGAGAGAAAGAAGCATTACTGTTTACATTCCATGATGATCCAATACAAGGAGGTCATACAGGCATAGCTAGAACATAAGCAAAAATAAAAAGGCATTATTATTGGAAAAACATGACCAAAGATATAACAAAATATATAAGAAAATGTCCTAAATGCCAAAAAGCAAAGACAACAAAACATACGAAGACCCCATTAACTATCACCGAAACGCCACAAACGGCTTTCGACAGGGTAATTGTGGATACGATCGGTCCACTACCTAAATCTGAACAAGGAAATGAATACATAGTAACGCTAATTTGCGATTTAACTAAGTACCTTGTAGCAATACCAATCCAGATATATATATATTCGAAGATTTTATTCTGAAGTACGGTCCAATGAAGACGTTCATCACGGACATGGGAACAGAATACAAAAATTCGATAATTGAAGATCTATGTAAAAACTTAAATATCAAAAACATAACTTCAACAGCACATCATCACCAGACTGTAGGAACCGTGGAGCGAAACCACAGAACATTTAATGAGTTCATCCGCTCATACATCTCAGTTGATAAAACAGATTGGGATGTATGGTTGCAATACTTCGTATACTGTTTCAACACAACACCCTCTATGGCACATGACTACTGTCCATACGAGTTAGTTTTTGGTAAAACATCTAATTTAGCCAAACACTTCAATAGTATAGATAATATAAAACAATTATATAACACAGATGATTACGCTAAAGAATCTAAGTTTAGACTAGAACAAGCATTTAAGAGAGCTAGATTAATGCTAGAATGCCATAAACACAAACAAAAACTTAACTATGACAGAAATATTTTGAACTTTGATTTAAAATCGGAGACCAAGTTTTGCTAAAAATGAAACAGGGCACAAGCTAGACTTTAAATACACTGGACCATATAAGGTAGAAAGTATACAAGAAAGAGAAAATATAGTAATTTCAAATAACAAAAATAAGAAGCAAACAGTTCATAAGGATAGGTTAAAAATTTGTATTTCATAATCACTTTAATTCTTTTATATATATATAACGTATGATCATACGCAATAAGAACCATATAAAAAAAAAAAAAAAAAAAAAAACCCATAATTATTTTGAAAAAAAAAAAAATAAAATACATAAATAATATATAAATATTACTTTTGTTTCAAACCAATACTTTCTAATTCAAAACAATTTTTAATAAGTTAAACTACATAAAAACGAAAAAAAAAAAACAATTTAATAAAAATATTTTCATTAAATATACACCTAGAAAATAACTCCATATAATTACGTTATTTTTTAAAAGGAGGGAGATGTAGTACGTTCACATATCGAATGCACACTGTACTCAGTGTTACGCATCGATTTAAGTACAGACACCTTATTTGGCATTTTGCATTTGGCCACAATAACAAAACACAAATACATTTATAATCCTAGCAGTTCCCGAGTGCCCGGTTATATGACCGACCTCGAATGCGTGGGAACTGCAGTGTCAGCATATTTGATATGTGCGACCGCCCCGACGGCCAAGTGAACATAGTATCTCTCTCTCTCATATATAAGCACAATTATACATAAGCGTCGACCGCAGCTCTGCCGGCGTCTCTGCCGACATAGCCGGCCGATCTTAGCTTTATGCAAACATGTAATAGAATTAAGAATTCAGATTGAAAAGAATAAAGCTTGGGGAGCGTACCACTGAGTCGCTCCATAATTCAACAAAAATAGAAGAAATATTAAACATGGCGACCGTGACAATGTGATCGTGAGTAAATATATCCAACTTTAAAAAATAAAATAAAAATAAATAAAATAAAATAAAATGACAATGTGATCGTGAGTAAATATATCCAACTATAAAAAATAAAATAAAAATAAATAAAATAAAATAAAATAAAACAAGTGAAAAAAAAAAACCAAACATTAAACATGAAGATACATTCTACGAATCCAAACAAAACAAGCAAAAAAAATCCAAAAAAAAAATATAAAATAAAACAAAAAACAATGGTATAACAAAACAAAAAACCATTAAATTCAAAGATCACGGACACGACAACCAGCAAAGATCACACAGTGAAAATTAATTACTAACCCTAAGTACATTATTGTGTGTCTGTGCAACAGCTAATATCAAATCAAAACAAATCGATACGAAAGCGATAGGGAAAATAAGAATGAACACGAAGAAACCCCTTAACACATATTCAATGTAAATTCAAACAAAATGCTGCAGAAAAACATTATCAAATTCAATCAATAAATGTCAATGAATAATTAAAAAACAAACTGATGAATAAAAATATATTCTCTGAAAAATAAGCCTGTGCGAGGACCTGCACCGGCGCCGCCTGAGTCCAAAGAGCCGAAAGGGAACACAAAAAAAAAAAATTTTAATGAAACAATAAAAAATTATTAATCAACACAAAAAAAATTTGGCCTGTGCGAGGACCTGCACCGGTACCGCCTGAGCCCAGAAGCCCCGGACAACGAAAAGTTAACAAGTGTGGAAGGAATGGCAAATCCTTCTACACCAACGCTGGAAATATACAAGTGCGGAAGGCAATCCGCCTTCTTTACCTTCGTGGGCGACACTTGCTCCTATTGAGCAAAGGGATAACGATAGATGAAATAGCCTGTGCAGCCAGCACCGGTCCCGTTCGGCGCGCCAAGACGGACCACGGAAAAGTGAACCGACAGCGCTTCCAAGAGCGCCCAACATTACTTTTTTTTATATAAATTTAAGCATCTGCGATGCAACCAATAATATTAATAATATTGTACAGACCAGGCAGTTTCTAGCTGCGGGTCTTCATTTTTTTTACCTAGGTAGGGACACCTGTAACACATATATATACATCCATAATACAAAAAAAAATATATATACATAAATGCCTAAATCAAGAAAAACAAATAAAAAAAAAGAGGAGGACAGAAAAATTTCCTAAACCTCAAGATTAAAGAATTAAATAGGCAACTGTATGATTCAAACTCAACCCCAGTACCATGGGAAGAGAACATACAAATTAAAAAAGAATTAGAAAACACATATAGGGAATTACAAGCTTATAAAAATAAGCAGGACATGAATGAAGCGAGGAAGCCTAAGTGCCCTCCTGATTGTAGAGGATTTAATGCAAGAGACAGGAAGCCAATTGGATTACTACAACCGGAGACCCAGATTTACAATGAGAGGATACTTTTTCAAAACTAACGTTTTTGGGCAAACTAAGAAAAACAAATTTTTTCGGCCAAATTCTGAAACGTGTTTACTTATTTTCCGAAGTTTCAGGCAAATTAAAATCGTAACGCAAGAAAAGGTGTTCGGTTTGTAAAAGAACCGCCCATATCCTTTATAGGGTCGGAAACGCTTCCTTCTACCTGTTAGATACTTTTCCACGAATACAATATAACCCTTTCCTCTACGAGGAACGGACATAATCATAACCGAATAAGTGATATCGGAAATTTATAATCTTAAGAGAATCCCGGAAATGTAATCGATACCGATATTTTATTAGGGTTTAATCTCTGAGGTAAATATTTTATTGTATTACTTACTATGCCACTAAAATGTTCCAATACTTCTTTTTCTTCTTTGCTTCTGGATATCAGTCCCGAAGTTCTCTGTTGATTCGGATTAACGTTAATTGTATAAATATCTAAAGCCTCCATCGCATAATGGACTAATTCGATATAAAAACTTAAGATTTCAGGTCCAAAAATCTTTTCATGATTCGCAAGAATTGTATCAGATACCTGAAACTTTTAAAAACATTAAAAAAAACGAAAAATAATGATTAATAAAAACATACCTTAGAGTTAAAAAACCCCCATGTTATTGTTTTAACTCCACCTACAAGAGTTTTTACTAAGCTTCGAAATTCAGCAACGTTAACGGAATTTACCCATTGTGATCCAGTAGCGGAGGCTTTAGCTTGTTCATTGGAAACTTGATCCTAATAGAATATATTTGGGTAAGCAATATATAAAAGTTTCATAAAAGTACATACATCTTTTAGATCTGGCACATTTATAAGCGGCAATGACACATTCCCAGTCAAATTGGTAGAAACTCCAGAGTTAGATTGTCCTTTGCTATGATGTTAAAATATACAAAGAGAATACAACAACTTGTAATACCTATTTATTATTTGGAGTGTTATATATTATTTGGCGTAGGGGAGAGTTCGGCAAGAGTAGTAAAAAAAAGTTTCGTTAGACATAAATAAAGAGCCATCGGAATGAGACTGGTATCATCGGAAAGGCTGTTCTTTTGGTATCATGTGGTATAATCGGAAAGGCTGTTCTTTTGGTTATAAGTTTTTCTAAGTTTTATTGACGCGGATGGTCGCATTTATGTAAGTTTATTGTTATTCTTCCCTGATTTTTACAATTCCAACGAGAAATTGTTGTTTGGCTGCCCTTCGGTCATTTTGCTTAGTTTGACTGCAATCAAGCTCATCGAACTCTCGCTTACAGATTCGACCATAACCGCGCGCAACCAATACTGCGACCATTACCAACAGTTCTACCAACCTGCAAAAGTCCTAAAAAAAATTGAATAAAGACCATGCTTTATCATATAGCTTTTAATATAACATTTTAATTAAACGTTAATCAACCAAATAAATGGCTATAAACCGCATATTTAGAACATAAAAACGAATAACTGGAAACATGAGTGTGGAAACAACAATTTTATAACATTGGCAATACTACATTATTGTCTCAGGACGCGGGTCTGATGACGTCCTCTAGCCCAGATCGCCAGGGTGTCGACGCTTCAGTCTTTTTCTGGTGTATGGATTCGCCAAGGATGCAGCTAATTGGTTGGAGTGAGCCAGTAGACGGTCATTGTGGCGACTTGAATGCATGTTGACTTGCTCTCTCACTGAGGGAATGTGCAGGTCACTGGCTAAAACCTCATTTTTCACATACCACGGTGCATTCGGAGGCAGTGCCTCATATTTGGATGCAGTATGTTAGCGAAGGGACTACAATTGACTTGTACAGCAAAACCTTGTACCTTGTGGTTATCATATAGTATCCTTAACTATTTTTATCCGACATGTTAGAAAATTTTAGCTAAATACCCGGAAGATATAAGACTAAAAAATATTTAGTAAGAGAAACGCATTGGGCATAAAATTTCCCTTCGGAAAATATTTATTTTGTGCATCGAACATAATGAAACTATTTATTACCCCCTTGCAGAGGATATAATGATTTTAGTCAGAAGTTTGCAAAGCATTGATGGAGACGTCTCAGATCAGCATCACTAGACGAGTCGATCTAGCCATGTCCGTTTGTCCGTCTGTCTGTTTCTATGCAAACTAGTCTCTCAGTTTTTAAGTTATCAATACGAAACTTTCCCAAAAGTCTTCTTTCTATTGCATAAAGTATATAAGTCGGAACCGACAACTATACCTTATAGCTCAAATAGGAAAGATCGGAAAAAAACGTAAAAAAATTCTAGCTTCGGTGTTTTTTGAAATATTACCGTGTACTCTTGGGAATATTATTTTTAAAATATTTCTGAATTTCGAATAAAATTATTAAAAAATCGGATCACTTTATCATATAGATGCCATAGGAACGGTCGAAAAATTAAATGGAAATTAATAGGAAAAAAATTATATCTTTGTTGATTTTTATTACATTCTCTTCTTCACTGGGATATATAATATATGTAGGGGAGTGTAGGTGACGAACGATTCGACTTTTGAATGTAACTTTTCCAAAAATCAATATTTTTCAAAAAAGTAAAAGCAGAAAGTTGCTTACATCTACTGAGCATATTTCTGTAAAAGTAAGACTCGAAGTTCCAACGAAGCTAAATCCTACAGCGTTTAAAGTAAACCATTCTTTTTTTGCACTTTTAAAAATTGTAGGGTAAGGTGACGAACGATTCGTTTTTTAACGTAACTTCCCCAAAGATCAATATTTTTTAAAGTGTAAAAGCAGAAAGTTGCTTAAATCTACTGAGCATATTTTTGTGAAAGTACGGAGCCAAATTCTTCAGCGTTTGGCGTGAACCATCCTTTCCAACTGACAGCACAACTAAAATCAATACAAAACTACAATAAAACTGCAGCATTTAATGTTATCTGGTAATATAATAGTTTTTTACACAAAATCAACGATAACAACTTAAATTCGTGAATAAAAAAAAATTGGCACCATACCCGACAAAAGGTTTGTCACGATACCCTACAAGGTACACTTGGAGCAAAAAGGGTGTCACTCTCAAACGGCGCAACAAAAAAAAAACGCCAAGTACCGAAAACTGTTGATAAAGATCTCATTTATACGTGCATATATTTATCTGATTTTATTTTCCACTCAACTTCGCTCTGGCACTGCTGAAACACAAATAAATTGAATAGGTTTTCTAATTTGCGCACCATCTTTTTAGAAAAAATTACCTCATAATCAAATTACGGGACTTCTTATTAATATTACAGTAAATACATTGTTGACACGATAAGAGGTGACGACTACATTTATTTGGAATTTTTGTCGTGACGTCATATGTGAGATTCGACGAGTTCGTCACATTACCCTACTCGTCACATTACCCTACACTCCCCTAGCATTTCTTTAACATTTAAAAATTTCGAATTAAATTTTATAAAACTTGGACGTCTATATTATATAGCTCCCATAGGAAGGATCAAAAAAATAATGATCTGCAAGGGTATATAAGCTTCGGCTGGCCGAAGCTTCTTCCTTTCTTGTTCATATCTGAAGTTGACAGAAAACACCTCACAGCTTCTTCAAATACACTGAAGCAAGCTTTTTAGCCGCTAGGGCCACAAGCTATTCTTGCCCCTTAACTATTTTTGCCAAACTGCCAATTGCCTCTAGAACATTCCGGCCTGTTCCAGTTCTCACTCGGAAGTGAATTTGATTTTATGCTGGTGGATTTAAGTCTGCCTGTCAGATGCTTGGCGGAAAGTTTCCGTGTGAATTTTTCGGAAGTTAACAAAGTAACAAAGAGGGATTTTTGAATCCGTGCATTTCTTTCGGAAGTAAGTCCTGGAACAGGTTTGAGAAATTCAATTTCGTGTGAATTTTTCGGATGTGAAAACTAGAACAGGGCCGATTATAATCAGAAGCATACAGCTTCGGTCAAAATAGTAGTAGTGTTGCCGCCCTGTGTTTTTAAAGGTTTCCTGTTGCAATTTATCTTCTGGTAATATTGTATTGATTATAATTGTACATTAGACTAATTGGAAGAAAAGTGACAACAACAAACTTTTTAAAAACAGGACGGCAAGACTACTACTATTTTTACCGCAGCTGTATGCTTTTATGTTTTTTGACTATGTTTTCTAAAATTTGTTTCTCCCTTAATAAAAATCATAAAATTATTCTAAGTATAGGGTTTATAAGATAAAGAGTGTATCTTTTAAAAAAAATTAACATCAAATTAAACAATATATCCGTTTGCCTCTGAGAGCTCAGGAAAGTTGGCCAATTTCAGCATTTTTCGAACTTTGAGGTCCTTTTGCTAAGAATCCTTGCGTCGGGGAACTTTTTGGAAAACGCATTTTAACTTTGGAATTCGTAACGAATCCAAAAATATAGCATCCATCGAGGTAAATTTTTGATGCTGCATAGTGTAATTTTTGGTACTGGCGATTTTTTAGTTTTGGCCTATGGGCGCAACCATTGTGCCATGTCAAAATTTGTCGGCCTGTGTAATCAATGTAATATTACCAGGAAAATTTAAATTAGTCATCAAAATCGGATCAACAAAAAAAATCCCAAGGCCGCCATTTTAAAGGATTAAAAAAAGGTTTAAAATTAAATAAACACAATGTAATCAACATGCCAAGTTCCGAAATCCCAGCTAATGTCTTTATTTAAAAAAAAAAATAGCGAAAAACATGAAAAATTAAAGTTTTATATGTAAATCCCCCTTAAAATAATAAAAATGTAAAACAGGTAAAAAACAAAAAAAATATTTTTTAAATTTTCTAATTGGCAAAGGCTTTTTTCTGAATATTTTACAAGCGTCTTCTGAGTAACTTCTGGAGGTGAATTTTGCGACACTTCTAGAAGTATCTTCCGCGATATCGCACCCGGATCGCCGAAGTCGACAACTATTATACCGTTATTCTAATTCGTCTTACTTCACTTTATTTTCAGTAACTCGCCTCAGAAAGAAATTTTTGTAGATTTTATGGGTGCACAAATTAAGACATTGTCATTTTTGGCGTACATTGCTCGAATATTTCAGGTAAGTTATATCTTTTATCTTGTAAGTAATATCTTGTAGCATTTTTTTAATCTGCAAAATCATGCTTTTGATTTTGGTAACGGTTTTAAATATTAAAATCCCAAGCCCACTTGAAGTTATTGACAATCTGTACGATTCGCTGCGTACACACACGCACCAAATATATACCCTGCAGTTTCCGAATTCAGACCGAGCACTAAATTGCACTGAGTCGACTGCGACGCCGGCAGAGCCTCGGCAGAATGGACTCTCTCACCAACCCCATCATTCTCCATCTCTCTTTTTACGAAATTAGGGTTCTGAAATAGCAGTAAATCAGCGCCTAAAAAGCGCCAGTTTCTGGCAGTGATGAGCCCCTAGAACATGCCCACGTTAAAATCACCGCAATTTTTCATACAAATTCACTAGTAATTGAGCGCTTAGTGCTTAGTGCTTTTTTTTTAGCAGTGATTCAGTGATTTTTTACTTACGCGCACACACAAAAGACGATCACCGGGTGAATCACTCGGGCCATGTCATTTGGCACTCGTCATTCCATAGAGACATTTGTTCGAGATGTCCTACCCATAGTGACAGCTCAAATGACAATTTCTTTGAAGTCACCGGTAATATCTTAAAAACTATGGTTGTGGCACTCTTTCAAAGTCAAAAATAATTTTTTTTATAATTTTGTGTTGTTTTTGGCTTACAAAAAATACCTAAACGTACAAATTTCTACATTAAGTATGTTCAGACAGTGGGCCATTTTATTACAAACATTTCTGTATAAGCAGCATGATGATCGCGGCATTATTTCTTAGATACACGATCCGCAGCTGAGGAAAACGTGGTTGAAAAAGGCATTTAAAGTAATGAAATATATATACTGCACAACTTGAAACTTCCATGACACATTTTTAAAGAGTTATTCTACTAATTAGGGTAATAAAAAAATTGAATTTTTTTTCTATATGTACTTTCCCCCTAACTAACTTATTATTCAGCAAAGCATTTCTTAGGCACTTGCCTGCGTCTTCGGAATGAAGGGTTAATGCTCCTGGAAATATTAAAAAAAAGTATTAACATTTTTATTTAATATTTATATATTTGCGTGCTGACCATTAAGCACCGCATAGAACCCTTTGCGTGCTTTTAAACCAAAAAATCGCCTAACTTTGCGATTTTTTCTATAAAAACTGGTTCGATAGATTTAATTCAAACCTTTTGTATATTATTAAATGTCATTTAATTAACATCCACTACTTTTTATAGCCGATACTATCTGCTAATATATCGGTGACAAAGCGATTGCTGGAACACTATTAAAAAAAGGCGTTTTGCGGTGTTCACTGTACCTCCGCTAAAAATGATCGAATTTCCATTTTGTTTTTACATTTCGCTTAAGAATTAAAACAACCCGCCCCCTATGAAGCCCTTTTTTTAATTTTATGAATTTTTTTCGATAGTCCTGTGTCAAAAATGCGTTTTTCACCTAAAAAATTTGACTCTCGGCCCAAAAATAAAATCTTTAAAGTTCAAAAATAAAAAAAACGCTTCATAGGGGGCGGGTTTTTTTTATGCAGAAAAATATGCGACAAATTTGAAAACGACCGGTTGAGCCGTTTAGAAATGCCGATGAACACGGACTTTCGAAACGTGGCTTTGATAAACGCACTTAAAGATGCACTTACGTACCTAAAATTTAGAGGTTAGGGTACTAGTTTTAGCATAACTTCGAAAGTTTTTGTCCGATTGACTTAAAACTTTTTTTGTATACTCTTAGGATGTTAAAATACAAGAAAAAAATTAAAAGAATCGACATTAACTAACTTAATTCTAACTTAATTCCAACAAAAAACCCATGGAAAATAATCTAGAGGTTCAGCAACAGGTTTTAAATAAAATGACCCAGATTATGTCCCAAGTTATTATACCAAAAAGCAAAATGAGTTTGCCTTTTCAAAAAGGTATGCTCTTAAGTAACAGCTCTTTAAATGAATTATATAAGTACCTTGCGGATAGGTACAATATGAAGTACCTTATTACCAGTCGGATATCGCAGGATCAGCTGGAACACTTTTTGGTGCAATGCGGGCCAAAGGTGGCCTGCATGACCACCCATCACCGCTTGAATTTAAATTCCGGTTACGCAAATACCTGATAGGTAACAACTTTATTGTTGGTATTAATTGAGCACATGTCTAACTATAAAATAACAAATTCTCATATGTGTTAGATTTGCAGAGTCTCTGTTTATGAAGTCTACGCGATTGTTAAGTATTTTCTTGATTGTTTGTCAATTATTTTACAATTCATGTTTGAATGAACAAAACTTTATCTATAAATTTAGCGAGAAACATCGAGGTTTTGGATAAGAAGGCCAATGTTGAGGTGGAGCCAATGCCATGGTTAATATAAGTTCAACCCAGCCGTCCAGCTCGTCAAGAGATCCCAACGAAGTATTAGCCATTGAAGAGCAGATAGGGGAAAAGATCGATGCAGAAAGCCAACTAAAAGATGACTCCATAGAGTACATCCCTGGCTACCTGATTAGGCGACTCAAGCTGGACTTCCCAGCGAGAATGTGAGAAGTTGGTTTTTGTGTTCTTGAAATCCTGTTCCTTTTTGCAGGCGGCGGTGTAGGGATAGATAATTTCTGAGCGTTAATTGAGGGTGGGTTTCTGAGTAGCATCAATATCAGGCCACTTATGCGCTGTGTGATTTCTGTGGCACTACGATTATAATATTTTTTAACAAAAAAATCACCAACTTATAATATTCAAAAATCCTATGATTTACACCAAAACCAAAAGACTTGTTCTCACACTTAGTTTTAATTTTTAGTAATTTTAAAATTCGTAGAAAAAATATTAATAATTGTTAATCAAATAAATTAAACTATATAACTATTATCATAATGTCTATAATAATAATATTAATTTATTTTACTCAACATTTTTCAAATAATAATAAGAATGAATGTGGGATTCAACCAAATTATAGAGAAAAGCCACGGTAAGACGATTAAAATATTTGATCACATTTATCAAGGAATTACATTAAATTACAAAGAAAACTAATGTTGTTTTTTACATTTTTAAACATTTTCTGTGAAATAAAATAATTTGATCGTCAGATCGTGGTCTAAGCCATTTTTAAGTGTTGTTAAAATATAAAAATTCGTGTTGGTGGTATTGATAACACGAAAAATGCCTAATATACCTATAATATACGTAACATTTAATGATTACGGTCCCTGAAAAGTATTGTTTAAACGAAATGTTTATTCGGCGCCAAAGTGTGACCCAACTTTACAACGAAATTTACACTAAACTTATCTGCATTTTGTATGGTATTATCAAGAATATAATGCAGGTTCACATCATTTTTAAATTTGTTGGAAAAAGTGAAAAAAAAGTGAAAATAGTTAATTTTAATCTGAAAAACAATAAAAAGGTGAGTGATAAAATAAATTTTGTCTTTTTATAATCTTTATTTCAGCGTTACAAAGGCTAGTATCACAGATATTTTCGCGATTAATAAATATACGCCTCCGGATGCTATCTTCAACACAAATTCTGCATTTCAGTGACACTTGAAATGTTTTTAATCTTTACCAGTGGTAAATGGTGTGAGGTGTTCATTAAATGGTTGTATAAATAGTACTTCAGTACTAACTTAGTTGTTTAACTTTATCAAAATATTTCATTTATTTCAGCCAGGCCGACTGAGACTTCTTGGGACCAGAAGTGTTGCGCCTGCGTTTGTCATATTTTATTTTTTCTTCTCATAGTTTTTGATATAGATACCCGACATAAAACAGCTGAACAGAGGGTAAATGATCGGCCATGGCAAACCAGGCATAATTTCTGGAGAGATCCTTTAATTTTGTGCGGAGACCTAATAATGGTAATTACTCTTATTATTACTCCTGGTCTTACATTCATATCTAAATTATTTTTGATATTTTCAGAAGACAGACAAGAAATGGATATCTAAGAACTGCATTCGGCCAAGCAAAACCCGGGAATGCTTCAGGCATTAAACATTTTTAGTTCCAATGCTTCGATTGTAAATATTATTAGGGGAGTGTAGGGTAATTTGACGAGTAGGGTAATGTGACGAACTCGTCGAATCTCATATATGACGTCACGACAAAAATTCCAAATAAATGTAGTCGTCTCCCCTTATCGTGTCGACAATGTATTTACAGTAATATTAATAAGAAGTCCCGTTATTTGTTCGTGAGGTAATTTTCGCTAAAAATGTGGTGCGCAAACTAGCAAACCCATTCAATTTACTTGTGTTTCAGCAGTGCCAGAGCAAAGATGAGTGGAAAATAAAATCAGGCAAATATATGCACGTATACATGAGATCTTTATCAACAGTTTTAGGTACCTCGCTTTTTTTTCTTTTGCGCCGTTTGAGAGTGACACCGTTTTTGCTCCAAGTCTACCTTGTAGGGTATCGTGACGAACTTTTTGTAGGGTATTGTGACGAACTTTTTTTATTCAAGAATTTTAACTGTTATCGTTGTTTATTTGTAAAAAAAATATAATAATACCAGATAACATTTACTGCTGCAGTTTTATTGTTGTTTTTAATAGTGACGTCAGTTTAATTTAATTTTAAAAAAATTTGCACTTTGACCATTTTTTTTTTTGTAAGTTTGGGTATTATCTTATTACTTCTTTCTTTTCCGTATCGAAAATAACCTTTCCGTAAATAATATATAAAAAAATGTATTTTTTTGTTTGTAAAAAGGATGGTTTACACCAAACGCTGTGGGATTTGGCTACGTTGAAATTTCGAATCCAAATTTTTTTAGAAATATGCTCAGTAAATGTAGGTAACTTTCTGCTTTTAGACTTTTAAAAAATATTGATTTTTGGAGAAGTTACATTAAAGAACAAATCGTTCGTCACATTACCCTACAACTTTTGAAAGTGCAAAAAAAGAAGGGTTCACGCCAAACGCTTTGGGATTTAGCTGCATTGGAATTTCGAATTTCGAATTTTTCAGGGATCTGCTCAGTAGATGTAAGCAACTTTCTGCGTTTACACTTTTGCAAAATATTGATTTTTAGAAAAGTTACATTCAAAAAACGAATCGTTCGTCACCTTACCCTACACTCCCCTAATAAATACACAAACAAATATTACAAAAAACATGATTTTTATTGTGGAAAATCAGATACTGCAAAGCAGTGCAATACCAAAACTGCGAGGGTCTGGAAAAACCAAAACTGGGAGGGTGTAAAAAAGCAGATATTGCAAGTGGAGGAAAACCATAACTGGGTACGTGTGGAAAATCTATAATGCGGGAAGTCGAAAAACCAGTGGATTTTGTCCTGCATTCTTCTGCCAGAGATCCAGATAGAAACCTCATTTCCCCCTTACTTTTTGTGTCACCCCCGTGTATTTTGAAACCAGAGATGGAAGAAATGTAAGGGGGGAATGAGGTTTTGTCCCTTCCGCTTCTATGGAGAAACCTCTTGAAAATATGTTATTTTCCAGAGGAATTTTCCCGGTGGGTTGGATTGCGTCGATAAAAGGAATTCAACGTTCACATATGTTGACATGGCATCCAGGGGTGGGCTGATAAAGCCATCAAACGAATTTGTTAATAAAATCAAACAGCTGGAATGCGTTTTTAACAAATTTAATGGCAAAACTATTTGCGAAAAACGATTTTTGCTGGTCGATATGATCGAAGACAGTATTGCCATCCAATTGGACGAACAAGTAAAAGAATTTTTTTTAAAACTCGCATAAAATTTAGAGTTCAGAGTTTAAATAAAAAGTTAAAAGTCAAAAAACAAAAAACAAAAACAAAGATTAGTTGGCCAAAAAAAATGTTAAAAATATTACTGTAAATAGTTTTCTTTACCTTATTTTATATTTAAGTAATTAATTTTATTTAAGTAATCCTAAAATATTTCAAGTATTTCGTAAAGATAGAGACTTCGAGAGAGAAGGTGGCGTTATAATGGCTGTTAGCCGTAAATTCCGTTATATGACAATTCGACTTCTTAATGATGACTCGCTTCTGGATAAGTTGGCGGTTACGGTGCCTGGCTCATCCGGGAAGATATCGATTGTGGCTTCCTATATTCCTCCGGGCAGTGATTCTGGACTTTACCAGGCTCACCTAGACAACATATCGAACATCCATGCCAGCTTGGAGGACTCTGATTGCATATGTGTGGCAGGAGACTTCAACCTCAGTTCTGTTGTCTGGACGTGTGACCCACAAGCAGCTGCTATGGTGCCCGGAAACGTGCATCATTCACATGAAATGATTGTCATTAATGACTGTTTTAGTATGGGCCTCACCCAAATTAGTAATATTTTCAATGATTTGCATAAGCTTCTTGATTTAATCTTCATTAATTCCATTGTTCGTTCTAACGTAAATCTTGCTGAATTTACCATTTCAAATTGTGTTGTGATCACAAACCCTTATGCTTTAACATTGAATTTTATATCTTTCTGATCCCTTTAGTTTGAGTTCCCTAAGAGATTGCCTGCTATCCCTGAATTGGTGTGCCTTACTATCGAACCCTTGCGTTGAAACTAATTATAAAACCTTTGTTTCAACTATTAGAAATACCCTTGACATCATAGTCCGTTCCAGGGTACGGGGTTCCTAAAGTCTTCCTTCGTATACGAAAGGACTGTAAAAATACAAAAACCTTAGGAATAAATATTACAAGAAATTTTCTAAAACACTTAAGCCAGCAGATAATGAAAGATACAGGCAGCATAAACGTGAGTTTGAGTTTCACAATAAATTTCGTTATAATCAATACAGTTGTGTAGTTGAGCAATGCTTAAAGGACAACCCCAAGGCGTTTTGGCGCTTTGTTATTTCTAAGAAATCTCATTCGTCTCTACCTGCAACTATGTCTTATCGGCCACTGAGGCCGATATCGCCAATTTGTTTGCTGGGTGTTTTTCCACGAGCATTGAACCTTCCAATGATTGGTATGATCAAAAAACTTTAAATTCAATTCCATAAATTTGCAATATTGGGAGTCTGGACATATCGTATGATGTCATTCCTGAAGCAATCAGTTATTTTGATGATTCCCAAAGGCTAGACTTTGATGGAATTTCTTCATTCTATTGAGCTGGCAAATCTAAAAATATAAACCGCCGTGCGTGTATTCACATGAAGAGTTTATTTGCAACTAACTTAAAAAGAGAATACAATTATCATACATTGATATTGCTCCATCTTCGTAAGAGCGAGACCTCTATAGTACATGCCAGCATTGCCAGACTTCTACAAACGCAATTATTTTCTACACCCTTCATCAATGCTTGCATGTTTACAAAAACGAAAATCTAATTTAAATGTAACATTTCTGTAAATTCTACATGTTTCTTCTTTGAGAGAATTTTTGTCAAAATATCAGCAATCATTTCATTAATACATTTATACTTTAACAAAACCTTGACAACTTGTCTTACAAAATGATAGCGTATATCAATATGTTTTGTTCTTAATGATAAACTGGATTCTTGGCCAGAGGTTGGGAACTCAAATTGTCGCCGTAAAGAATGATTGGAGTCTTCTCGTCTCCGCAACCAATTACGCCAAGAAATCGGACCTCCAGCTAGGAAGTAGATGTACCCGGTATATGACTTCCTGCCCAATCCGCGTCTACGTATCCAAGAAAAGGTTGACCACACTGCCTGTAGTGTAGCTTCATGTCCACTGTTGATGCCAGATATCTTAGTACATGCTTGATACCGACCATTATTATTTTTATACCCTTGCAGAGGGCATTATAATTTCAGTCAGATGTTTGCAACGCAGTGAAGGAGACGTTTCCGACCACATAAAGTATATATATTCTTGAACAGCACCAATAGCCGAGTCTATCTAGCCATGTCCGTCTGTCCGTCTGTCCTTCTGTCCGTCTGTCCGTTTCTATGCGAACTAGTCTCTCAGTTTTAAAGCTATCGCGATGAAACTTTCCCGAAAGTCTTCTTTCTATTGCAGGTAGTACATATATATATGAGCGAGCCGAATCGGACCACAATATCTTAAGGCTCCCATAGGAATATTCAAACAAGTATAAGAAAATTCATTGTAACTTTGTAGGAAGTAGGCGTTTTGATTTTTGACAACTTAAAAACAAAATTTAAATAATAGGCACGCTGAATCTGGAATCCCTGGAACTGCATCGAGTGAGCATTAAACTATCGGTGTTTGCTTTATCTGCAAGGGTATATAAGCTTCGGCTGGCCGAAGCTAGCTTCCTTTCTTGTTTTTTTTTTTTTTTTTTTTTTGGCCATTGGTGTCATATTTTATTATTATTTATTATTATTATTTATTATTTTGGCTTCTTAACGCTACAAGTTGTAAAACATATAAATTACTGCGCTAGTCACAACGAATAATCAATTTTATATTCGAACAATATTGGTTCTTTAATCTTATGACTTACATTTTAAATTAATTATTGAAAATACAGAATGACAAATATAGTTAAGTCGAATTAAAAAGCGAAGGAAGAGGTTTTGGGGATAAGTCGCAATGTTAAGATAGGAGAATACAGCTTATAGCAAACTGGAGCTGCTATTTTTTAGGTGTGAACGAAGTTTTGTCTTAAATCGTGGTGCGCTCCGAGTTTCTTTTATGTAATTGGGAAGTTCATTCCACGTTCTAATCGCATTAACAAAAAATGTCTATTTGAAAGCAGAAACCTGTGCCGGATGCATATAATATTCTTTGTTCTTGTAGATCTGGAGTATTGTAGTTTTTCGAATAAGTACGATGGCTCTCTGGTGTATATAACTTTGTGTAAAAAGATTATTGTTCGGCTTTAAATATAATCTGCCAAGCTAAGGTTAAATATTTTGTAAGCAAATTGAGTTACATGGTCGGATCTATGCAAATTAAATATAAAACGCGCAATACTATTGTATGCTACTTTCAGTTTATGTTGGCTTGCAAAATCACAATTTGCATAGATCTTTAGACCATAGAAGAGTGTGGGTATTAGACAAGACTTCGCAATAAGTAGAGTCACAGTAACAGGTATGGAACATTTAACTAGTGACAAGGATCTTATTAGCCCATATGTTTTGCCTATCGCTTTATTTACGTGGTCATCCCTATTCAATGTTCTATTGAATGTGATACCCGGATTTTGGCGGTTTCCACGTACTCAATTGGTGTGTTATTTATCATCAGGGGGCTTAGTGTTTTATTGCATAACTTATTTTTAAAAATGATCAAGCACTTTGATTTTGATGGATTGATGGCGAGACCGTTGTTATTTGCCCATTCATTTACTTTACCAAGCTCCATTCTACAAATATCTAAACACTCACTAATTCTATTAAAGGGACGACTAACATATATCTGGACATCATCAACATATAAATGGACGCTACATGGCGACAACACAGACGGAAGATCTTTTATATAGAGGGTGAATAATAGTGGTCCGAGAACCGAACCCTGGGGTACACTTCGCTTCAGATACGCAAACGAAGAACAAATATTTGGCGATATTCGGTGTGTGGGTCCTGATTCCGTTGAGCCAGTTTGGAAACGGAATGCAAAATGTCCCCGCCTGGTTGTAAGTGCAAGCCACATTAGCTCGCCGACAGCTGACTGGTATAGAGTTGGATCAACCTTTTTGCACTGATTGCTAGTGCATGCTACCTGGAATCCAGCATCCAGTGGTGTAGCCGCCTGTCTGCAATCCTCAATGCCGTGTGCATGCAGCAGATCCTTTATATACTCCGAATGGCCCAGGGAAAGGTATAGTGAGCCTTTGTCCACGCATTCGAAAGACTTAGAGATACACGATTTGATTCTGACCAGATCCTCTTTTGACTGACAGGCTACCAGAATGTCATCGACATATACGAGGATTAGCGAAAGGTTTCCATTTCCAGTCTGCTTGTAAAGACATGGTTCGTTCTCGCAAGCAATGAAGCCGAGCTTAACCAGGGTACTGTCAAGCATGGAATTCCATTCCCTTCCTGACTGCTTTAATCCGTATATCGCCTTGTTGAAAAGCAATCTTTTCCCAGGACGAGTCTGATCGATGTACCCCTCCGGTTGCTCCAAGTATACCGTCTCGCTAAGATCGCTGTTTAAATACGCTGTACATACGTCCATCTGATGCAGGTACAGACCGAGCTCTGCTGCTAAGGCCAATATAAAATGCACGCTTTCTAGCCTGCAAACTGGAGATAAAGTTTCTTGATAGTTAACGCCGTACTGCTGGGACCATCCTTTTGCAACCAGACTTGCCTTGAAGCGTTCTATTTGGCCATCCTTGTCGTGCTTAACGTTGAATACCCATTTGCATCCGATCGCACGCTGATTTCTTGGTAAATCTGCCATCTGCCAGGTTTGGTTTGCGTGAAGAGAATCATATTCCCTTTGCATAGCTACGCGCCATTCGGATGCATACGGACTGCTCATAGCCTCTTTAAATGTTGCTGGTATCGGGACATCGTTTGACACCAAGGCACCTAGGATTTTGTACGGCTTTTTTGGACGACCAGGCTTGCCAGTCCGGATGAGCTTCGGCCGACCAGGCCCTACACGTATCTAATTTTGGTCATCTTTCTCATCCTGTTCTTTCTTGTCCTTTTCGTCCTTGTCCTTTTTGTCCTTATCCTTTTCGACAGATTCTGATGCACTCTTGAACTGATCGGAACTTTCACTAGACTACTAGTCGCGTAGTTGAATCGTACAGGCGATAAACTTTGGCCGCCACCGAGTATCCAACCATTGTATATTCTTTGCCTTTTGGTTGAAACTTGCTTCCCTTTCGCCGTCTTGTATGACCATTGCGTTTTGTAGACCGAATTTCACCGTGCACCTGTTTTTCACCGCACTGCTAACTGACATAAAATTGCCATGCATTTTTGGAACATAAAACACATTCTTCAATGTTAATGTACACAGCTCTGTCTGCAACTTTACATCACCTTTTCCTTCAGCTTCAAGGAAACCAGCATTGGCAAGCTCGATCATCTCTGTGTGTTTTTCTAGTTTAGTGAAAAGCTCTTTTTGACAACACATATGGCTTCTTACCCCACTGTCCAGACACCACGTCGAGTTTTGGAAATTGCTGGCGTCCAACGCATTTAGCAAGCTGCACTGTCGGTTCGATGTGCGAATGTGGTTGTCTCTGTCGACCGCTTGCGGACACTGGGACTTTGTATGTCCACGCTCGCCGCACTTGAAACAGACGATATTATTCCTTTTCTTCTGCTCATTCGTCTTTTTTGCGCCTTCGTTCGCCTTCTTCTTTGAGCTTAATGCAGAGAGTTTCAAACAAGTGCAATTCATCTCTGGTCTCGATAGCCACCACGAAATTTTCGAATTGTTCTGAAAGGCTCGACAGTAGAACAATTGTGCTTAGCTTCTCGTTTAGATCGATTCCAACTGAAGTTAGACCATCCAAAACTTTCAGGAATTCGTTCATATAGCTGGATATATTTTGGCCATGTCCCATTCGCTTTCCAAGCAATTTCTTGAGCAACTGTACCTTCCGTACCGGACCACGAGGCTGATGTACTTGTTTTAGCTTTCCCCATGCTTCTAGCGAGTTCTGACAATTGTTTATGTAGGCCAATCGACTCCTTCAGGTGCATTTGTAGCAGTCAAATCTCCGGACGTTACACTTCACAATCCAGAATGCACCAACACAGATCGCATCTGTATGCTACACGAATCATAGTTATTGTCTTCTAACTTATCTATTTGATATAGACCATTCATATTTGTCTTCTGAGTTACACAAAGGTCTTAACTAACTGAGCTGGCAAATCTAAAAATATAAACCGCCGTGCGTGTGTTCACATGAAGAGTTTATTTGCAACTAACTTAAAAAGAGAATACAATTATCATACATTGTTATTGTTCCATCTGCGTAAGAGCGAGACCTCTATAGTACATGCCAGCATTGCCAGACTTCAACAAACGCAATTATTTTCTACACATTCTTCCTGAAGAATTGTATTGGCAGTCTTCACCTACCTCTGCAGATCTTGTTTTCCTCTTCTTTGTCTCAGGGTAGATTCCCAATTAGCTGGAAAATTTCCAGAGTGATGCCGGTCCATCAAGGAGAAAGTAAATTTGATATTTCGAATTATAGGCCGATTGCTAAAATCGGTAACATTGCTAAATTGTTCAAAAGAATAATTTTCCAAAAATCATCGTTCTCAATAAGGTCTTATATATAACCTAACCAACATGGCTTCATGCCTGGTCGATCTACGACGACCAACTTGGCTATTTTTTCGAGTCACTGCGTACATGCATTTGAGGATCACTCACATATGGACACGATTTACACAGATTTTGCAAAGCTTTTTACAAGGTGTCTCACTCTGCCCTTAAGGCTAAAATTTCTAAACTAGGCTTTCTCTCGAAAGTTCTTAATTGGATAGCATCGTATTTGGATAACCGGCGCTATCATGTTGAATATAAAGCGACATCAGGACTTCCTAAGGCTCTCTTGGCTCTTTACTTTTTATTATTTTTATAAATGACATTTGTACATGTATTAAATTTTCTAACTTCCTTCTTTATGCGGATGATCTAAAAATTTATAGGACTGTCATTACCGTAAATGATTCGACATTGTCTCAATCAGACCTAGATAGTGTCGGTATTTGGTGTTCCAAGAATAGTTTGCCTTTAAACCTTTACAAATGCCACATCGTTCGTTATGCGATACGTTCTAAACCATCCCATCCACTTATCTCATCAATAACCACCCTCTCTCTGTTTTGAATGAAATAGTTGACCTGCGGTATTATTTGATGACAAATTTCTATTTAATGAACATCTGAATTTTATACTACCAAAAGCAGATGCAATGTTCCGCTTTGTTAAGCGAAACACGGTCTTATTCAAAGATCCGTATTCGCGGATCCGTTCCAGGGCCGAATATGGATCCTTTATTTCTAATCCCTCAGGAAGTGTCCAAATCAATAGGATTGAGAGGTTGCAGAAAAAGTTTTTAAAGTTTGCATTGCGATCCTTGCATTTTACTGATCCGGCTCGCCCTATGCTAGCCAGTATTCCCTGCTTCACACTTGTTCCTTGAAAAACTATCGAAAAATACCATAAAACAGTCATACTAACAGCTAATGATATAAACAAAATTTCAAACTAATAAAAAACAATGTCGGCAGAAAGAAAGTTTCGCGGTAAAAATTATACCGATACACAGGACACAATTCTTGTAGAACTGGTGTCTTCGGAATCGCCTCCGGGAGATTGAATTCTTACATGCGTGCAATCTATGGTTCCTATGACTTTCGGAAACTTGGCTATTTTATAAAAACAACATTTTCTTGAAGATCTTTAATACGCCGGTACTTCATAAATTGTTTTGAAAAAGACGCTATAGCAAAATAAATGCCCTTAACAACTCGACTGGCTGTGGCCACGCTAACACCACAAAAATTGCCTACAGTTATAAGAAAACTGCCGCTTGCGTAGAATCTAAGAGCTATTAGAAGCTTAACCCATGGCTGTATTATCGTTTTCCGATAATAATAGTTTTTGATTATATGGAATTAGTTAAATCAAATGAATGCACTTACTGCTTTACTTTAAATTTTTCTAAAACTAAATTTCTCTAAAACAAATTTCACCGCTTTTTCTCAAGCGAGCCCTTTTAACAAATTCTTCATCACTGTAATGTTCGAAGTAATTTCGTTGGTCGTGATATCTGCGCCGATAGGTTCGCACTTCAGACAATTCGACGATATCCCACAGAGTTTGAAGATAAATCGCTCGGGAATTCATTTTAAAATTAATTGGATGACTTTAACAATTTTGATTTGTATTTAACTGTAAATACAATGCCCTGTTTTCGAATGAAGAGTAGAACCAGATTGACAACGCTCAAATGTCTGGCAACACTTCCGCACAATCCAACCGCACAAATTTTGCACGGTGGATGAAGACCCGAGACAAAATTTGTCCCTACCTGCGCTAACATAAGGACGAGTAAACCATTTTTTGTTTATCGCTCCGTTGTCCCGGCAGGCAAACTAAAGTACGGACGAGAAAACGGCCCTTAGAATGTTTAATTCCTTGCCTACAAGCATTAGATTCAGCTGGGGGCCAAGAAGGCATATTATACCCTTGCAGAGGGTATAAATGACCCGAAGCAGTTTTATAACTTTGTCAACGCAAAGCGAAAGTCATCAGCTTTGCCTTCATCGGTTCGATTTAACTCAATGGAGGCATCGACTGACTCTGAAATTGCTGATTTATTCTCTGACTTTTTCCAAACTACTTATAGCTCTTCTTCATGGTCAGAATCAAATTACCGTAATCCCTTAAATAGGGCAAATTGTATTTTTTCCCCTATAATTACCGAAAGTTCTCTCTTAAGAAATTTAACATCAACAACGCCAACTTATTCTCCCGGTCCTGATGGACTTCCTGGGTGTGTGCCTAAGTTTTGTGCATCAACCATCTGCAAACCTATTCTTAAACTTTTTCAATTGTCTATTTCATCATCAGTTTTTCCAACTATCTGGAAGGATTCTTTTATTATTCCACTTCACAAAAAGGGTGCGAAGGCGGATGCCCAGAATTATAGAGGTATTTCTAAATTGTCGGCTATTCCAAAAGCCTTTGAACGTATTATCACTTCTCATTTGCAACATTTATGTTCCTCGCTAATATCACCGTGTCAGCACGGTTTTGTTAAGCGAAGATCGACTACCACCAACCTACTTGAATTGTCATCAATTGTAATAAATGGATTTAACAATAAAATGCAGACTGACGTTGTATATACAGATTTCAGTAAAGCCTTTGACTCTGTTAACCACTCTCTTCTTTTATTCAAATTAGATTTGCTTGGCTTTCCATGTAATCTATTAACTTGGATTTCAAGCTATTTGAATGGGAGGACTCAGAGGGTTATATTTAAGAACGCTGTTTCAAAAACGATCCATGTGACATCTGGAGTACCTCAGGGTAGTCATTTGGGCCCTTTGCTGTTTACTTTGTTTATTAACGATCTTCCCTCTATTGTAACACATTCTCGTGTACTAATGTATGCTGATGATGTTAAGCTTTGTTTGACTTATAATAATATAGAGTCTGGTTTTGGCTTACAATCAGACATTGATAATTTTCAAGTATGGTGTGAGTATAACCTCTTAAATTTGAACTGCCTAAAATGCAACGTAATGACCTTTTATAGGGTTACCCCAACCTTTATAAGTTATTCGCTTCAGAATTTGCCACTTGACCGTATATATTCAGTAAATGACTTAGGCGTTCTTCTGGACCCGAAGCTTAAATTTGACTGCCACATAATGTCGACAGTCAATAAAGCTATGAGTGTTCTTGGGTTTATAAAGCGTTGGTCAAAAGAATTTGATGACCCTTATATAACCAAATTATTATTTTCCTCCCTTGTCCGTCCTATATTGGAATATTGTTCTTCGGTTTGGAGCCCACAATACCAAGTCCACATTGACCGTATAGAGTCGGTACAAAAAAAATTTCTCCTTTTTGCCCTTCGTAGTTTGAACTGGGATCAAAACGTAAGGCTACCTTCCTACCAGAGTAGATTATTATTGCTTAATCTGCCCACACTTGCAAATCGTAGAAAAATGCTGGGTACCATTTTTATGCATAATCTTATAAGAGGTGGTATTGATTCTGTAGAACTTGTTAGCCGCCTAACTTTTAATGTTCCCGTTAGACTAACACGTAATTATCAACCTCTTAATTTACCTCGATGTACATCAAATTTTGGTCTGCACGAGCCCTTTCGCGTTCTATGTAATAACTATAACGTTCTTTATCATTTAATTTGCACATCAACTTCTATCCCGGTATTAAAAACTAACATTTTAACTCATTTGCTTCACTCCTAACTGCAAGTTTTTTTTTTATTACTTGTCCCGTCTTTATTGGTTTTATGTATTCTTCCTCGCGAACTCGCATTTTTGCCCAAATTTACAAAAGGGCCCCGCGCGTAACAAGCACGTGCTTGGTGTCGTTGGGCCACTTGTTTGTACTTCTTGTAGTGCATCAACGTCCATCATATAATAATAATTTTGGTCAGAAGTTTGTAACGCTGAGACGTTTCCGACCCCATAAAGTTTATATATATAATTAATTTTCATTAATAGATTTAAGTTAATCAATTGTAGTCAGACGTAGCCAGATAAGGATTTATCCATTGGATATAGATAAATAAATAAATAAATATTTGCGGGAATTTATTGAAACAATTAGTTTAAAAATGTATGTAGATGGAGTGAACTGTATTTTGATAAATTTGTGTAAAAACAAGAGAGAATGCTATAGTCGGGTTCGTGTCACATACACAACAAAATTGCATTTATACTTCTCGGAAATCTTTAAATGTGCCACCAGACACATTATAAAACCGTTATTGGGCGATTGTGGGCGTTAGAGGGGGCGTGGCGCTCGGCTGAAATAAACTTGCGCTGTGTAGGAAGCCCAAGAATTGTAGTTTCCGAGATCTCAGCGTTCATACGGACAGACAGACGGACCTGGCTAGATCAACTCGGCTAGTGACCCTGATCAAGAATATATATACTTTATGGGGTCGGAAAGAAAAGCCTATAACTCCAGCTATACTACCAAGGAATGAAAACCATACAAAGAAGCACAAAAAGCTTACAAAAAAGCGATACACGCAGCCAAGAAAGACTCTTGGAGGACTTACTGCGTATCGCTCGATAGTATAAAAGGCTCGGCTAGAATAAGCAAGGTCCTTGCCAAAGGGTATAACAGCCCAACTCATTACAGAAACAAGACGGATCAGCGACTACAACAGTGGAAGAATCCCTAGAGACACTAGTGGATACACACTTTCCAGGCAACCTTCGAGAAAATCCAGCACCTACTGAAGGTCAGAGGGCTCATCAACCAACACACACAAGGGATATCATAACCATTGAAAGAATCAACTGGGCGATAAACTCTTTCGATAAATATAAGAGTCCGGCGCCAGACGGCAATTTCCCGGCAATGCTTCAAGCAGCACAGGTCGGCATCAGTAGGTGGCTGCAAGCCATTTACACGGCCTGCATCAGACTAACACACATACCGCTTCTATGGAAAGAAGCCAAAGTTGTATTTATACCAAAACCAGGAAGAAGAGGTCATACCCTAGCAAAGGATTACAGGCCGATCACCCTAAACAAAAACGCTGGAACGAATTATCGATATTCATATCTGGGAAAACACCGAGAAGCTGCATCTATCGGACGCTCAGCATGCGTACCGAAAGGGCAGGCCGACAGAAACGGCACTACACGAAGTAGTCTACCACATAGAAAAATCGCTACATTTTAACTACACGATGGCCACCTTCTTAGATATAGAAGGTGAGTTTAATAACACAGTGCAACATGAAAAATGTAACCGCAATTCTGATTTCTTGGTCGGAAAGTACTCATTAAGCTAAAACCTATTTGAGTTTCTCTGGCCTAGCTCGCGTTTACCTATTTAGGGCCGGTTTCTCGAGTCCCTGTCAAAGTCCCTGATAGCTATCTGTTCAAAAAACTTAAATACCAGATAAACTGTTCGTAAAAGCAAATCCGCTTTCTCGACTGCTTTAATATATCTGAGCGAGAAACAATTACAGAGTGCTGTTAACGCACAGAATTGTGCTGTGAAGCGCAAAAAATGGCATGCTTCGATTATTTCATCAGCTGTTTGGGTATAATTTAAAGGAAAAGTCAGCTATGATTTGGTTTCTTCTTAGTTGGCTTTGGGAAATCAGCTGTCATTCTATCGAGTCGAAAACGCTTAACAGGGACTCCGAGTCCCTGTCAAAGTTAGCTCTCACATTTATGCTCGAGAAAGCCAAAATGCCTTAGCAGGGACTTTATCTGTTCGAGAAATGTTAGCCGGCACTCGAGAAACCGGCCCTTAGCAAGTTAATTGAGCTCCCCCAATTCGATCGGCATTGAAGGAGACATCAGAGCTTGGATCGGAGTTATGCTCACGAGCAGGACGATAAGAGCCGAACTGAGTGGCACTTACCTCACAAGCTTTGTGAAGAGAGGGACACCTCAGGGCGGGGTTCTATCGCCACTGCTCTGGCTCATCAACATGAACGACATATTGAGAGTACTCAATAGAGGAGGAGTAAAAGTAGTAGCCTACGCAGACGACGTAGTGTTGCTAGTATCAGGACCATTCCCAGATGTCATTAGTAACATAATGACGGGGGCCCTTACCCGACTCAATGAATGTGCAAAAACCAACGGGCTAGGTATAAACCCGAGTAAAACCTAACTAATGCTCTTCACGCGAAGAACAAAGATTCCACCATCAATTAGCTTTCGCTCTTTCAGGAAACGGTCGTGTTTTTTTCTTGCGCTCCGAATTTTTGTTCTTTTTGTCCATAAACCATCGGGGTTTAATTCAAATTTCCTTACATTTATATAGCTTTTTATGTGCCTAAAAACATCCGTTCGCTTCGCGAGTGCATAGCGATTGTTTTGTGTTTAAATTAAGAAAATTAGTTTGCACGACCAGTCTCTGTGCAGTGTTTGTTGTTATTGTTTTATCTAATTGCATTCCTCCTTTCTACCAAACGCTGTTTGGAGCGGTAAGAATCTATACGGTAGTTACCCGCTCTCCCGCACTCCCGCATAAAACGTTGTTGTTGGCACAGCTAAAACTAACGCTCCCCCGCTTACTCACTCCCGCTCACGGTCTTCCGCTCTCTTACTCTCGTAGCTTTTTTCTCTTTGCACTGTGGTTCGGAATATCGCGATAATGGCTGTCTGTTGTTCGAAGAAATGCAAGTCGTTGATTTTGACTGAACAACAGAGTATTCCGTGCCATTCGTGCGATAGTATTTTTCATGGCTATTCGGGCCTGGTTCGGGATGCAATCGACATGAGAAGTGGCTTGCGCTACTATTGTGAAGAATATGTTGCTTATGAAATTCGTAACAGCCGTAGAAATTCGGAGCTGCTTGTGGCGCTTGAGTCGCAGCTCACTAGCCGTTTGCTATCTGAGCCCGATAGACAAGCGGTTGATAGACAACCCACGGTAGCCTATAGTGAAACTCTCTCTGGCGATCCGGGGTCTGCAGCACAGCAGTCGATCTCAGCTGCCGCACAAATGGTACTGAGGTCGAAAGCTAAAAAAGATTCGGATTCCGAATGTAAAGGACGTAAGATTTTTCCGCATGAGACACCCGAACAAAATACAGATATGATTCCAACGCCGCATGTTGACTTAACGTCTGGAGTACCGACTGGAACTGGTAGTGCAGCCATAAATGCTGTAGTACCAAAACCTGTCACATGCGTGGTACCTAAAACAGTCACCTGTGTACCGCAGCGGAAACAAATTTTTGTTTTTTGGCTGAATCCTGACCTTTCATCCCTGGACATTACGGACTCTATCCGTAACAAAGTTCAGATTGATGATCTAAAGTTGAACGATTTAATTTTCCATATGCTAGGGAAGTATCATCATTTAAGATCGTTGTTTTCTGTGCTCATTTTGTAACGATGTGTTACGTCGGCATATTAGTGCCCCAGTCCTGAGAAGGACTTGGGCCGAGGAAGTTGCGTCCTGAGCAGGCACGCTGGCTGCCGGCTAAGCTCGCCGTATTTGGGGTGGGTTCTTTGGAAGCCACTTCACCTCTAACATAATGAGAATAAATTTATCGTGCCTGAAAAATGGATAGAATTCATAAAGTTCGTTGGTCTTCTGTCTGCACTGCCCCACAAGCTCAGCTGTAGCTTGATCGTATCACGATCGGGCTGTGTTTCGGCCACATTCCCTTCCCTTCACACGTTCGTGTGCCAAATGGATCGTCGCGGGCCGCGCAATACGATCCCCTAATGTCGCGGTCGGCAGTCAAAAGTTGTGTCACTGTTCTTGACCCCTTCTTCCATGTTTACCAGCTCCCCCCTTTTAATTGGTTTCTACCAGCATATTATGATATGCGATTCACATTATAAATTTATTGTAAAAAGGTTTTGTGTATGTGTGCATTATGGTTGACAAAAATATGTAACAGGTGTAGTGTGTTGATGATAAAAAAAAACAAGAAAGGAAGCTTATATACCCTTGCAGATCATTCCTATTAATTAACAAATCGCAAAAATGTTCAATTTTCTAATATTTCTCATTAATTTTCCCATCGTTTCTATGGCAGCTATATGATATAGTCGTCCGATTTTGATCAAATTAAAATTGAAATTCGGAAATATTTAAAAAGAGTCATATCCTAAAGTAGAAGATAATACAATAAAAACCAAAGAAGCTAGAATTTATTTCCTATTACTTTTCCATTAATTTTCCGATCGTTCCTATGGCAGTTATATAGTAGTCCGATTTTTTAAATAATTAATTCGAAATTCAGAAATATTTAAAAAATAACATCCCCAAAAGTAGAAGGTAATATTTCAAAAAACACCGAAGCTAGAATTTTTTAAAGTTTTTTTTTCCTATCCTTCCTGTGGGAGCTATAAGATATAGTTGTCCGATCCGGTCGGCTCCGACATATATACTACCTGCAATAGAAAGAAAACTGCAAAACGTCTCCTTCACTGCGTTGCAAACTTCTGACTGAAACCATAATACCCTCTGCAAGGGTATAAAATATATAAGATAGTAAATTAAATATTGAAATGTTTATGTTTTATTTGTATAAAATATAAATGTTGTGTTCCTTTTAAATTATGGTGAATAATATTCACTGAATATATAGTGTTTTTTTTTGTTTTTGTTTTATTGTGTGTACTTAGAACAGATTATTGATCATAAAAATGGTGACATCACCTAGCAAATTGTTGGAAATGAGTTCCGAAAATACTCGTACATTGGGTACCGCGGCTACTATAATAGCTTTTTCTTGTTTGTTGCAATGAATTAATGCAGAGAAATCTAGCCAGAAGGTTTTAAGGTATAAATTCTCCAGTTCTGAAGAAAAAAAAAAAAATCAGCCACCACACAAACGTGCATGTATAATAAGAAGTTCATTGAGAAGTTCCCGCAGTAAAGTTCACCTGGTTGACCGAGTGCCGCTTCTTTCATTCCCTCCATATGCTTATAGTTTTATTTGTCTTTTTTGTTTTTTTTGTTTTAGTCCTTCAAGACGGCCAGACACAACCAATGCATTTGTTTTGCACAGAAGGCCAAGATAATTAAGCTATAATATTAAATGTGTTTTAACAGTTCAAAACCTACATTTAGTTCTCGACGAAATTTTTTCTGTATGCCACAATTTAAAAGGAATAAGATACACGATTTTTTATATAATACACAGTGCTATAATGTGCATTTCTGCTTCAGTGATTTTTAACTTCGCGCCTAATTTCGGAAGAAAAATAATTATTTCTAAAAAAGTACTGTCTGGGGAAATTTCGCCACCCTACGCTAAGGGTAAATTCGCACCTATTTTAAATACATATTTTTATATTTGACGAGCTGGCTAACGAACAGACTACCAGCAGCAGCAACAAATATAGGACGTCAACAAAAATGGTACGCTTGATCAGTGTAGCACATTTACAGGCGTTAAACTCCCTACATTTTTCAGGTGACGAAATTGCCCCGGTGGTGTGGTGATTTTACCCCCCTGTGTGGCGAGATTGCCCCTGTATATTGGTTTTACTTTTTAATTTTTTATAAATCACCAAGGTAATTAAAAAAATAGGGGAATGTCACATTTTAAAGCTTGGTGCTAACCGCATTCAACAATAAAAATAGAAATATGATAACGTGTCTCAAGATGGACAAAAAATAGCTTTGAAAAAATGCTGACGAAATTCCCCCACTCTCCCCTATATATAATTAATTTAATATTTATCTACAACCGAAATGATCCAGAGCGTCGAGATCTCATCGCCAGGATATCAATGAGTAGGTTTCTATATATTCATTTTCCTCTAAATATATATATATGTACAATTGCACCATGATCACAACACAGGCGATGTTAACTACTCTTTCAAGAGAACCTCATTTCGCTATTAAAGTGAAATATTTCCTATCCCGCGAATCTGAAGGCTTCTCCGTAGAGTTATAGTTCTTTTATACCGTTGTTAGAGCTTTTCTCTTTTTGCTTCCGGGTTCTTATTTTCGTACCTAAGTGTTCCCATCTAGGTACTCATTTCCCCTTGCTCTAGCTAACTGGCCCACTTTGGATTTAGCTAGCGTCAGCTTTCGGGTTCATTTCAGTCTCTCGTTGCTTTTACCGACCGATATATTATTCCATTAAATTGCCCAATTGGTGCATTATATTGCATTGTGCAAATCTGGTCTTTCTTTCTTCTTTCGCAACTTTAGAGATTGTGGCTTCTGCTGTCCCCCTTTTTGCCTCGCTTCCCGCCATAACTGGTGCTCGTAACAGGCTCGATGTCGTCGATGCGGATTCCGTATGGAACGACCTCGCAAAAAGTATCCTACGACAGGCGGTTACAGGGTGTTTTTTTTTTCTCTTTCTTTTTTTTTGTGCATGAGTCCAGCCCAACGTGTGGCCTCGACCCATACCCTGGGATACAGAGTCTCGTGCTCTATTGACTAAGCTAGCCGGGCTATTTTTTTTTTTTTGTAAATACAATTGTTGAAAAATTGGACTATTTTTTTTCTTGGATATTCCATTTTATTTATTTATTTATTTATTTTTGTTTTTGTGTTACAAATGCGCGTATTGCTACGTATTAAAATGTAATACAAAGCGGAATATCGCCGTCTTAATCCGAATTCCGGCCAGATGGGTTCCTCAGCTTCCCGTTCAGCTTGCTCCCGCTGCCGCTCCTCCGTCCGTTACAAGACCATTGCCCGGACGATACTTCTCCGCCTGGTGACGGGGAAGTTCGGGAACACAGGCTCACGAAACAAGCCCTCGAATACGGCCGCGTCCCGTTCGGCCTCCTCCTTTATCTGTCGGTGGGTCTCGTCCCACTCCTGCCAGTGCAGCTGGTCCTGCTCCTGACGCTTCATTAAGATCTTGAGCCAAAACAGCTTTGGCTCCGGTTCCGACAAGACTTCATCGAACAACAAGCCGTTGACCCGGAGGACGTTCAGCAACTCCACCTCCTCCCACCCCACGCTCTCCGCTTCGGTACGCTGGGCGTCTGCCAACTCGTTGGCAAAATCCTGGTTTGGGAAGGGCTCCCCTTGCTGCCTTTACTCTCTCATCTGCTCCGTCAGGCGTCTTCTTATCACCAGAATTTCCTTTTGCCTCGAATCCATGTCTGCTCTCTTTGCCGTTCTTGCTGGTTCTGCCCGGTTGTCGGGCGATGAATAAGTCTTTGGCGTGATAAGTACCAATACTTTTGCCAACTCCGTTGCCTAATTCTTACAACGAATTCCCTTGTCGTTTAAGTATGACACACCGAACTCGGTTTGGCCCTAACTTTGCATTATACCCTTCCCCTCGGTTACTTTGCCGGTAGTTTTTTCTGTCCCACTGCAAACTCAACTTCTCTGCTGCGGGTATTATAACTCCTTTCCGCTTTCTCGTGTGCACGGGTTAAACCTTTATTCACTCGATCTTCGGTTAACTCCATCTTGTCCGCTAAGCACACTACTTGATCGGTTGCGCACTGGCGTGCGTGACCATCCGTGTCCCAAACTTCGCATAGTATGGTTCCAGTCCCAACGCTTCATGATAGCCACTTCTTAGAGTACACACTATTCGACTTAAGTGGGAGTCCCAGTCTTTCTCAGTCGTTGGACGGAGCATTTGCAATATGGATCGGTTTACCCTTTCAGCTGCATTAGCTTGTGGAGCATAGAAGCCAGTTCGTATGTGTCGAATTCCATGTTGTGTATAAACTCTGGCACTCCAAACTGATGAAAAATTGACTTCTCCAGAAAGCTGACGACTCCTCCAGCGGTGGCTTTCCGCATTGTTTCTAACCAAACGAACATAGTAAAATGATCAAGACTTACAAAGATTACGGTGTTTTCCGATTTTGTTCAGGGGTATGGCCCCATGAAATCAATATATAATCTTTGCCCTGGGCGCGGAAACCATGCTGGATTTCAGAGCCTCAAACGCTTTCACTCCTTCTTGGTCAAGTTCATATTTCTTAATCCGATCTTTTTTTAGACTCTCATGGAGCGGCGCCGCCGTTTGTGAGTAATTCTGAATAAAACGCCGATACCATCCTGTCATACCGAAAAATCTCCGCATTTGCTTGGCTGAAGTGGGCTGCGGAAACTCTTGAATCGCCTGTATTTTTGTCTGGTCTGTTTTTATGCAACCTCCGCCTACAATATACCCTAGATATTTAGCTTGGCTGTAGCAGAATTTACTTTTATCCACGTTAATCGTCAGCTTTGCCCTTCTCAAGCAGTCACTGACCTGCCGCAACATATTTAAATGTTCCTCAAAAGTAGGCGAACATACCAGCAGATCGTCGAGATATACAAATACATGCTCCCGTAGTGCAGCTGGAATAACTTTGTCCTTTAGTCGGCACATTCTCTGTGCTGCATTGCATAAGCCAAACGGCATAACCGTGAACTGATACAACGGCCGACCTGGAACCGTGAACGCTGTTTTCTCCCTGCTCTTGGCCTCTAAGGGTATTTGCCAGAAGGCGCCTTTCAAATCGATTGCCGAAATATAATATGTTTCTTGCAGCCGACTCAATAAGCCCTCAATGTGTGGTAAGGGATACGCATCTTTAATAGTCCGGGAATTTACTTTACGGTTTTTCAAAGATGGTTTTTCGTGGTGACTGGGGAGCTCCAGCTACTGTTACTTTCCTCAATCACTCCTAAACTTATTATTCGATCCAGTTCGGCAAACACCACCTGTTGTTTTGCTGGCGAGATGGGATAGTGCCTCTGCTTAATCGGCAGATTTTCCTGGGTAACTTCTATGACATGTTCTTCTAAACCAGTCTTCCCTAAGCCCATGTCGGAACATGATGGAAAGGTTGCCACCAGTTGGTTTAATATGGTTTCTTGTTTTATGCGGAGTGTATGCGGTCTCCTGCCGTACCGGCTTGTCTTCTTCTATGGGTGGCACTGGATCTACCTCGGCTACCCGCACGTAGCGTTGTCCTGGTAGAGGAAGCCCAAACTCCTCCCAGAACTCAAACCCAAAATAAAACGATTGCTGTAAGGCTGGCACTATCAAGAACTCTAGTTCTTTCGTTTCTTCTTCCCATTTTACTGGTAAGGTGATCATGCCCGTAACCTGGGTTTTTCCCCCGCTAGCGGTTTGGACGTTCTGCTTTGTTAGCTTTTTTACTTTTTGTTCTCGCCCTCGCAAAAACACCTCCGCTCCTTTTCCAATGCAGTTGGCGCTTGCTCCGGTGTCTAGTAACGCGACTATCTCCTCGCCGTCTACTCTAGTCTTGGCAAACAAGCGGTTGTCGCTTTTAAGGCTGACAATGGAAGCCCCTAATTTTTTCCTAAATTCCCATGTGGTATCCATAGAATGATGTAGGTGTTGAAGCTTCTTGTCCTTCCGGTACTGTCTCTCGTCCTCTTTTTTATCGTCCGGGTTAAAGATTCGTGCGCGAGCCGCCTCATACTCCGTCTTCCGCTGCTGAAATGATTGATGCGGAGAAATCTGCGCCGGGCTCGCGATCGTGTTCTCTATTGCTTCTGGGTCTCGTTTTTCTGACTGGGCTCCCCGGCGTCCCTGGTCAGACTTTTTGATAAAAAAGGAGCCTGCGTTGAGTGATACGAGTCACTTTTGCCACAGTATTGACACTGTGTGTCATGGAACCGGGCTTGGCATCCTGTCCCGTCCGCTTGGTTACGGTGGCGATAGAAATCGGCCGGCTTGTTGCACGTGTAACACAAGTATGCGTGAAACGGAGATGAGCACTCTCGACTCGTTGAAAATCTCGTTGACGTGTCGCGGCCGTGCTCTCTTATCTCTTATCCACTTCTCCAACCGTCTTCCCTTCTTTTTGAACTCTGCTAACGAATCTATTGGAGAAGCCAACATAAATGCTCCGAGTTGGGAGTTCAAATTCTCTTTCAAAATCTCCACCAGGTCTGATTCCGGAATTTTCCTTCGTCCAAACTCTCAGATCTTTGATGGTAACATAATCGTTTTCCGAGGCTGAGAACGCCCTGGTCATTTCTCGTGTCAGCGAAAAGTAACCGAATTCGTACTCATCAGCTTTGCCTTCTAACAGTTGCCAATACCACTTTAAGGCGGGGCCTGTGAGTAACACATGAAACTCTCTGAACACCTGTTTCTCCGTGCACCCGTATAAATCCTTCATCCGTTTCACCCGAAACAGAAAACTCTCCACTGACATACCCCTGGCAGTGCCATCAAACTTAAGATTCCACTTGTCGAGTCTGGCGTTTTGGTTTCCAGCTGATCGACTAATTAGCTGTGAAACTTCCTGCATACTAGTAGTCTCTCCCCTCTCTTGTTCATTCGGAGTAGGCGGATCCCCTGAAGCCTGTCCAGGATATCTTGGTGGTTCTGATCCTGAACCCATCTCGTCGTGATTCCTATGTCTGGTATCTCGACCATTTGCTGTTGGTTCTTGTCCCCTTGCTAGTTGTGGAGTGGAGCTATTGCCTCCTTATAAGTTTCCGGATCCCTGTGCTTCGCTTACTTCAGCGACTCGCAACTGGAGATTTATCATTTGGGTGTTTAACTCTGTGATCTGCGTTGCGAGTGTTGCCTTTAGTTCGTTGCCTTGTATAATAATGGCTGACATCATCCCCTCCAGCCTAGTTTCGGAGGTGGAATGACGTGGCCTTGCTCCTGTGTTTGGGAGCATCCTGGACCTTCCTTGCGGTTGGCCTAGCCGGTTTGTAACTCCCCCTACGGCTCCTAATGAGTCGTCCATCCCTGAGTTGTTGTATTCCGCCAGGCTTCCCAAATTATCGAGCTTACTGCTAAAGCTCACCGATTGATTGGGTGCTGAATCCGTTGAGCGGCTGGTGCTCGCTTGATCCTGATCTCTTCTACTACCGCTTATTCTAGCTTGACCAGCCTGTCTTGCCGCTAATGTGGATGCCCGTGCCGACCTAGTCAGAGGTAATTTCAGCGCGACTTGCTTTCGTTTCCCTGCCATTAATTTTCACTAATATACTCCACTCGCTAGCTTAGCTCGTATCTGACCTACCTTACTTTATATCCTCCTACGTTTAGCTTGTGCCGTTGTAATAAGAAACTGACTGGCACGCTCCCTTCAGACGATCAAAAAAAACAAATAAATATTTAAGAATAAAAATAATTGAGGTAAATCTTCAAATTACCAAAGTGACGGTCAAAGGCGATGACGTTTTATATAAGTGTATGTGGACGTATGGGTGTATTAATGCTGACTATACTTCTTTTTATACATAAGCTGTCTTCCAATGGACAGAGACGTGACACAAATATAAATCAAATTTTTAAGTCGGGTTTGCTGGTATGATTGGGTATATCCGGGTCAAGAAACCGTCCGAAATTAAGCCCCCGAATCTACAAAAAAAGTCCCTACACAATAGAAATCCATGAATGAATTCAACTGGTCTCCACCGGAGCTACCAGTTCCGCTCCTGTCCTACTGACCCCTTCCCAAGACTACAGCCTCCACCGGAGTGCTGATTCCCCGTAGAAGGTACTGTCCGAACCCCCTCCCCCAGTCTTCGGAAACAGCTAAGCTCACTCATAGACAGACGAAAAGAGCTTTATTCCAAGACACTAGGAACTGCCTCGCTGCTTCCTCTCTCTCTGGTCTCGAACCTCTCGAGCGACCTGGTTCTGTGCCTAGTACAAACGGATAGCGTCGGCCAGAGAGCTACAATTCGTCACCCGCCCTTGTAGTTGTGGTATCCATAAATACTCGAACCTCTCGAGCGACCTGGCATAGCCTAATACAAACGGATAGCGTCGGGTATGGGTCCGGTCAGTACGCCCCCTCCCCCCTGGTTATGAGAACGCTGATCAGCAACGTAATAGCAACATCCTGACACCGCCAGTAGTTACGCCGCAGCCTTTGCAGCAACTCAGCTTGATCTGGACTCGAACCTCTCTAAAGACACTATATCATATAGCTGCCATAGGAACGGTAGAAAAATTAAATGCAAATTAATAGGAAAAAAATTATAGCTTCGTTGGTGTTTATTGTATTCTCTTCAACTCTGGGATATCACTCTTTTTAAATATTTCCGAATTTCGGTTTTAATTTTATTAAAATTAAACTACTATATCATATATCATGTCTTTTCCTCGCGAACTCGCATTTTTGCCCTAATTGATAAGGGGTCCCGCGCGTAACAAGCACGTGCTTGGTATCGTTGGGCCACTTGTTTGTACTGCTCGTAGTGCATCAACGTCCATCATATATAGCTTCCATAGGAACGATCGGAAAATTAATGATAAATAATAGAAAATTGAACAATTTTGCCTTTAGTCAAGTTATAACGTAGACCTCAAGAAAAAAGGATGTGTGCAGAGTTTGTACCCCACTGGGAAAGTGAGAAGGTGGTTCTTTGTGTGTTGAAAATCCTGTTCCTTCTAGCAGAAAGTGTTGGAAATCCTGTATTTTCTAGCAGGCGACGGTGTAGGGAAAATGTAAATTCCCTTGGAAAACCACATAGAAACCTCATTTACCCCTTACTTTTTGTGTCACCCCCGTGTATTTTGAAACCAGATACGGAAGAAATGTAAGGGGTAAATGAGGTTTTGTCCCTTCCCCTTGTATGGAGAAACCTCATAAAAATATCATATTTTCCAGAGGAATCTTCCCGCTGGGACGTCGCCTTGCGCGATGGCTCCGTGGTGCAGCGGTAGGACGTTAGACTCTAAACCGAGAGGTCGTGGGTTCGATTCTCGCAGTGAAAAAAAGTAAGTTTTTTTTTCTCCTCAAATTTATTTCCCTAAGGGCCGGTTTTTCGAGTGCCGTCTAACATTTCTCGAACAGATAAAGTCCCTGCTAAGGCATTTTAGCTTTCTCGAGCATCAATGAGAGGGACTCGGAGTCCCTATATAGCGTTTTCGGCTCGATAGAATGACAGCTGATTTCCCAAAGCCAACTATGAAGAAGAAACCAAATCATAGCTGACTTTTCCTTTGCATTATACCCAAACAGCAGATGAAATAATCTAAGCACGGCATTTTTTGCGCTTTACAGCACAATTCTGTGAGTTAACAGCACTCTGTAATAATTTCTCGTTCAGATATATTAAAGCAGTCGAGAAAGCGGATTTGCTTTTACGAACAGTTTATCTGGTACTTAAGTTTTTCGAACAGATAGGTATCAGGGACTTTGACAGGGACTTGAGAAACCGGCCCTAATTTGTTTCTGCTGTATAGGTCGGGCCCCCTTAACGCAGCTCCCATATAGCTACACCACCAATACAATAATATGAAACGGTGTCCTCAGCCGGTGTTGTTTAATTAAAGAAGTCTCAGTTCCCAGAATATATGCTTCCCAAATTCAGTTCAGTTTAGCCGTTTAAATAATTTATTTATATTTTCTTTCTTAAAAAATCAATTTTTTTGTTCTTAAAACATTCTTTAAAAAAAAATTTTACTAAAAGATTTTACCTTAATATTTAATGGAAAATATTTTTTTTTATACGGCCAGTATTTGGCATACAAAAATGCCGGATTTTACAGGAAAAAGTCAATATCTCTTCAAAGAAGAAAGTTTTCAAAAAAATGTTTTTTTTGTTTGTTTCTTCATTATTAGAAACCATAAAAAAATTTTTTTTTGTAGGTTTAAGAAAAACAAATTTTTTTGAATAAATTTATTGTAGTGTTTAATTTTTGCTCAAAAAGATGTATTTAATTATTATAAACCTATTTCAAAAAACCAAACTCAAAAAAGTTGCTTTGGTTTGGAATTATTAATTAATGCCAAAAAAAACAGGTCAAATGCCCCATAGTGCATACCAATGCCCATTACATGGATAGAACCATTCCCAACACATGCCCATTCTGCCATCACTCCCCAAAAGATATTAAAAATAAAATACATACCCTATCAAGAAAAAACGCTATATTCGCTATAGCAGACTAGCAGACTATTACTCAGCTAATGGAAGTGCGACTGCTTGCACTGCTTGATATTTTGTTTTGGTTCATAACTTTTTTAAGAATGGTCCGATTTGAAAAACTTCTTCTACAATTCGATAGGTATTAATAAACACTACAATATTTGCTTTATCCCTTTCCAAAATCTTTAAAGAAGTGGGAGTCAGACACATTTTAAGGTCGTTTAAGGTGATTGCGGGCGTTAGAGAGGTCGAGTCGCTGAAATAATCTTCCGCTTTATCTTGCGCTTGAAACTTAATCCCAACGTTTAGGTTTCGTAGTTCCCGAGATCTTCTCATCCACTATTTTTGTTTTCGATGGCACAGTTTTTTTTTAAAGATTTTTATAATCGTTACTCGTAGAGTAAAAGGATATATTTTATTCGTGCAGAAGTACGTAACAGGGAGAAGGAAGCGTTTCCGACCTATAAAAAATATATATTCTTGATCAGGGTCACTAGCCGAGTCGATATAGCCATGTCCGTCTGTCTGCCCGTATGAAACTACAAAATGTAATGTACGCAGCGCAAGTTTATTTCAGCCGAGTGCCACGCCCCCTCTAACGCCCACAATCGCCCACTAACGATTTTAAAATGTGTCTGGCGCCCACACTTTTAAAGATTTCCGGGACGTATAAATGCAATTTTGATGTGTATTTTTATACATTTCGCAATCAAAGAAATTTTATGTATCCACCTCCCTCGCACTCCCTTAGCTGAGTGACGGGTATTAGATAGTCGGGACACCAACCAGACTATAGCGGTCTCTCTTTTTTATAGCGTTGCAGAGGGTATTATAATTTTGGTCAGAAGTTTGTAACGCAGTGAAGGAGACGTTTCCGTTTATATATTCTTGATCAGGATCAATAGGGGAGTCGATAAAGCCATGTTTTATTTATTTATTTTTTTTGTTGTTTTTTATTTATTTTCTTGTTTATTAATTCATTTTGCTATTCTATTCAAGTTTTCATTCGTAAAATCTGCAATGGTATTAATACTTCGGCTTGCCGAAGTTAGCTTCCGTCCTCGTTTTTTTTATATATTGCCTTAAACTATTCGTAATATCCAAAAATGGTCGCTAAAGGGCTCCGCTGATATAAGGCAGACTTTTGGCTTTTTCGCCCCAGTGTGCGCTGCAATAGAATATGCATTTAAAGGAGAAATGCTTAAAAATTTTACAAGCCTTTTTCGTCAAAAAAGGGCATAGGGGAACAAGCCTGGGAAAACTGCCCCAGGCGATATTGCAGAATTTTAGATGAGGATTGATAGATAGGAACCTAATGGATAAGAATTCCAATTTTCAAAAATTTTGATCCGCTGGTATACGAGTAATCTGCCGCAACTAAAGAACATATCACTTGATGTATCTTGCCTTCGGTGGTTCTTGAGAAAACTTTTTTGATGCCAATAATTTTTGTGTTAACCTTCAAGAATGTCAGCCAATCTGTGGATTTTTACCATTCTTATAAGCCAACAAAAATCGCGATTCAAATTTTCAAAAAATTTGTTCAAGACTTTCCAAGTCTGACAACACCGTTTTACAGTTTCTGTGTCCTATAACCATCTACTTCATATAAAATATTCACAATTTTTCGAGTGGTGCAACAGTGTTAAACAAACAAAAAACTGAAGAATTTATTTCTGGAAGGATAGGAATAGAGTCAACCACTTAAAAGTGGTCAGATTTATAAAATGTTTGGCATGTATTTGTTTGTAATTGATTCAATAGGGACCCAGTCCCAGTCCCAGTCTAGTCCCCACAGCTTCGAATTTCATATCCTCCCTGGACAGAGATTTCATAAGAAATCCTTTAAGGATGGGTGACCAACGAATACTTTAATTATGTGATTCTAAAGATATCGCGGTCCAAAGAGGATTATTTCCTATCTACCAATCCTCATCTAAATTTTTTCAATATCGCTTGGGGCAGTTTTCCCAGGCTTGTTCACCTATGCCCTTTGATATCAGATCTTTTGTATGTTGATGGTGCGATCGTCACTTCTTTTTTACCTCGTTAAGAGGTTTTTGTTTTATTTATAATATGACACTAAAATTATATTTTAGGTTCCCGGTTTTTGAAAGAACACCCCATATATCCTTTTACTCACCATTTTTGAATTATTAATGGAAGTTGAACTGTCGCAATTGTTTCAAATTTTTTTACAAAAACTTTTAACAGCTTTGAAAGTATAGCTCTAGATCTTTGAGGCTCTATTTCACTGTGTTGTCGTAAGCAGTCAACCAGGTTTAACAAAAGCTTGCAAGACATGGTTTGTATTCCAACAGCTAGTGTTTCATCATGAACATTTTTTGAAAATAGATTTACTGCTTTTATTAATACGTCTAGACTCAGGCTTTGGCGAACATGGTGAGCGAGGTCTGCTAATGTTGAATATGCCAATGGGCGAATAGATTCCAGTGTAACGCCTTTTCCAATAAGCAAGTCCTCATCAAACAGTTTATCAATTGAAGGAATAAATTCTAAAACGAAATAAATAAAGCATATAGTCTGGGTTAATCTTAAGTAAACAAAAAAGTTTAATTTCGGATCAAATGAAATTTTTCTAAAAAACTGAAATTACAAAGCATAATTACAAGTAGAATATATTCTATATATATAATAAATTAAACAACAACCTTGACTTAAAACTCTTAAGCTACTCATAAGCATCACTGGGCCGACCTCGTCAATACAGACGACTTCCGCGGTCTTATGAATCCTCGGACATAATTAACATGGGCAACGTTTATAACGTACATTTACGATACAGTAACATGCCCCACTGTGGCTTCACAAAGCCGCTGCTTTTGGGATTTTTTCGAAAGTGACGGATAACATGAAAGCAAGAACTGTTAAGGGGACATATAGAAAAAAAAATGTTAATTTTTTTTTTACTATTTGAAAATAAAACAAAAATTGTTTGTTATTGTAAAATTTGCTTTTGAAAATAGAAAACCTTTCTAGATGAAGAAAATTCAAGAAAGAATTTTTCTTGAAATTAGAAAATGAAAATCTTTTTTTTTTTGGGCCGTCGCAGCCAAAACATTTTCTACGTATTTAAGGGCAAAATCGCCTGACGATGCTCTTAATTTTTGAACCATGTATCCATGCACTTTGTAAGCAATCTGAGCCTGACTGTTCCTGCTATATACAAAAAGATTAGAATCCTGCACATTTCTTACAAAATAATGATGCAGGACTTTTCGTTGGACATTCCTTTAGGGGAATTGCCAAAAATAGATCCACATTTTGCCGATTTTACCGCTCAAAACGGGAGAAAACTGCGTCAAAAATGACAACACCATACAAATCACCTGCAAAAGTTTTTTTGGAAGAAAATCCTTAAAAAGTATAATTAAAAATGTCAAACTATAGCTATAAGTAAAAAAATTGTTTGCATTTTGCAAACAATTAATTGACAGTCGAATATTTGCTTTGTTTTTTAGGGTGAAAAATAAAAATGTTTTGATGCAATCGGAAAATTAAAAAATGTAGTATTTGCTTGTACATTTCCCATCTAAATACGAATTTCTATGCCATTTTCTCTTTTGAAAACAATTACTTGACAAACTGTACATATATATATCAACAAGAGAGAACGCTATAGTCGGGTTGGTGTCCCGACTATCTAATACCTGTCACTCAGCTAAAGGGAGTGCGAAAGCTGTACTCGGGTGTCCCGACTATTTAATAAACGTAACTAAGCTAAAGGGAGTGCGAGGGAGATAGATATATAAACAATTTTGATTGCGTATAACTTTTTAATGAATGGTCTTCTACATTTCGATAGGTATAAATATACACAACAAAATTGGATTTATACTTCTCGGAAATCTTTAAAGATGTAAGCGCAGTGAGGCCCAAGAATATGTGTGGGAAATCTCGACCTTCTAGCTTTTGTAGTTTCTGAGATCTCCGCGTTCATACAGACGGACATGGCTAGATCGACTCGGCTAGTGACCCTGATCAAGAGTATATATACTTTATGGCGTCGGAAACGCTTCCTTCTAGCTGTTACAAACTTTTGCACGAATAGAATATACCCTTTTACTCTTGTATTTGTTTGACTTAGGCATGTAAATATGTATGCATGTACGCGGCTTTCCCGATCTGAAACCCGATTTTCAACCCTTTTATATTCTGCTCCTCTCTCTCACTCTCTTGACCGACGCGTCGTGACCTTTCTCTCTTCTTCATAAAATTGTCATGATCTGCTCTGCTTAACGTGGTTTCGAGAAAAACGCACTTAAAGATGCACTTACGTACTTAAAGTTAGAGGTTAGGGTACTAGATTTAGCATAACTTCTAAAGTTTTTGTCCGATCGACTTAAAACTTTTTTTGTATAATCTTAAGATGTTAATCTACAAAAAAAATTTCTTAAAAAATCGATATTTTTTACAAGACCTTAAGTCAAAAGTGTGTTATTTAAAAATGTTTAAATGTTAAGTGTTAAATATGTATAAACTAACAATGCACTTTGTCTTCTCTTTCTTACTTAACGGTTTTTGCATTATCCCAATATATGTACATATAAGTATGTATAAGTCGCATTGAAGCGAAGCTCTCTCAACTCTCTTTGCTGTTCGCTTTGAGTTTGCCTTTATCATAGATCGTATTAATTCCGTATGATCAGATAAATACCACAACGAATAGGTTATGGGCCCAGAAATTTCTGTCTGCGGCGGTTGAAAATGAATTTTTCTTTCTTTTGAAATTGTGATTCGGTCGATTGTGAAAATGAGATCGTCATTCCATTCAATCGATAAGCTCGACAACGAGAATTATATCCGAGTTGTGGTCGGTGGTATGTGGTCGAGAAGTGAAAAATGAAGACGATAGTGATGCGCAAGCCACGCAGTTCGATTTGAAAGACGAAAAGGCCCTTGCGAGCATTAGGCTATGCATCAAACCATCGCAGATAAACTATGTAAAAAATTGTACATCTGCAAAAGATGCTTGGAGAATTCTAGCAGGAATTTATATACCGACAGGTCCCGCGCGTCGCATAACACTGTTAAAGCAGTTGTTGTTCATGAAAATGGATGAACATGAATCGGTGATAAGCCACGTAAACAAATTTTGCGCAATCGTGGAAAAACTAAATGAAATAGATTTGACAGTGACCGAAGAAGTTTTGTCTATTTTGTTACTATCGAGCCTCCCGGAAACTTACGAAACTTTTGTGATTGCAATGGAGACTCGCGATAATCTACCAAGTTTGAACACACTCAAGGTCAAACTTCACGAAGAAGGAGACAGACGCAAGGAAATTTAAGAGTGCGCAGAGAAAAGTGAACAGCGTGCAATCGGTTTCAATTCGAGCAGTAAAAATTGGTCAGCAGAAAAGTAAAAGAAGTAAAACGAGGGACAAAAGAAATCGAACGGTTCCGTTGTTTGCTGGTCTTGCGGTCGACCGGGACACAAGGCGTCAAAGTGTAGAGCAAAAAATCATGAGAACAAACCGAAAGGAAACGACGACGCGGAGAATAAGAAATCGTATTCATATTCCGTTTTTGCATGTGCTTCTATAGCTTTCTTACGGTTGAATTTACGAAAACAGAAGCGCGACTGAAAAACAATAAAGGCATCGTAATTATGATTGCAAACAAGCAACACGATTTATTTTTGTTCGAAAACCAAGTGAACAAGTGCTTTGGTGTAAAAACAAATTCGGTAAATGTGTGGCACGATCGTTTCGGACACCTATACAACGGAAGCCTAAAAAGGATGATTTGTGAAAAAATGATTCGCGGTATAAAGTCAACCGAGTTAAAGAACATCAATGGCCAGGTGTGTGAGACCTGTGCAAAATGTAAAATTTGTGTAAAACAGTTCCCGAAAGCAAGTGCGAGTCGAGCGTGTAGTGTTCTTGGTTTAGTTCATACTGACATATGCGGACCAATGAACATAAACTCCCTAGGCGGAAGGCGGTATTTTGTAACGTTCATCGACGACAAATCGCGTTTTGTGTTTGTTGATTTTCTAAAGACAAGAGACGAAGTCTTGGTGAAATTCAAGGAATTTAAATGATTTGCGGAAAACCAAACGGGCGAAAAAATAAAACTTTTGAGAAGCGATAATGGCCGTGAATATTTAAGTGACGCGTTTGAATCATTTTTTGATGAAAGCGGTATAAAAAGACAATTAACAGTACCTCATACTCCGTAGCAAAATGGCGTCGCGGAACGTGCAAACCGGACTTTGGTTGAAATGGCACGCAGCATGATCTTCCATGCAGGTTTGGATGAACGGGTATAACACCGTTTGAAGTGTGGACAGGAAGAAAACCCTGTGTAGGGCATCTACGAATCTTTGGTGCGAAGGTAATTGTTCTGAATAAGAAGCATCACACGAAATTTCTCACAAAAGGAGAAGAACATTACTTGGTCGGATATTCTGAAACAGCAAAAGCATATGGGCTGTTTAATCCCGAGAAACATAAAGTGATTGAGGCACGTGATGTCATTTTTATGGAGGAATCGCTCGGATGCGGCGAGTGCATATAAATCGGGACACTCCCAACTTCTTGAGTTCCAAGAGCAGGTGCAAGTAGCGATTCCGGACGAACAGGCAATAGAAGTGGCGACTAAGTACGAGGAGTTCCCGGCGGATGTGGGTAACATCAGGATCACAGAGGAGCTGGAATCTTCAGTCGAACATGATGAGGTCATCGGGCAGCCCATTTCAGGAGGAGCACGAAGGGGTCGTGGGAGACCTAAAATGGTTTATACAGGTCGTCCCGGACGCCCAGCAAAACAGTTTCACATGCTAAGCAACATATCAGCTGAAGTCATTAGTATTCCTACTAATGAAAACGAGGTTCTAACTAACAAACATGCAGCGGAGAGGCGTGCTTCAATGAAAACTGAAATGGACAGTCTAATAAAAAACAGAACTTGGTCACTAGTCGATCTATCAAAGGGTCAAAAACCGATCGGATGCATGTGGGTGTATGCATTAAAGCGTGACAAGGATGGCAATGTTGAGCGCTTCAAATCCCGACTTGTTGCCAAGGGTTGTGCTCAGCGATACGGAGTTAATTTTACCGAAACTTTCTCCCCCGTTGCCAGATATTCTACTATCAGGGCGTTGGCTGCAGAACATGGATGGCACATGCACCAAATCGACGTTTCTTCAGCGTATCTTACGTGATGTCACCTATATGCGTCAGCCGGAAGGATTTATTAATCATCAATATCCAGAGCGTGTGCTAAAGTTGCACAAATCACTGTATGGGCTGAAGCAGAGCGGCAAGGAATGGAACGAAAAACTCAATTCTACACTCATCAATCTTGGTTTTTGACCATGTCCCAGCGAGCCGTGTTTGTATACTAAAAATGTTTCTACTAATATATGTATTATTGTGGTATACGTAGATGATCTCTTGATAGCCAGTTCCGACAGAAGATATCTCGAATCGGTCAAAGCTGCCATTGCTGATGAATTCCATGTGGTCGATGGCAGCCAGTTAAAACATTTCCTAGGCATGGAAATAGAGAGAGATGGCGAGACCAGAAGCGTGAGAGTTGGCCACAAGCAGTATATTGAGGATCTACTCAAAGATTACTCTATGGAGTGCTGCAAGCCAAACGCTACACCATTGGAGGCAGGACATCAAGTGAAATGCGACGATCCTAGCTGCCAACGTGGAAATCAGGGGACCTATCAATTTTTGATTGGCTCTCTGATGTACCTTGCTGTTACTACGCGGCCAGATATCCTCCATTCGGTGGCGAAATTGGCACAACAAAATGCTGATCCGCACACTGAACATGAAGTCGCTGCCAAACGAGTGCTGCGATACCTAAGAGGCTCGGCTAATCGGCAGTTGCATTACCATCGTACTGGTCGTGCAATACATTGCTATGTGGGCGCTGATTGATCAGAAATGTATGAATTGTTTGAAATGTAATAAAATATAATATACAAAAAAAGTTATATTTTACTTTCAGAGTTTGTAAAACTTCCTTTCAATAAATATTATTTCTTGAATCAAGAAATAAAATTTCTTGGAAGGAAATTTTCACAAGAAAGAATTCACTTTTAAACCAAGAATTGCTTTTCTTGTTTTAAGAAATATTTTTTCTTGTTTAGAAGGTGCCTTTCTAAATAACCATTTCTTGTTTTAAGAAATTTTTTTTCTTGTTTTCAGAAATTAAATCCGCAATCCATCTGTCACATTCCCCCAAGCCCAAACAAAAAAATCCAAATACTAATACACCGGCAACGATTAGGTCATACCACTATGGGGCATTCGACCTGTTTTTTTTGGCATAAATGTGTTTTTTACATGTATTCAAGTTTTCGAAACATTATTGGAAACGTATTAAGAATAGATCAAAATGAAATGTTACATACCGCAAATGTTAACTTAACAGTCCAATGTTAAAATAACAGCTGTTAAAGTCAGGCGCAGCAAGCGAACACAAAGTTTTCGTACTTTGCTTGATTTTGCAGTGCATACAAGACAAGACGTAGAACCATAAAACTTGAAATGGATATTCATTAAAACTGTCCCTAAGGCATTTTTCCACTATGCGGTTTTTTCGGTATTTTTGTGTATTTTCGATTGGCAACGCGATAGGCGGACGTGAGGTGTTTCCATTGGCAAACGCGTCTGAAAACAGCTGTTGTGCTATTGTCATTTGCGAGCTGAAGTAAACAATGGATTTAAATAATTTGTTATTGATAATTGTAATCGCAGAACAGCATTTGAACAGCGTGGAAACATTGCTGCAATGATGAAAGCAACAACATCCCACGTTACGCTGCTTGAGCATTTATTACGGCAGAAAGCAAAAGGATCTGCTGCAGAAGGCGTTCATATATATAGATCTGAACAGTCATTTAATTAATTCTTTGACACGACCCCCGACAGCAGTAGCTTCTGCGGCGGCACGTCACTGAACAGAATCTGATACGGGGCAGAAACGCCTACAAGAACATTGTGCGCAAGAAAGAGGGAGATGTGCCCTTTTCTTGCAGTCCCCTGTCAACGTGTGTCATTTGAATATGGAATGGCCATTTACGGTCTAACCAGGAGGTCGCCTTAATGGACTGTCATGAGGCAGGGAAGCCCATGTGGCTGCGCTGCAACGACCAATATTTCGCTTCCGATCCTTTCTAGCCGAGCCATTCCATTGGATAAACGAACTGCTACTGCCCTTTATGCGCTTGGATCATCCTCGGAATTCTGAACTATTGCCAGATCATTTGGCATATATCATATATCAAATACCAATCTATACGAAATAAAGTTCATGTAAATATCGACAATAAATGGTTTTAATATTTCCCGCTTCTTATCAGCCTCTTATCAGTTTCGGGTCCAGAAAAATGTTCATGCCTGGTTAATACTGCTTAAATATACCACAAATTTCACTTTCCAGCCCTGTAACGCGACAAATTTCTACCCTCCCCTCCTCACTCCTCGCCTACAAGTTTTGTATGGGATTTGGGCGCGTTAAGCGGTAAATGGATGCAAACGCGACGCGTCCATAATGAGCAGAGGGCATTACTTTGTGTTAATATTACTATGATGCTTATTTCGTGAGTGTATTTGTAGCAATGGCTTCATATACCAAGTAGTCTCTTTTAATAGGTTTGGAAAAAGAAAGTTCAACTTTGAATAGAGATTAGAAAAAATGTTAAAATTTGTTGAGCCTGTGGGTTGAATCATTTTAAAGGGGGGTCAATTCTCGATTTGGGACATCCAGCCTTAATGTGCACTTTTTGCGACTTTAAGAGAAATTCCATTTTTACGGTACTGCCAAAAATGGTCAATTTAACACTTTATTTGTCTTCTTCTTGTTTTGTAAGATGAATTGTTAAATAAATTTAATGCAAAAGTCTTCGCCATAACATTATATTTGATTTGAAAACATTCCGAGTCTTATTTTCATGGAAAATATTTTTTTATACGGCCAGTATTTGCCATTTGCTTTGTTTTGGAATTATTAATTAATGCCAAAAAAAACAGGTCAAATGCCCTATAGTGCATACCAATGCCCATTACATGGATAGAACACTTCCCAACACATGCCCATTCTGCCATCACTCCCCAATAGATATCCAACATATCATCATCTACTGCCCTCCCTTTTAAAATTTGTATACCCTTGCATTTTAGGTAGGCATAACTGCAAGGGTATATAAAACTTAAGCTGGCCGAAGTCAACTTCCTTTCTTGTTAAAAATAAAATACATACCCTATCAAGAGAAAACGCTATATTCGCTATAGCAGACTAGCAGACTATTACTCAGCTAAGGGAAGTGCGACTGCTTGCACTGCTTGAAATTTTGTTTTGGTTCATAACTTGTTTAAGAATGGTCCGATTTGAAAAACTTCTTCTACATTTCGATAGGTATTAATAAACACAACAATATTTGCTTTTATCCCTTTCCAAAATCTTTAAAGAAGTGGGCGTCAGACACATTTTAAGGTCGTTTAAGGTGATTGCCGGCGTTAGAGAGGTCGAGTCGCTCGGCTGAAATAATCTTCCGCTTTATCTTGCGCTTTGTAGTTTCCGAGATCTCCGCATCCACTATTTTTGTTTTCGATGGCACAGTTTTTTTTTTAAGATTTTTATACCCGTTACTCGTAGAGTAAAAGGGTATATTGTATTCGTGCAAAAGTATGTAACAGCTAGAAGGAAGCGTTTCCGACCCCATAAAGTATATATATTCTTGATCAGGGTCACTAGCCCAGTCGATATAGCCATGTCCGTCTGTCTGTCCGTCCGTATGAACGCTGAGGTCTCGGAAACTACAAAAGCTAGAAGGTTGAGATTTCCCACACATATTCTTGGGCTTTCTACGCAGCGCAAGTTTATTTCAGCCAAGCGCCACGCTCCCTCTAACGCCCACAATCGCCCACTAACGATTTTAAAATTTGTCTAGCGCCCACACCTTTAAAGATTTCCGAGAAGTATAAATGCAATTTTGTTGTGCATATTTATACCTATCGAAATGTTAAAGACATTTTTCAAATCGGAAAGTTTAAAAGTTATGCGCAATCAAAATTTTATATTTCCATCTCCCTCTGACTCCCTTTAGCTGAGTGACGGTTATTAGATAGTCGGGACACCCACCCGACAATAGCGTTCTTTCCTCTTGTAATACCCGTTACTCGTAGAGTAAAAGGGTATATTGTAGAAGGAAGCGTTTCCGACCCCATAAAGTATATATATTCTTGTCCGTCTGTCTGTCCGTCTGTGTGTCTGTCTGTCTGTCCGTCTGAACGCTGAGATCTCGGAAACTACAAAAGCTAGAAGGTTGAGATTTTCCACAAATATTCTTAGGCTTCCTACACAGCGCAAGTTTATTTCAGCCGAGCGCCACGCCCCCTCTACCGCCCACAATCGCCCAATAACGGTTTTATAATGTGTCTGGTGGCACATTTAAAGATTTCCGAGAAGTATAAATGCAATTTTGTTGTGTATGTGACACGAACCCGACTATAGCGTTCTCTCTTGTTTTTACATAAATTTATCAAAATACAGTTCACTCCATCTACATACATTTTTAAACTAATTGTTTCAATAAATTCCCGCAAATATTTATTTATTTATTTATCTATATCCAATGGATAAATCCTTATCTGGCTACGTCTGACTACAATTGATTAACTTAAATCTATTAATGAAAATTAATTAAAAAATCCCCTATTGATCCTGATCAAGAATATATAAACTTTATGGGGTCGGAAACGTCTCCTTCACTGCGTTACAAACTTCTGACCAAAATTATTATACCCTCTGCAAGGGTATAATATCCTTTCTTGGCCCCCAGCTGAATCTAATGCTTGTAGGCAAGGAATTAAACATTCTAAGGGCCGTTTTCTCGTCCGTACTTTAGTTTGCCTGCCGGGACAACGGAGCGATAAACAAAAAATGGTTTACTCGTCCTTATGTTAGCACAGGTAGGGACAAATTTTGTCTCGGGTCTTCATCCACCGTGCAAAATTTGTGCGGTTGGATTGTGCGCAAGTGTTGCCAGACATTTGAGCGTTGTCAATCTGGTTCCACTCTTCATTCGAAAACAGGGCATTGTATTTACAGTTAAATACAAATCAAAATTGTTAAAGTCATCCAATTAATTTTAAAATGAATTCCCGAGCGATTTATCTTCAAACTCTGTGGGATATCGTCGAATTGTCTGAAGTGCGAACCTATCGGCGCAGATATCACGACCAAAGAAATTACTTCGAACATTACAGTGATGAAGAATTTGTTAAAAGGGTTCGCTTGAGAAAAAGCGGTGAAATTTGTTTTAGAGAAATTTAGTTTTAGAAAAATTTAAAGTAAAGCAGTAGGTGCATTCATTTGATTTAACTAATTCCATATAATCAAAAACCATTATTATCGGAAAACGATAATACAGCCATGGGTTAAGCTTCTAATAGCTCTTAGATTCTACGCAAGCGGCAGTTTTCTTATAACTGTAGGCAATTTTTGTGGTGTTAGCGTGGCCACAGCCAGTCGAGTTGTTAAGGGCATTTATTTTGCTATAGCGTCTTTTTCAAAACAATTTATGAAGTACCGGCGTATTAAAGATCTTCAAGAAAATGTTGTTTTTATAAAATAGCCAAGTTTCCGAAAGTCATAAGAACCATAGATTGCACGCATGTAAGAATTCAATCTCCCGGAGGCGATTCCGAAGACACCGGTTCTACAAGAATTGTGTCCTGTGTATCGGTATAATTTTTACCGCGAAACTTTCTTTCTGCCGACATTGTTTTTTATTAGTTTGAAATTTTGTTTATATCATTAGCTGTTAGTATGACTGTTTTATGGTATTTTTCGATAGTTTTTCAAGGAACAAGTGTGAAGCAGGGAATACTGGCTAGCATAGGGCGAGCCGGATCAGTAAAATGCAAGGATCGCAATGCAAACTTTAAAAACTTTTTCTGCAACCTCTCAATCTTATTGATTTGGACACTTCCTGAGGGATTAGAAATAAAGGATCCATATTCGGCCCTGGAACGGATCCGCGAATACGGATCTTTGAATAAGACCGTGTTTCGCTTAACAAAGCGGAACATTGCATCTGCTTTTGGTAGTATAAAATTCAGATGTTCATTAAATAGAAATTTGTCATCAAATAATACCGCAGGTCAACTATTTCATTCAAAACAGAGAGAGGGTGGTTATTGATGAGATAAGTGGATGGGATGGTATAGAACGTATCGCATAACGAACGATGTGGCATTTGTAAAGGTTTAAAGGCAAACTATTCTTGGAACACCAAATACCGACACTATCTAGGTCTGATTGAGACAATGTCGAATCATTTACGGTAATGACAGTCCTATAAATTTTAAGATCATCCGCATAAAGAAGGAAGTTAGAAAATTTAATACATGTACAAATGTCATTTATAAAAATAATAAAAAGTAAAGAGCCAAGAGAGCCTTAGGAAGTCCTGATGTCGCTTTATATTCAACATGATAGCGCCGGTTATCCAAATACGATGCTATCCAATTAAGAACTTTCGAGAGAAAGCCTAGTTTAGAAATTTTAGCCTTAAGGGCAGAGTGAGACACCTTGTAAAAAGCTTTGCAAAATCTGTGTAAATCGAGTCCATATGTGAGTGATCCTCAAATGCATGTACGCAGTGACTCGAAAAAATAGCCAAGTTGGTCGTCGTAGATCGACCAGGCATGAAGCCATGTTGGTTAGGTTCTATATAAGACCTTATTGAGAACGATAATTTTTGGAAAATTATTCTTTTGAACAATTTAGCAATGTTACCGATTTTAGCAATCGGCCTATAATTCGAAATATCAAATTTACTTTCTCCTTGATGGACCGGCATCACTCTGGAAATTTTCCAGCTAATTGGGAATCTACCCTGAGACAAAGAAGAGGAAAACAAGATCTGCAGAGGTAGGTGAAGACTGCCAATACAATTCTTTAGGAAGAATGTGTAGAAAATAATTGCGTTTGTTGAAGTCTGGCAATGCTGGCATGTACTATAGAGGTCTCGCTCTTACGAAGATGGAACAATAACAATGTATGATAATTGTATTCTCTTTTTAAGTTAGTTGCAAATAAACTCTTCATGTGAATACACGCACGGCGGTTTGTATTTTTAGATTTGCCAGCTCAATAGAATGAAGAAATTCCATCAAAGTCTAGCCTTTGGGAATCATCAAAATAACTGATTGCTTCAGGAATGACATCATACGATATGTCCAGACTCCCAATATTGCAAATTTATGGAATTGAATTTAAAGTTTTTTGATCATACCAATCATTGGAAGGTTCAATGTTCGTGGAAAAATACCCAGCAAACAAATTGGCGATATCGGCCTCAGTGGAAGCAACAATATCACCATAAGACATAGTTGCAGGTAGAGACGAATGAGATTTCTTAGAAATAACAAAGCGCCAAAACGCCTTGGGGTTGTCCTTTAAGCATTGCTCAACTACACAACTGTATTGATTATAACGAAATTTATTGTGATACTCAAACTCACGTTTATGCTGCCTGTATCTTTCATTATCTGCTGGGTTAAGTGTTTTAGAAAATTTCTTGTAATATTTATTCCTAAGGTTTTTGTATTTTTACAGTCCTTTCGTATACGAAGGAAGACTTTAGGAACCCCGTACCCTGGAACGGACTATGATGTCAAGGGTATTTCTAATAGTTGAAACAAAGGTTTTATAATTAGTTTCAACGCAAGGGTTCGATAGTAAGGCACACCAATTCAGGGATAGCAGGCAATCTCTTAGGGAACTCAAACTAAAGGGATCAGAAAGATATAAAATTCAATGTTAAAGCATAAGGGTTTGTGATCACAACACAATTTGAAATGGTAAATTCAGCAAGATTTACGTTAGAATGAACAATGGAATTAATGAAGATTAAATCAAGAAGCTTATGCAAATCATTGAAAATATTACTAATTTGGGTGAGGCCCATACTAAAACAGTCATTAATGACAATCATTTCATGTGAATGATGCACGTTTCCGGGCACCATAGCAGCTGCTTGTGGGTCACACGTCCAGACAACAGAACTGAGGTTGAAGTCTCCTGCCACACATATGCAATCAGAGTCCTCCAAGCTGGCATGGATGTTCGATATGTTGTCTAGGTGAGCCTGGTAAAGTCCAGAATCACTGCCCGGAGGAATATAGGAAGCCACAATCGATATCTTCCCGGATGAGCCAGGCACCGTAACCGCCAACTTATCCAGAAGCGAGTCATCATTAAGAAGTCGAATTGTCATATAACGGAATTTACGGCTAACAGCCATTATAACGCCACCTTCTCTCTCGAAGTCTCTATCTTTACGAAATACTTGAAATATTTTAGGATTACTTAAATAAAATTAATTACTTAAATATAAAATAAGGTAAAGAAAACTATTTACAGTAATATTTTTAACATTTTTTTTGGCCAACTAATCTTTGTTTTTGTTTTTTGTTTTTTGACTTTTAACTTTTTATTTAAACTCTGAACTCTAAATTTTATGCGAGTTTTAAAAAAAATTCTTTTACTTGTTCGTCCAATTGGATGGCAATACTGTCTTCGATCATATCGACCAGCAAAAATCGTTTTTCGCAAATAGTTTTGCCATTAAATTTGTTAAAAACGCATTCCAGCTGTTTGATTTTATTAACAAATTCGTTTGATGGCTTTATCAGCCCACCCCTGGATGCCATGTCAACATATGTGAACGTTGAATTCCTTTTATCGACGCAATCCAACCCACCGGGAAAATTCCTCTGGAAAATAACATATTTTCAAGAGGTTTCTCCATAGAAGCGGAAGGGACAAAACCTCATTCACCCCTTACATTTCTTCCATCTCTGGTTTCAAAATACACGGGGGTGACACAAAAAGTAAGGGGGAAATGAGGTTTCTATCTGGATCTCTGGCAGAAGAATGCAGGACAAAATCCACTGGTTTTTCGACTTCCCGCATTATAGATTTTCCACACGTACCCAGTTATGGTTTTCCTCCACTTGCAATATCTGCTTTTTTACACCCTCCCAGTTTTGGTTTTTCCAGACCCTCGCAGTTTTGGTATTGCACTGCTTTGCAGTATCTGATTTTCCACAATAAAAATCATGTTTTTTGTAATATTTGTTTGTGTATTTATTAATAATATTTACAATCGAAGCATTGGAACTAAAAATGTTTAATGCCTGAAGCATTCCCGGGTTTTGCTTGGCCGAATGCAGTTCTTAGATATCCATTTCTTGTCTGTCTTCTGAAAATATCAAAAATAATTTAGATATGAATGTAAGACCAGGAGTAATAATAAGAGTAATTACCATTATTAGGTCTCCGCACAAAATTAAAGGATCTCTCCAGAAATTATGCCTGGTTTGCCATGGCCGATCATTTACCCTCTGTTCAGCTGTTTTATGTCGGGTATCTATATCAAAAACTATGAGAAGAAAAAATAAAATATGACAAACGCAGGCGCAACACTTCTGGTCCCAAGAAGTCTCAGTCGGCCTGGCTGAAATAAATGAAATATTTTGATAAAGTTAAACAACTAAGTTAGTACTGAAGTACTATTTATACAACCATTTAATGAACACCTCACACCATTTACCACTGGTAAAGATTAAAAACATTTCAAGTGTCACTGAAATGCAGAATTTGTGTTGAAGATAGCATCCGGAGGCGTATATTTATTAATCGCGAAAATATCTGTGATACTAGCCTTTGTAACGCTGAAATAAAGATTATAAAAAGACAAAATTTATTTTATCACTCACCTTTTTATTGTTTTTCAGATTAAAATTAACTATTTTCACTTTTTTTTCACTTTTTCCAACAAATTTAAAAATGATGTGAACCTGCATTATATTCTTGATAATACCATACAAAATGCAGATAAGTTTAGTGTAAATTTCGTTGTAAAGTTGGGTCACACTTTGGCGCCGAATAAACATTTCGTTTAAACAATACTTTTCAGGGACCGTAATCATTAAATGTTACGTATATTATAGGTATATTAGGCATTTTTCGTGTTATCAATACCACCAACACGAATTTTTATATTTTAACAACACTTAAAAATGGCTTAGACCACGATCTGACGATCAAATTATTTTATTTCACAGAAAATGTTTAAAAATGTAAAAAACAACATTAGTTTTCTTTGTAATTTAATGTAATTCCTTGATAAATGTGATCAAATATTTTAATCGTCTTACCGTGGCTTTTCTCTATAATTTGGTTGAATCCCACATTCATTCTTATTATTATTTGAAAAATGTTGAGTAAAATAAATTAATATTATTATTATAGACATTATGATAATAGTTATATAGTTTAATTTATTTGATTAACAATTATTAATATTTTTTCTACGAATTTTAAAATTACTAAAAATTAAAACTAAGTGTGAGAACAAGTCTTTTGGTTTTGGTGTAAATCATAGGATTTTTGAATATTATAAGTTGGTGATTTTTTTGTTAAAAAATATTATAATCGTAGTGCCACAGAAATCACACAGCGCATAAGTGGCCTGATATTGATGCTACTCAGAAACCCACCCTCAATTAACGCTCAGAAATTATCTATCCCTACACCGCCGCCTGCAAAAAGGAACAGGATTTCAAGAACACAAAAACCAACTTCTCACATTCTCGCTGGGAAGTCCAGCTTGAGTCGCCTAATCAGGTAGCCAGGGATGTACTCTATGGAGTCATCTTTTAGTTGGCTTTCTGCATCGATCTTTTCCCCTATCTGCTCTTCAATGGCTAATACTTCGTTGGGATCTCTTGACGAGCTGGACGGCTGGGTTGAACTTATATTAACCATGGCATTGGCTCCACCTCAACATTGGCCTTCTTATCCAAAACCTCGATGTTTCTCGCTAAATTTATAGATAAAGTTTTGTTCATTCAAACATGAATTGTAAAATAATTGACAAACAATCAAGAAAATACTTAACAATCGCGTAGACTTCATAAACAGAGACTCTGCAAATCTAACACATATGAGAATTTGTTATTTTATAGTTAGACATGTGCTCAATTAATACCAACAATAAAGTTGTTACCTATCAGGTATTTGCGTAACCGGAATTTAAATTCAAGCGGTGATGGGTGGTCATGCAGGCCACCTTTGGCCCGCATTGCACCAAAAAGTGTTCCAGCTGATCCTGCGATATCCGACTGGTAATAAGGTACTTCATATTGTACCTATCCGCAAGGTACTTATATAATTCATTTAAAGAGCTGTTACTTAAGAGCATACCTTTTTGAAAAGGCAAACTCATTTTGCTTTTTGGTATAATAACTTGGGACATAATCTGGGTCATTTTATTTAAAACCTGTTGCTGAACCTCTAGATTATTTTCCATGGGTTTTTTTGTTGGAATTAAGTTAGAATTAAGTTAGTTAATGTCGATTCTTTTAATTTTTTTTCTTGTATATTAACATCCTAAGAGTATACAAAAAAAGTTTTAAGTCAATCGAACAAAAACTTTAGAAGTTATGCTAAAACTAGTACCCTAACCTCTAAATTTTAGGTACGTAAGTGCATCTTTAAGTGCGTTTATCAAAGCCACGTTTCGAAAGTCCGTGTTCATCGGCATTTCTAAACGGTGTAACGTGCACGATTGTGATGCATCAGCAGTCCCTCTGTCTACTTTACGGTTCCGGCCGTGCTCAGGGAAAATGGTGTGGGTCGTTTGGGGCTGCTTCCACATAGGCGCTACATGAACAAATGTTGTAGACAGTTAGGAATACGGGGAACTCTAAACCAGGTTAATATTTCTCAAGGCGCGTTTATATAATTGGACAGAAGAACTAAGATGTGGTTGTTCTCCTTTTCCTGGCCCACCCAACCTGTAGAATCTGAGAAAATTGCGTGATCCTACCCAATTCAGAGTCGACGTGTGATACTTAGGTGCCCCTACAAAAGAAAATTACTCCATATTGATTTCAAATGCGTGGTAAATTACAAAATATATTTAGCTTCCTTTCAGGGGAAGTTTTCTGAGATTCGGCTCCAAAATTCATTACCAAAAACAATTCCATTAATTTTTCATACTAAATTCAGTTCGTGACACGCGTTTACTACATTTGGATACTTCATTACTTATTTCATTATATAAATGAGTATGTAATTCGAACAGAGAGAGCTCTAGTATAGGTTTCGGGGTTCAAATCTCTTGGGTTAGTTATTTACACCGCTTTAATAATCAAGGTAAATCAATCGGTAGGGGTCATATCATCGCTTACTCATAAAAACTCGGCTAGGCCGTACTCACGAATCAGCTGCTTTCCTCCGTTGTCGACAGGCCTGAAGATGACGGTGTGCTGTTTTGGAATCTCCAGAAGTTAGGTAAATTAGATGATATGTACGACTATGATTGGGCGGCTTCATACAAGAGATTAGGAAAGTAGAGCTCGCCTGATCGTACTAATAATAGGGAATTTTATAACTAAGTTAAACTAGTCCTCGAAACAGAGTTCATCTGGCTGCTCGAAAGGTTATCCGCTGGGTCGCAACACACGAGGCGACGCTCGAGGTTAGAAGCTAGAGGCGCTTCGGATCACGTGGCGCTCGAGGTTAGAAGCTAGAGGCGCTTCGGATCACGTGGCGCTAGAGGTTAGAAGCTAGAGGCGCTTCGGATCACGTGGCACGACCAATCTACGCCCACCGAACTATGTCCAAGTGACCAGCGTGCAGCATGCCGATGCGAACCGCGTGGGCAGACCAGCGGTCGGCAGCGAGAAAGTTTCGATCGGGATTACATTCTAGGGTTGTATGTTGTTGTTGTTGTTCCGATAAGCTGGTTTATTTGGTTGATTTTACGAAGATTATATGAGTTTTAATAATCCTCCAACAGCAGAGTTGTGGTCGTTGGACGCGCAGCCGCTGGCGGATGCGAAAGCATGGCGTCAACTTGACCGATGCTGGCAGCCTTCAGATATTTGCCGCAGGTGGCTCCTACGGCTTCGGCAGCAACTACTGTTGGGGTTTTCTGTTGTACAGCAGCAAATGGGGTTGGGTTTTCTGTTATACAGCAGCAAAAGCCACAGGCGTGAACGCCGCGTTTGCTGCCTGTCGTTGGCTAGGGGATCTGCAGATGATTAGGTTAGGGACGATCGTATTCGGTAACTTTTAGGAATAAATACCTATTAATATCACCACACTAAACCGGGATTGGGTGCAAACGACGAGGTCGACTTGCAGAAGATGGTCTCTATTCAGCGCGAGAATTCTTTTCACTTAGATCACCACATTTTATGAGCAATTTAATTTTTACGTCTGGCTTCGCCGAATGGTTGTGAAAAGAGAACGCTGGAAGCACGGGAAGTTGGCTGCGATGGTTGGAAGTTTGACGTTCACACGGTTGCCGTATAGGCTGTTCGGGGCGAATACCAAAAATGGGTCCTGCCAACTTAGCTAACTTAGGGTTACCAGATGGGTTGTATAGCGCTCGATTTAAATTTACAGATGCATAACGTCTTCTAAAAATCGCACCCTCACACCACAGGTTTAATCTTTGATTACAAAGCGAAGATAAAAGCTGAAAGAAAATCAAAGGGGGTGATTCCTTACCAAAGATCCTTGGCATGAAATTTTCCAATCTCTTTACCATGTAAATCTTCAACAAGATATATATTCTGACCCAGTTTTCTTTTGATTCGAACTTTGCTTCCCACAGGAGCTAATTTTGCATTGAAGTTATCCGCTGCCTTGCTTAAAGCAAAATTTCGCTTAATAACTTCTTGTCCCACTACAAAGGAGCGTGGACGAGCTCGTAGATCATAGGTACGTTGGTTTCTTTCATAAGCTTTGCTGAGATGCTTTCCTATATTCGATCGAATACTTTGAAATTGATCACTTCGATTGCATCTTTCCACGTCAGCATTTAACAAATGAAGGTTTCGCAACAGTCTGTAGTCGTTACCATGAGTAATCATCGGCTGTCCAAATATTATGAAATATGGTGACATCCCAACGGATTGATGAACAAAATTTCTTAACGATGAATTGATGCTAGGTAAATATTCATCCCAGACTCGTTGGTCGGATTGGCTATACGATCGTAAAGCTGCGTTAATAGACCTATTAACTCTCTCAGCCGCGTTTGACTGGGGAGCGTATGCACCAGTGGTTATGTGCTGAATACCGTGTTTGGAAATAAAAGCAGCAAAATCATGGCTTTTAAATTGAGTTCCATTGTCACTAACAATTATTTCCGGAACTCCAAAGCATGAAAAGATGTCATCCCTCAGGAAAGAAATTACTACTTGTGAGGTAAATTTCTTTACTGCCTTAAGAAATGTAAATTTCGAAAAGTGGTCAAGAATAATAAAGATACCTATATTTCCTCGTTTTGAACGGGGGAAAGGTCCTATAAAATCGACATACAATCTCTGAAATGGCCTATCACTTGATGCTTGACTTCCCATTGGTGGCTTTAATGTTCGTGTGGGGAATTTCGAGGTCTTACAAATATCACACTGCCCTATATAGTTGCGAACATCAATGACCATTTTTGGCCAGAAAAATCTTCTCCGAATGCGTTCTAGGCATTTTGCAATGCCGCAATGACTTGAAGTGGGTTGATCATGCGCTGAGCTGACGACTTTCACGCGTAAAGCTTCAGGAACGAATAGTTTCCAACAATCATCCGGATCGGTGTTTTCGCCGTAACTAAAGTTTCGACGATAAATGTACTTATCAACCACACGAAAGTCTGGTAGCTCCGAAAATTATACCTATCCCTTAACCTGCGATATTCGTCGGACTGAAATGCTTCTGATTCCAGATCAATTTCTGGGAAAGGTTCTATATCCAACTCACCAATTTCGTTGGAACCTTCAAAAGCTCTAGAAAGCGTGTCGGCGACAATATTTTCACTTCCCTTTCTATGTTCAATAGAAAAGGAATATCCTTGTAATTTTATCGCCCATCGAGCGAGCCTGCCACTCAAGTCAGCTTGGTTCATTAGCCAGCGAAGGCTTGCGTGGTCAGTAACAACTTTAAAAGTGTGTCCTTCTACATACATGCGAAACTTCTTTAACGCCAAAACCACTGCCAGGCACTCCAGTTCGGTGACTGTGTAGTTCCTTTGGGCTTTGTTTAATTTCTTAGACATGTACGCGATTGGTCTTTCACATCCTACTTCATCAACCTGAGCGAGTACGGCTCCTACTCCATGCAGGGATGCATCGCACTGCACCACGAAGGGTTTGTCATAATCAGGATGGATTAGCAAGGGAGCTGCACATAGCATGTGTTTGATCTCTTGGAAGGCAGATTGAGCAGACTCGTTCCATTCGAACGACTTTCCTCGCAACAATTCTGTAAGAGGAAAAATCACTGAGGAGTATTGAGAGAGGAAGCGCTGGTACCAACCAGTCATCCCTAAGAATCTTCTGAGTTGTTTACGGGTCTTTGGTACAGGAAATTCGTCGACTGCTTGAATCTTACTAGGGTTAACTTGTAGAGTCCCTTCTCCTACTATGTAACCAAGATAGTCAACTTTACGTAAGCAGAACTGACTTTTACTGACGTTTATAGTAAGTCCAGCCTTGCGCAATTGTGTTGCAACAGTGGCTAAATGGTCCATATGTTCTTCCAAGCTGGACGACATTACTAATAAATCGTCTAGGTATACGAAAATGTGAGATTTTAATGAATAAGGTATGACCACGTCCATCAACCGACACATAGTCTGAGGAGCGTTGGTCAGGCCGAAAGGCATTCGCGTAAATTGATAAAGCGGCCGATTTGGAATGGTGAAAGCTGTTTTTGGGCGGGATTCGGAATCCAATCGAATTTGCCAAAATGCGTCCTTCAGGTCAATCTTCGAAATGCAATGAACCGGAGGTAGCCTGCTTAAAAGACCATCTAGTATCGGCATCGGATAAGCATCCTTGACCGTGACCTGATTAACCTTACGAGCGTCGAGACAAAATCTGACCTTCCCTGGCTTGACAACGAGAGTAACCGGCGAAGACCATGGTGAGGCGCCAGCTTCTTCTATAACGCCTAGTTTGATCATTCGATCTACTTCTTCACACAATAACTTCTCTTTGGCCGGAGACAATGGATAAAATCTTTGCTTGATGGGTCTAGCCTCAGCGGTATCAATAGTGTGTTCGACTAAGGAAGTTTCTCCAAGGCCAAGGCGTTCAGAATCTGGGAAAAACTCAATAAGGGACTGCAATTTGTTTCGCTGGGTGGCCGTCATGGCAATTCGAGAATCGTCCGTGGCATCGCCTACATTAAGCTCACTAATTGAAAAAGGGGTCGAAATGGAAATTCCAAAAGACTTCCAGAAGTCCATTCCGCAGATTACCGATTGTTTAATGGTTGGAATTACAAGAAATTCAAAGTCTTTTTGTACGTCATGATAACTTACAGGAATCTGAATTGAACCTACAACTGTTTGTTGGTGACCGTCTGCAGTGTGAACTGCGCCTCTGATAGGGCCTAGTTTAACCTTTTCTAAGATCAATCGCTTTGCTAACTGGGAACCTATGACGCTCTTATTAGCACCGCTATCCAACAGGGCGAGATAGGGCTCTCCGAACATTTCTATCTGCATAAAAGGTCGAATATCTCCTACTTTTTGTACGAGGGCTGATATGGTAAATCGTTTTAAAAGCTTTTTGTTGTGCCAAAAGGTGTTCATACGAATTGATGAGCGACTTTTACTAACTATCTCAGGAGTGTCTCGAAATATAACAGCTCTACGGTCTTGATATTCTTTCAATCGTACATGGTAAGGTTTAAAATGTCTTGGGGTTGTTACGTCTGATGGTGTATTTGGTAAGTCAGGTAATGTTTGGTTAGGAGTAGTATCTAAAACAGAGGCTAACGACGGATGTCCCCTCGCGATACTCGGTGGACATCCTGCGGCGAGTTTTCCGCCCTTGAATTACAACGATCGCAGTTTGGCTTATAGGTGTCAATAAGACCACAACCATAACAGAACACGCGACGCGTTTTTACGCAATCGTGATAACTGTGACCGGTTTCGTCACAATTCCAGCACTTTAAACTAGATCTCATACGCATGGCAAAAACCTCATCGGAAACTTCTAGTTCAGATGCAGACAAATTTTCAGAGTCTTCTCTATGTCGCACTACATTTATAACTCGCTTAAAACCCTCCATCCGTGGTTTCGATCGGGAGTTGCGAAAGAATTCTTCATGTCGATGACACTCTTTGCGTAAGATTGCCATATTTGGCGTAGCGACATGCAACAACTCGTGCTTCAGCTCGGGCCTCAAGTTATGTCTAACCTCAGTTATCATCTCCGATTCTCCCAGTGCTTCTGTAAGTGAATCCGCTATAATTAGCATCGCATCTAAATAGTCATCAAAGTTCTCATTTGGTCCCTGTTTACGTCTCCGCATAGCATCCTTGATATCTCTGTCCGTTCGTTGGTCTTGATACCTTTCGCGCAGACGATTGCACAGCTCGAACCAATTCATGTGACCTACGGTTCTGTGAACCCGCCAAAAGAAAGAAAGAGCTGGTCCGCAAAAGAGTAAGTTTGCAAATTGAAACAATAAATCGAAATTAGCATTAAAATATTGAGTTGTTAAGCAATTCACTCTATAGATGAAATCTTCAATCGGAAGATCATTAGTAGACCCGGAAAACTTTAGCTTCCAATTGGATATTACGTTGGAAACCCTATCGGGACGATCAGTGGAATATTCGTTAGAGTTGGGTTGAGTACTGTTGGGAATACGTCTCTGAGTCGAGTCGCGGCCTAAGCTTACGCGAGGAGCATTTAAAGGAATGTCATTGCCCCACTCAAGCTGTTGCTCGTCTCGAAGATCTCGAGGAAATGTGGACAAAGTTAAGTTACGGATGGCACTGCTGACCTGTTCGGAAACCTGAGCGGAAATATTAACCAGGTGACCTTCCAAGGAACTTGATATCATTTGCTGAAAGCGTTCTTCAGCTATAGGTTGCCTTTCTCTTTCGCTACTATTTATGTCACGTCTGGGTACTGAATTAACTAATGGCCTGGTATTTTGGACCGATCTACTGTTAGATCGCGTTGCAGGTCGGTTTCTTGGGCTAGCTGCTGAGGAATGGTGATTTTGAGCACCACGTGGTCTCCCTACTGCGCCTCTAGAATTGTTACCAGAAGGAGCTTCCATACTGTTTGAACCTCGAGGCATGGAACATGGCTGCCTGCATATTGGACACGTATTATTTTGCGATAACCATTCGAATAGACACGCTCGGTGATATTTGTGCCTGCAAGGAGTCTCGGTGAACTCAGTTTCTACACTTGTGTCGTTACATATTGTGCATGCAACGGACTCGTTGGCGTTGCTTGGCGCTACTGCCGCTGCCGCATTTAAATTTTCGTTACTGTGTCTTATAGACATTGTTGGGCTTTCTTCTTTTACGAATCAAGGTTTAAATTTTATATTTATCAAAGTAATTAATAATTATGATCAAAATAAAACACTAAGTTTCTTGGCTTCCACTCAATTATTAAGGGGTACTATCCATAAGTATTCACACGTCAACTCCTACTTTGCACTATATAAACGGTGTCTTAAGAAGTTCGGAATCTAATAACAAAAAGAAAATAATACAAAGGCTATTTAATTCAAATAGAAGAGGGACAAGTCGAAGTTTATCATCTTTGAACAATCTCGATTCTATTTAAATTATTTGAAGTTGGTCGTAACTAAATAAATTCAGTTTGGAATAAATTAGACAAATAATCTGATTTATTAGTCCTAAACATCACTTATTTAGACTATCTGAATGAGCATAATATTTCTACCCAATAAATTAGTATCTCCTATTAGCAGGTCTGTTATCGACATACTCAAAAACCAGCAAGTCCTAACTAAATATGAGATATCTACGGAAACTAATAACATTTTCTGGATGAATAATGATTTAGAGGAGGGGAAGGTGTTCGGAAGGGGAATGGAGTGAGTGGGGTTGTATTACAGTTCGTTAAACCGACTGTGATGTTAAGGTACAAAAGATTTCAAGAAAATATCCTTTCGGGAAAATATCCTTTCGGGGAAAATATCCTTTCGTGGCCCCACGTTGGGCGCCAATTTTATTATGTAACGTGCACGATTGTGATGCATCAGCAGTCCCTCTGTCTACTTTACGGTTCCGGCCGTGCTCAGGGAAAATGGTGTGGGTCGTTTGGGGCTGCTTCCACATAGGCGCTACATGAACAAATGTTGTAGACAGTTAGGAATACGGGGAACTCTAAACCAGGTTAATATTTCTCAAGGCGCGTTTATATAATTGGACAGAAGAACTAAGATGTGGTTGTTCTCCTTTTCCTGGCCCACCCAACCTGTAGAATCTGAGAAAATTGCGTGATCCTACCCAATTCAGAGTCGACGTGTGATACTTAGGTGCCCCTACAAAAGAAAATTACTCCATATTGATTTCAAATGCGTGGTAAATTACAAAATATATTTAGCTTCCTTTCAGGGGAAGTTTTCTGAGATTCGGCTCCAAAATTCATTACCAAAAACAATTCCATTAATTTTTCATACTAAATTCAGTTCGTGACACGCGTTTACTACATTTGGATACTTCATTACTTATTTCATTATATAAATGAGTATGTAATTCGAACAGAGAGAGCTCTAGTATAGGTTTCGGGGTTCAAATCTCTTGGGTTAGTTATTTACACCGCTTTAATAATCAAGGTAAATCAATCGGTAGGGGTCATATCATCGCTTACTCATAAAAACTCGGCTAGGCCGTACTCACGAATCAGCTGCTTTCCTCCGTTGTCGACAGGCCTGAAGATGACGGTGTGCTGTTTTGGAATCTCCAGAAGTTAGGTAAATTAGATGATATGTACGACTATGATTGGGCGGCTTCATACAAGAGATTAGGAAAGTAGAGCTCGCCTGATCGTACTAATAATAGGGAATTTTATAACTAAGTTAAACTAGTCCTCGAAACAGAGTTCATCTGGCTGCTCGAAAGGTTATCCGCTGGGTCGCAACACACGAGGCGACGCTCGAGGTTAGAAGCTAGAGGCGCTTCGAATCACGTGGCGCTCGAGGTTAGAAGCTAGAGGCGCTTCGGATCACGTGGCGCTAGAGGTTAGAAGCTAGAGGCGCTTCGGATCACGTGGCACGACCAATCTACGCCCACCGAACTATGTCCAAGTGACCAGCGTGCAGCATGCCGATGCGAACCGCGTGGGCAGACCAGCGGTCGGCAGCGAGAAAGTTTCGATCGGGATTACATTCTAGGGTTGTATGTTGTTGTTGTTGTTCCGATAAGCTGGTTTATTTGGTTGATTTTACGAAGATTATATGAGTTTTAATAATCCTCCAACAGCAGAGTTGTGGTCGTTGGACGCGCAGCCGCTGGCGGATACGAAAGCGTGGCGTCAACTTGACCGATGCTGGCAGCCTTCAGATATTTGCCGCAGGTGGCTCCTACGGCTTCGGCAGCAACTACTGTTGGGGTTTTCTGTTGTACAGCAGCAAATGGGGTTGGGTTTTCTGTTATACAGCAGCAAAAGCCACAGGCGTGAACGCCGCGTTTGCTGCCTGTCGTTGGCTAGGGGATCTGCAGATGATTAGGTTAGGGACGATCGTATTCGGTAACTTTTAGGAATAAATACCTATTAATATCACCACACTAAACCGGGATTGGGTGCAAACGACGAGGTCGACTTGCAGAAGATGGTCTCTATTCAGCGCGAGAATTCTTTTCACTTAGATCACCACTTTTTATGAGCAATTTAATTTTTACGTCTGGCTTCGCCGAATGGTTGTGAAAAGAGAACGCTGGAAGCACGGGAAGTTGGCTGCGATGGTTGGAAGTTTGACGTTCACACGGTTGCCGTATAGGCTGTTCGGGGCGAATACCAAAAATGGGTCCTGCCAACTTAGCTAACTTAGGGTTACCAGATGGGTTGTATAGCGCTCGATTTAAATTTACAGATGCATAACGTCTTCTAAAAATCGCACCCTCACAACGGCTCAACCGATCGTTTTCAAATTTGTCGCATACTTTTCTGCATAAAAACAAACCGCCCCCTGGGAAGCGTTTTTTTTATTTTTTAACTTTAAACATTTTATTTTTAAGTTAAAAGTCAAATTTTTTAGGTGAAAAACGCATATTTGACTTTGGACTACCAAAAAAAAATCTTTAAAATAAAAAACGGGCTTTATTTCACTTTTGATTTTTGTTTACTATGGATTACTGCAACGGGTGCATTATTACTTATAAAGACTTTCTTGCCATGGACTTAGCTCGCGTTTACCTATTGTAGCGAGTTCAAGTTTTAAATACTAAATTTATTTGTAACGGCCATATCTTGTGTACCGATTAAAAACTATCAAGTCTTCAGTGATTATGTAGCTATGAACGCAAGGAACTAAATGGACAAATGACTCTTGCGATGGAGTGCACCTAGCGCGTTAAAAATCGAAAAATGAGCGAAAATTTTCGGTATTTTACCTTAAAACGACCATATTTTGCGAATTAAAGCCATCTAAGCACAAATATGAAATTTTTTATAATATTCAAGCAGCAGGCTTGCCAACAATTTTAAGTTTGAATTGAATTGCACGCAAATTATAGTTTCTAGACTGGTGCAGTATTTTTCCAAAGGTGATATGATTTTAGAAAAGTTTTCTAACAAATACATATTTTGTTTTGTATGCATCTATATAGTGCTTCAGACTGAACTTTTTCTCAGCAATGGGCGAATTGTTTAATCCTGAACGCGGTGTTAGTATTTAAAAAGAGATGAAAAATTGTAAAACAAAAAAGCGCCGCAGGCAAAAAAATTTCAAAAAAAAAAAGCGTGAATTGCGAATTAACTATCTTAAATTTCAGGAATCCACCCAATCAAATTTTTAACCATAATTTAATATAGAATTGTATTTGCTATTAAAAATGAATTACAAGTATAAGCAGGTACTGAACCAGTTGAAAACCCTAGGACAACTCTCGTAATCGGCTTTGATAACGACTAAGACCCCAAGAAAGGTTGATCCTCCTTGGACCGCGATTTCTTAAGATTCATTTTAAAAAGGTATATGTTGGTCATCCATGGTCATTTGAGTTCTTAAGGAATCACGGTCCACCGAGGATATTTAATTCGCGGTTGTGGGGTCTGGCCTGCTATAAAAACAATCTCACATTTTTGTCAAATTTTTTCGAATGCCTATAATTTTGACAACAAACGGAAAACCCATGTGTTTTTTATAGCAAAATGTCACAAAATACCTCAAAATCCTAGAAAATGCTACTTTGTTTTTATAGCAAAACACGCAACTTTGAAATGCAATTACAAGAGAACCATGATTTTCCACCGATAATCTTCTGCACGAAAATTCCTAAGAAATCGCGGTCCATCGATGGTAATTTTTTTGCGGTTTTTGGGGCACAGGCCCCTCTTCTATACTATTACCGAAAAAAAAATTTGATTTTTTAAGAAAGAAAATATAAATAAATTATTTAAACGGCCAAACTGATCTGAATTTGGGAAGCATATATTTCAATCGTGTATATTCTGGGAACTGAGACTTCTTTAATTAAACAACACCTGCTGAGGACACCGTTTCATATTATTGTATTGGTGGTGTAGCTATATGGGAGCTGCGTTAAGGGGGGCCCGACCTATACAGCCAGAACAGCCGTTAGAAAATCATGTTTGTAAACAAATTAGGGCCGGTTTCTCAAGTCCCTGTCAAAGTCCCTGATACCTATCTGTTCGAAAAACTTAAGTACCAGATAAACTGTTCGTAAAAGCAAATCCGCTTTCTCGACTGCTTTAATATATCTGAACGAGAAACCATTACAGAGTGCTGTTAACTCACAGAATTGTGCTGTAAAGCGCAAAAAATGCCGTGCGTAGATTATTTCATCTGCTGTTTGGGTATAATGCAAAGGAAAAGTCAGCTATGATTTGGGTTCTTCTTAGTTGGCTTTGGGAAATCAGCTGTCATTCTATCGAGCCGAAAACGCTTAATAGGGACTCCGAGCCCCTCTCATTGATGCTCGAGAAAGCTAAAATGCCTTAGCAGGGACTTTATCTGTTCGAGAAATGTTAGACGGCACTCGAAAAACCGGCCCTTAGGGAAATAAATTTGAGGAGAAAAAACAACTTACTTTTGGTCACTGCGAGAATCGAACCCACGACCTCTCGGTTTAGAGTCTAACGTCCTACCGCTGCACCACGGAGCCATCGCGCAAGGCGACGTCCCAGCGGGAAGATTCCTCTGGAAAATATGATATTTTCATGAGGTTTCTCCATACAAGGGGAAGGGACAAAACCTCATTTACCCCTTACATTTCTTCCGTATCTGGTTTCAAAATACACGGGGGTGAAACAAAAAGTAAGAGGTAAATGAGGTTTCTATGTGGTTTTCCAAGGGAATTTACATTTTCCCTACACCGTCGCCTGCTAGAAAATACAGGATTTCCAACACTTTCTGCTAGAAGGAACAGGATTTTCAAAACACAAAGAACCACCTTCTCACTTTCCCAGTGGGGTATAAACTCTGCACACATCTTATTTTCGTTATAACTTGACTAAAGGCAACTAAGCCTTATATTTTTTTCCTGACGACTGTGACAATTAGGGCCCTTTTCTTGCCTGCAAAAACAAAGTATGCTTCTAACTCAGAATTCCCATACGCTTTTCGGTTGGCCGAAGGTAGCTGCATACCCTTGCAGATCATTCCTTTTAATTTACAAATCGCAAAATTGTTCAATTTCCTATTATCTATCATTAATTTTCCGATCGTTCCTATGGCAGCTATATGATATAGTAGTTTAATTTTAATAAAATTAAAAACGAAATTCGAAAATATTTTAAAAGAGTCATTTCCCAGAGTTGAAGAGAATACAATAAAAACCAACGAAGCAATAATTTTTTTCCTATTAAATATACCCGTTACTCGTAGAGTAAAAGGGTATATTGTATTCGTGCAAAAGTATGTAATAGCTAGAAGGAAGCGTTTCCGACCCCATAAAGTATATATATTCTTGATCAGGGTCACTAGCCGAGTCGATCTAGCCATGTCCGTCTGTCCTTCCGTATGAACGCTGAGATCTCGGAAACTACAAAAGCTAGAAGGTTGAGATTTTCCATACATATTCTTGGGCCTCCTACGCAGCGCAAGTTTATTTCAGTTGAGCGCCACGCCCCCTCTAACGCCCACAATCGCCCACTAACGATTTTAAAATGTGTCCTGCGCCCACACCTTTAAAGATTTCCGAGAAGTATAAATGCAATTTTGTTGTGTATATTTATTTTTTGTATTTTCAAATCGGACCATTCATTAAAAAGTTATACGCAATCAAAATATCTACATATATCTATCTCCCTCGCATAGTCGGGACACGAACCCGAGTACAGCGTTCGCACTCCCCTTAGCTGAGTGACGGGTATTAAATAGTCGGGACACTAACCCGACTATAGCGTTCTCTCTTGTTTGCTTTTAATTTTTCGACCGTTCCTATGGCAGCTATATGATATAGTGTCCCAATTTTTTACAAATTTTATTCGAAATTCATAAATATTACAAAAACAATATTCCTAAGAGTAGAAGGTAAGATTTCAAAAAAACACCGAAGCTAGAATTTTTGTACGTTTTTTTTTCGATCTTTCTTATGGGAGCTATAAGATACCTGCAATAGAAAGAAGACTTTTGGGAAAGTTTCATCCCTATAGCTTAAAAACTGAGAGACTAGTTTACGTAGAAACAGACAGACAAACGGACAGACGGACATGGCTAGATCGACTCGTCTAGTGATGCTGATCAAGAATATATATACTTTATGGGGTCGGAAACACTGCGTTGCAAACTTCTGACTGAAATCATAATACCCTCTGCAAGGGTATAAAAACAACCATAAAGTGCTCAAAAATTCGATTTGTTTTTTTTTTTTAATTCTTTTTTTTGCCATTTCTTGTTATAAATGTTGTTAAAATGGTTAAATCAGTACCAGTCCAAACCTCATTGAGAAAAGACGTGCTATCGGCAGAACTTCGCGAGTATCACCAGCTACAAAAACAAAGTTCTTCCAATTTTGGTAAAAACAAACAAGTGCACAAAGAAGATTTCAAAAAAAAACCCAAAAACCACTACCACACCGAACCCGTTATAAAGTGCAAGTGCTCTGTGCAGCGGGCGACAGCCCAAGCACAAAAACAATGCAAAGACAATCTGACTTAGATTACCCTGCACTGGGTAATAAAGCAACAACACTTGAACCGAAGTTCCTTATAATCTCCAGAATAGACAATGAGACATTTGAAAAAGTTTCGATATTTATAATAAAAAAAGTTATTGAATTCACCTGCGGCGGCGAACTTGAAACTTGTACTAAAACCAGAAACGGAACCCTATTAGTAAAAACCAAAAATTTAACACAGGCAGTAAAACTACTAAAACTTACCAAATTCCACAACTTCATGGTATCAGTCACTGAACATGAAACTTTGAACTCTTCGAAAGGAGTAATCTACTCAAACGAACTACGGCATATAGACGAAGCGGACATATTAAACAAGCTTAAGCTTCAAAAGGTCAACCATGTTGAAAAAATACTCATTAAAAAGAACAACGTTCTCCAAGAATCTGGACTTGTAATTGTCACCTTCTCTTCAACGTCTCTCCCGGATACCATAATGATAGGATTGGAAAGAGTAAGAGTTCGTCCTCATATTCCACGCCCATTAAAATGCCGCAACTGCCACAGGTTTGGACACCCTACGAAAGCCTGCAAGACCCCCACCAAAGCCTGCAACAACTGCTCAGGAGATATACACACTTCAGACGACACTGAATGCGACAAACCCAAGTTTTGCATAAATTGCAAATATGACATAAATAACCAATACGACCACAGTCCATTAGATAAAGCATGCCCAGCTTTTATCAAACAAAAAGAAATCATTACAATAAAAACTCTACAAAAAGTTGACTTTAAAACCGCCAATCTACCCCGTACTCCAAGATAGCTTCCATCGAAAAACCAAGTTCCAAAGACTGCCAGCACCGAAGGCACCAACACTAACACCAACCGTGAAAAAAGGACCTACAACGTCATCATCAATCCCCTACCCAGCACTTCGTCCAAACTCATCAAGCAAACAACCAACCCCGGCATCGAAGATATGGATACTGAAACCTCCACAGAAGTCACTGCTACACGCCCCAAAAATACAACTCTTGAATCCGATCGTAAGCTTAGAAGCCAAACTAAAGATTAAGCAAATGTAATTTCCAAACCCTCCCTCAAGGCTAAAGACAAAGCAGATAAATCTAAGCCCACAACCACATCAAAATTAGCAAACGAATTAAGCAGATTAGCCAATCGCAACAGCTCTGAGGAAGAGCTATAAATATTTCTTCTTTTTGAGTTTATTATTGTTATTGAACGTTAAAAACTAATCACTCAAACTAGTACTAAGTAATACACCTACCCCTTACATTCTAATGCTTAAAATTATTCAATGAAACATACATGGATATAGAAATAGCTACATCGAACTCCAATCCCTGATCAAGACCTTCAACCCCCTAATTCTTGCCCTACAAGAAAAACACATAACCAACTTACTACCCATTCCCATTAACTACACACTCTACCAACAATGCTGCACCAACTCCTACGGGAGCGCAGCACTCCTTGCTTCGACACCCACGTTAGTCCTCGGAGACTTTAATAGCTGGTACCCCTACTGGGGCTCTCCTAGCCCTAATACCAGAGGCAATATTATTGCCAAATTCCTAGACCGTTCAGATAACATCTTATTAAACGACAAAAGTCCCACCCACTTCTCCACACACAACACTTTCACAAATATCAATCCCTGATCAAGACCTTCAACCCCCTAATTCTTGCCCTACAAGAAAAACACATAACCAACTTACTACCCATTCCCATTAACTACACACTCTACCAACAATGCTGCACCAACTCCTACGGGAGCGCAGCACTCCTTGCTTCGACACCCACGTTAGTCCTCGGAGACTTTAATAGCTGGTACCCCTACTGGGGCTCTCCTAGCCCTAATACCAGAGGCAATATTATTGCCAAATTCCTAGACCGTTCAGATAACATCTTATTAAACGACAAAAGTCCCACCCACTTCTCCACACACAACACTTTCACAAATATAGACTTATCGTTTTCTTCATCCAATATAGCCCCTGAATTTCTCTGGGAAACAATAGACGACCTTTACGGAAGTGATCACCTCCCTATTTTAATCTCAATGAACCTTATTATCCCCCATCGTTCTACACCTCCAAACCCTCATTTAACCTAAAGAAAGCAAACTGGGAAGCATACAAAAAATCTTTTCGATTCAATTCTACTGACAAGCCACCGGGAGAAAATGCCAATAAAGAAGCAGCTATGTTAAGAAAAATTTTATTCAAAGCGCGCACCAATCTATCTCCCAGAACACTACCTTTCAATTTCCTAGAACAGTCCCTTGGTGGAATTAAAACTTATCAGTTTTGAAGAAAGCCAAAGCGTCTAAGTGATCAATACTAAAGCGCAACATTACTACTTATAATAAAGTCGAATACAAAAAAACCAACGCGAAACTTAAAAAAGCTGTTAGAGATGCCAAACGCAGCTCCACCTTCAATTTCACTTCCGATATTAGTCCCTTTTCATCTCCAGCTAGAACATGGTCCAACATCAGACGGCTTTGCGGCTTTTACCCCACAAAGCATATACATTGTATTAACGACCCTTCTTTCCCCACCCCCAGAACATCCCAAAGTGAAATTGCTAACTCTTTTGGACTAGCCTGGTCCAAAGAAGCCGACGACAGTAACTTTTCAACAACTTTTCGCACTAAAAAATCTCTCTTAAACCACACTATAGACTACCAACCCTCCAATTCTGCACTCGAAATAGAAAAAGACATCTCGTTCATAGAATTCAGCAGCGCACTTAACTCCCTGAAAGGCAAAACTCCAGGCTTAGATCGCATCTCTTACATTATGACCAACAACTCCCCTATATCATTCAAACATAGAGTCCTTAACCATTTTAACTCAATCCTAGATTCCTCAATCCCCCAAGCCTACAAACATAGCCTAGTACTTCCTATACTAAAACCCCAAAAACTTAAAACAGACCTAAAATCTTACCGTCCGATATCCCTAAATTCATGCCTTGCCAAAACGCTTGATAAAATTATTGCGAAGAGACTGTGGTGGTTTGTTTTAAATAACAATCTAATCAACAGCCATCAGATTGGATTTAGAAGGGGAAGATCTGTTATAGACAGTCTACTTTTAGTAGACCACATAGCAACAAGATCCCTCTCCCTCAAGAAACACATCACATTGATCTCTCTTGATTTCAACAAGGCCTTTGATAAAATAGGCATACACTCAGTAATTAACCAGCTGAAGGAATGGAAAATTGGCAAACGCATATTAAAGTACGTTCACAACTTTATGACAAACAGAAAAATAAGCATTTAATCCGGCAACAACCTTTCAAACTTTTACCCACTCAACAATGGAAATCCCCAGGAGTCTCCAATCTCAGTAATACTCTTTCTTATAGCTTACAACACTCTCTCCAATATTATCTCCATACACAAAGAAATAAAACTAACAGCATAAGCCGATGACTTCCATCTTATAATCGAACACAATTAACAAAAAAAACCCACTACCAACCTCCAAACCCTGTTTTCACAAATAGACGACTGGTGTAATTACTCTGGATCAATTTTATCAAAAGAAAAATGCCAAGTTCTTCATATATGGGCACTTCCATACTGTCGCTCGGGACATTTGCACACCTTTAAAATTGAAAAAAAAATGAAAAAAAATTTATTTTATTTTTAATAATGGGCTTTTCTTTTCACTCTTCCCAAGCTCTATTTTGTGTAAAAATCTTGATTTTGTACCACTTTTAGTTCTTAAGATATTGTAAAAAAATTGCCGTATTCGCTCGGGTCAAAAATAGAAGTGATTTTCGGGGAAGTTCATTGAACACTAGATTTTAGCGAATTCTGATGGAATATTTGAATGCGATTTTTTCGCTGTGAAATGGTTTTGGTTTTACTCAAAAATGGTTTGCCGTTTTTGTTTTATGCAGTTTCAACCACATTCGCTCCGGACATGTCGCCCGGGACATTTTTTCTTAGCGTTTTGTAAAGTGTATTTCTTTACCTCTATACCTCAATTACTGGCTGTTTTGCTTTTAACTTAATAGTTTAACATTTAAATGAAGCATTCAGTACAGAAAAATGTCACATATTAGCATTCCTAAACGATTAATTCACAACTGAAGACGGGTCCAAAAAATAACAAAAAAATAGCCAAAAACTGATTTTTGCGTATATTGGTGGGGTTTGTCATAAAAATAATCAAACTATACTCCAAATTTGTAGTTAAGCTCAGTATCCAACTAATTAGAAACTAATATAGGGGCAAAATCATGTGGAAATATGTTTTATTCAAGTTTCAAGGTTTTTGGCTTGGTGGACCTTTTGGTGGAAGTGCCCATATGCAGAAAACATAACTGTACTGCCAATATCCTTACAGGCGACACAAATTTTCCCAATACCAACTCCCTCAAAATACTAGGACTTACTATTCACAACAAATACACCTGGTCCAACCATATTTCAAAATTAAAAACAGAAATATCAAAAACGTTAAATATCATCAAACATCTCTCTTCCCTTAAATATAACTGGAACACCTCCACTCTAATCAATACTACTAGATCTATCCTCATTTCAAAAATCGATTTTTGCCTACCTATTTACGGGTATTCTCCCAAGTCTAAATTAAACTGTTTAAAAACAATAATAAATGCAGCCCTAAGATCAGCCTTGGGAGCCTATCGAACCACACCAGTAAACAACTTAGTACTAGAATCTGAAACAAACACAATAGAACAAAAACGAAACTTCCTTACAGCCAAATTAAGTAAAAATATCCTTTTCGCCCACGACACCCATATAACTAAACTAATAAAGCCACACAAAGGAATATACAAATACCCTAGTACCATAGACAGAATAATCAAATCATGCAACCATCTATCCCTCCCATTTCTCCTATCCGAACCAGTAAATGTAAAAAATTTAATATGACGACCATATATAAAGCTATCGATACTAGTCTGTCATCTCATAATAAACAAAATACCCCTGCAACAACCTACCAACAACTTTTCAGGTCCTTACAATCCTCTTACCCACGACACAATTTTGTATATACTGACGGTTCTAACGCTGATGGTATATCTGGATTCAGTATTACTGATGAAAATAACCTTTTAAAATCCGGTCTACTTCCAATGTACTCTTCCTCCTACACGAGCGAGATCATTGCCATCCTAGAAGCCACAAAACTTTGTCAAGAAAAGTCGGGAAAACACGCAATCTGCACTGACTCCCTCTCCTCCCTTAACTCGATTAAACCACAATAAACACTCCTACTATATAACATCAATAAGAAACATCCTAACCAAAAACTTCCCCAAAATAAGCCTTATTTGGATTCCTAGCCACATAGGAATAAAAGGTAACGAAACTGCTGACTCATTTGCCAAACTTACCCTTCAATCCCCCTTTATATACACCCCTAACTACAATTTTACTGACATCGCTCGCCACCTAAAAGAATGCTCAGACAACGAACTGATAGACACCTTGGAAAAATCATCTCCTTGGAGCAAACTTGTATAACCCCCAACATTCCCACACAAATACGAAATGAATAGAAGACACCAAATTATCATCAACAGAATACGACTTGGACACACCAAGTTCACCAACGCGCATTACATTGATAAAAACCTTTCCTCTATCTGCCCCATGTGCAACAACAACCCAATAACCCTAACCCATATTTATACCCGTTACTCGTAGACTAAAAGGGTATATTAGATTCGTGCAAAAGTATGTAACAGGTAGAAGGAAGCGTTTCCGACCCTATAAACTATATATATTCTTGATCAGGATCACTAGCCGAGTCGATCTAGCCATGTCCGTCTGTCCGTCTGTCTGTCCGTCTCTCCGTCTGTCTGTCTGTATGAACGCTGAGATCTCGGAAACTACCAAAGCTAGAGGGTTGAGATTTCCCACACATATTCTTGGGCTTCTTACGCAGCGCAAGTTTATTTCAGCCGAGTGCCACGCCCCCTCTAACGCCCACAATCGCCCACTAACGATTTTAAAATGTGTCTGGCGCCCACACCTTTAAAGATTTCCGAGAAGTATAAATGCAATTTTGTTGTGCATATTTAAACCTATCGAAATGTAGAAGACATTTTTCAAATCGGATCACTCACTAAAAAGTTATACGCAATCAAAATTTATATATCTATCTCCCTCGCACTTCCTTTAGCTGAGTTACGTTTATTAAATAGTCGGGACACCAACCCGAGTACAGCGTTCGCACTCCTTTTAGCTGAGTGACGGGTATTAGATAGTCGGGACACCAGCCCGACTATAGCGTTCTCTCTTGTTTTTTCCTCATTTCCCGCCCTTACTCTCCAAAGAACCGCATCGTTCAACTCCCAAAACCCTATCCACATTATCTCAAATCCTAATTTAATCAATACCCAGAAAATAATACACTTCCTTAATAATTGCAACATACTATATAAAATATAAAAAAAATCTGTAAAATATAATAAAAAATATATAGACTCATTATTGCCACATCCAACTAGTGTCTCACGAAACATCGGAGCACTTTATGAATTTCATTTTAGTGAAATTAAAAAAGCAATAATAAATTGTAAGGCATTTGGATATAGCATTACCTCTGATATTTGGACAAACGATTTTTTTAAAGAATCGTACATATCCCTGACGATGCATTACATAATAGAAGGAAACCTTAAAAAAGCGCTTGCTGGCAGTAAAATCGATGAAGGGAGTCCCTTGTACCGGTAAGAATTATAAAATTTGTATAGTTACTTTGGTTTTAATCAGGGAACGTAACTGTTATAAGTTTTATTTTAAAAATCACACTTTAACAGTTATTTTCTGATTTGAAAAGTAAAACTCAAAGAATAACTGTTATTTTTTGAGTTTTATAATAAAAGTTGACAAATAACAGTTATTCGTCGTGATCAAAAATAAAACTCAAACTTGATTTATGGCGATTTTGTGGGTAAACAAAATTTAAAAAAAAATATAGGTATAAAATATGCGCGGTTGCCTTTTTTAACAAATTTTTTGTAAGTTATAAAAAGCACGGGTATCATGTTTTTTTTTAATTATTTCATTTTTTCAAAAATGTCAAGGGAATAACTGTTATTCATAAAAATCAAAAAATAACAGTTATTTTTTGAGTTTTATTATAAAAATCAAAAAATAAAAATCATTACGGATTTGTAAACTACAATGGCTAATAAAAATTGTGGTGTATTTAAAAAATTTTTAGGACCCTTCTAAGTGCGTGATTTTTTTGTATGAAAAATTTACAATAACAGTTATTTTTGTTCCCTGGTTTTAATATTAACAAAATTTTTATCTTAGGTGATAAAATAGAAAAATAGAACAAAATATAAAGTATTCTGGTCGATTTTCGATGCGATTTGTCGGTGGATGCCCCAATAATTGTTACAGACCGAGGATCTGACATGAAAGCTGTATTCAGTGGATTAAATACTTTAAATTGTGTTAACCACTTAGTACACAATGTTGTTGGAAAAGTGGTCAACCAGGTCCCTGAACTGATGGAAATGGTAGATCGCTGCAGCAAAATTGTTAAATATTTCAAGAAATCAGGAGAAAACAGCAGCCTAAAATGTACTTTGAAAACCTACTGTCCTACTCGATGGAATACGATATATAATCTTTTCCAATCAGTTGAGATTAATTGGATGGAAATTACACATATATTAATGGAGAAAAATCCAATAAGTAGGATGCAGAACATTAACTTAGCCAACTTAAGTGCATTGGTTAGCCTTTTAGCTTCATATGAAAACTGTTCGAAAATACTAGAGAGCAACAGTTATCCTACGTTGCATCTTACTTTTCCCCACATTAACAATTTGGAAAATTGCGAGTAGTGCTGCATCTGAACGTGCTTTTTCAATAGCCAAAAATGTAAAATGTATAATTGTAGCTGTCATTACTGGCATTAGAACAATATTCACTCACATTCATTGAAAGTTGTACAGGAAAACTTGCACTTATTTTTAGAATGAATGATTCATTTGACCCTTTGGATGCATTCATGAAGGCCTTTATGACGAATCGTAGTCGGGCGGACCTGGGTAGGTCTTTAAAGTGCCTACCCTCAAGTCAGGCGTGTCAAGCGACCCGTGCCCACTGACTTTCAGGTTTGCAGCTGAGGGGTAAATTCAGATGTGTTTTAACGGAGCCTTTCCAGGGCCGGGCAACCCTGGGTCGGAAGTGGCCTTGTCGTGGCTTTGGGGCGGAGTCACGGTCGACTTTTTCATAGAGCCCCAACAACCCTCAGGCCCGCCGCGCTTGCCTGGTCGAGCAACGCGGGCGATTATGTATTGAAAATGAAACCTAACACCGTAGCTTCGGACCTCACGGGGGAGGTTAAACCCCAAACCGATTCCGCTACTATCGAGGAAGGGCCGCGAACACCCAGCCAGGGTGCTCCGGCTCCGATGGGAACGGAAGGGGCTGCTAGGACCAGCACCCCACTAGACACCAAGAACAACTACCCACACAACAGCGGAACCCACCCGGCTGGCAAGGCAGCCACTGTTACGCATCAGCAGCGCAAGGCCAAGGTCAGCCGGGCTCGCTTTATTCTCGGCAAGATGGCCAAAAATGAGGCAGAGGGCAAGACTGACCAGCGCGATGCGGAGGACAAGACTCAATGCCTCGCGGAGATCGCAGACTTCGAGGAATTCATGAGGACGCGCCCGGAGGCCACTGAAACCAACACAAAGAGGGACCGCTAGCACGAGGCAAGCGTGAGCGCACCCAAACGGGCCAAAGACGCTCAGGGGAGGCCAGGACCGACCTCCTTTGTGAAGAAGGCAAAAAAGTTTAGCGACGTAGCCAGAGACAGCCTCGCGATGGCACTGGTGGACGACTTGCACGACGACGGACGCCTGCTGTCGGAGAAGTGGGAGGAGATCGAGGTCAAGGTGGCCGACATGGTAGCTGAAAGGCTATCAGCCGTGCCAAACGGTCCGATCCCCTCCTTCGACTCGTCGGACATGGTCGGGGACACCGGGCTATCAAGTGCGATGACTCGTTCTAAAGGTCCTTCCTGGCGGAATGCATAGCCAAGATTGGGGAATGCATAGCCAGGGAGATTCCAAGGACTCAGAGTAGAAAAGAAGATGAAGACGAACCAGCCGTTCCTCTTCCTCATCAACCAGCGCTGCCTGCCGCAGCTTGAGAAGGCCGACTACACCATCCGGTATGGCCTACGGCAGAGCCGGATGTTGTTCTCGAGGAGGTCGACGACACCAACAAGCTGTTGGATGACGTATTCATCGACGACAAGGCCCCAGACGTAAGGAATATTGACATAGGCTTCGTTCAAGAACCATGGACTCGAGACAGACAAATCTCGGGTCTAACACAACAAGGATATACACTCTTTTATACTACTTTATGGTGATAGCCTCAGCCTACATGGCCCATAATGAACCGGCTCCACCTGAGCCAGTCATCAAGCTGCTGCAATGGGCGGAAGACACTAAGACGACCCTGGTGCTCGGATGCGACGCTAACGCGAGGCACACACTTTGGGGAAGCTCAGAAACTAACGAAACTAATTCTAAACAATGCATATAAGGAAACATGAAAGGTTTCATACTCTAACAAGAAAGGAAGTTAACTTCGGCCAGCCGAAGTTTATATACCCTTGCAGGTATGCCTATCTAAAATGTTGTTTTTACATTGTCAAAAATCAAAAAGCCTACTATCTATAAAGTTTTTTCTATTATTTTTTTAATTATTCCTATGGCATCCATAAGATATAGTGGTCCGATCCGGCTCGTTCCGACATATGTACTACCTGCAGTAGAAAGAAGACTTTTGGGAAAGTTTGATCGCGATAGAAAGGGACAGACGGACAGACGGACAAGGCTAGATGGACTCGGCTATTGATGCTGATCAAGAATATATATACTTTATGTAGTCGGAAACGTCTTCTTCACTGCGTTGCAAACATCTGACTGAAATAATAATACCCTCTGTAAGGGTATAAAAACAAGAAAGAACGCTATAGTCGTGTTGTTGTACCGACTATCTTATACCCGTCACTCGGCTAAAGGGAGTGCGAGGGAGATGGATATATACCATTTTTTTGAATGCGTATAACTTTTTATTAAATGGTCCGATTTGAAAAAAGGTGTGGGCGCCAGACACATTTTAAAATCGTTAGTGGGCGATTGTGGGCGTTAGAGGGGGCGTGGCGCTCAACTGAAATAAACTTGCGCTGCGTAGGAGGCCCAAGAAAATGTGTGGAAAATCTCAACCTTCTAGCTTTTGTAGTTTCCGAGATCTCAGCGTTCATACGGAAGGACAGACGGACATGGCTAGATCGACTCGGCTAGTGACCCTGATCAAGAATATATATACTTTATGGGGTCGGAAACGCTTCCTTCTAGCTATTACATACTTTTGCACGAATACAATATACCCTTTCACTCTACGAGTTACTGGTATAACAACACCCTTTATGGTGGACCAAAGATGAACTTGCACGAATGGGGTCGGCAGACGACTCCTATACAACTACTCTACCTAAATACCTAAATACAGCCCCAGCAAGGATTCACGAACATTACAAAACACAAGCTAGTAAAAGTTTGTCGGAAAAGCAGAGTCTCAGGAGATCAAAACTCTGCTGGCCAACCGTCAATAGGAAGAGAACTCGAGAGCTAATAACCAAAAGTAAAAGGATTATTAGAAGGATCGCGGCACTCATCACAGGCCATTGGCCATTGGCACGCAAGCCATGAAGATGGGGCTTCCGTACAACGCTAATTGCAGAAGCTGCAAAGAAACCGACACACAGGAGACACCTGAGCACATAATGTGTCATTGCCCAGCACTAAACCATATCAGGGCGATATACTTCGGGGCGTATCAGCTGGAATCATTGGGAGAAATAGGAAAGCAGAGGATAAGTGCAATCCTAGGCTGGTACTGAAGAGAACGCGGACACAACAATTTACGAGAGTGTGGATTAAAACGGAGCTCAGCTCTACTTGGAGGTCCTCAGAGAGGACCCCACCACTTCTACCTACCTACCTTTTACGATATATACAGCCGACTTACAGTCGACCAAAAAACACATTTTTCATCTTTTTTCATCAGTCTGCCATTTTCTCTGCCATCACTTATCCAATCATACTGATCTGTATGGCAAAGTTAAGCTCTGATCTATTGACTTTAAAATGAAACGAAAACTGGCCCAGTTGGGTAGATATGAGCCGTGATATAGGCAGAAATACGAAAAAAGTACGAAATTTAACATTTTAAACTTTAATAAATATTTTGAATAAAAATGTGCCATCGAAAAAAAAATTAGTGGTATGTTCGTGATCTAGGGCTCTAACACTAACAGAATTTTAATTCAATTACTGTGGAGCATTTTAGCTGTAAATTAGTGTAATCAAATAAGTGGAGTGTTCTTAAGTTTTCCAGAGTTTCACGGCAATTATTTCGTTTTGCTTTCGCATGGCAGCCTTTATCGTACACGTTTAAACATCGTTTGCTTCAACCACTTTTATTTTTGATGTAAGTAAATGTTGAAGTTTTTTTATAGTCCACCGTACGCAGTATGTAAAATTTAAAAAATAACACGTTCACTCTGCATTTAAGGGGTTATATACCTTTTTTGAGCGAAAAAATTGAGGGAACTTTGGATTTTTTTTTGGTGTGTAGCAATTATTTTATGACAGTGAAGTTATTATTTATTAATAGTACATGCTTTTATCGAAACAACAAGCCTTTGTTCTTGAAAAAATATGAATAATTTACGAAGTTATGGCAATTTTTTCGGAACCCTTTTTTTTTATAGCGGCTTGCGGTGACCACGATGGAAGTCCAGCAGGTCAACTTATATCAAAAAACCAAAAATTTTTAGTTAGTATAGTATTATTTCCAGTTCGTGAACGATTATTTTTAAGAATATTTGCTTTTTTCTGCATACAGTAACAATTTTTCCAAAAAGTTGATTTTTCGAGTTCTAAAAATTTTATTAAAAAAATCTGATCTGCGAAATTAAAATTGGCGCATAAAAACTGAATCGTTCACGAACTCGGCACAATCATTACGAATAATTAAAAAAAAAATTGAAGATGATCGATCAAATAGTTCTTGCGCAATCGTGGTCACAGCGAAGGCACTTTTGGAAAAACACGACTTTGAGATAATCGCATTCAAAGTTTTACGTTGACGTTGCAACTATTGAAGTCGAGCGCGGCAAAACGCTGTTTTCTTATCGAACTATTATTCGGATCTGTATGAAAATTTGGGAAGATGTTCTCTAGGGGATATACTTTAGGATTCAGCAAAAAAAAAAATTTCGTTTTTTTGAAAAAAAAAAAAGGTATATAACCCCTTAATCACAAACACAGGATGTCTGAATAAATCAAAATGATCACAAAAAAATCTCGAAACGAACTGACGCACAATTGTGGAAATGACTGATTTAATATACTCTTGTATACTCTAGGTAATACTCTAGTTTACGGTCCTCACCCCCAAAATTTGCGAAAAAATTATCCTCGAAGGACCGCGAATTCTTAATGAAGAAATATAGGCGCGGACTGCCATGGTTCTCTTGTAATCGAATTTTAAAGTTACACACAAAAAAAAACTTGGTAAAATCAACTGTAATAATTGTCAAACAGGCCCCAACCAGCAAAATTGTCAATTCTACTAAGTAAATAGTCATTTCACAACAACAAAATACACACAATTAGCAAAGACACAAACCCAAAGCAAAAATAAAATACACGTAACTATTTTAATAGTTACGTAACTATCTTTGTTGGTCAATTTTACCAAGCAAATTTTTTTGTGTGTACATTAGGGTGGACTATTGACTATTGTGACAGCTATCTGATAAAATACTTCTATAAAACTCAACTGATACAATGGCCGTACTTATATTTAAAGGTTGTTCAGTTTCTGATTAACCCTCATCCGAGTATTTTAGCATTAGAAGTGTCAAGTTATTAAAATAATCGTTGTAATCCCGGGAGAGGTGGACTCTCTGTTGTGTGCTAAAGTTTAGTGCATCAAGCATATGTAAACCAATTCTTAAACTTTTTATTTATTAATTTATTTCGCCAACAGACTTCATGTCTGTTGTTATGTCTTGTCTAGTTACTAAATCTAGAAAAATATAATAACAGGGCCTTCTTATTGCTATCTCTGCATGATAAATGCTAGACTATTGAAGAGATATAAAGCTCTGTAAATAGGCTCATTTAGAGCGAAATTTGTTGTGTGTGGGATAGAAAGAGGTTCAGCAGTTCATAGAGCTAATAATAGGATAGGCTAATAATATTTAGCAAAATAGGGCAATGTCTGTCTGTCTGTCTGTCTGTCTGTCTGTCTGTCTGTCTGTCTGTCTGTCTGTCTGTCTGTCTGTCTGTCTGGCTGTCTGTCTGTCTGTCTGTCTGTCTGTCTGTCTGTCTGTCTGTCTGTCTGTCTGTCTGTCTGTCTGTCTGTCTGTCTGTCTGTCTGTCTGTCTGTCTGTCTGTCTGTCTGTCTGTCTGTCTGTCTGTCTGTCTGTCTGTCTGTCTGTCTGTCTGTCTGTCTGTCTGTCTGTCTGTCTGTCTGTCTGTCTGTCTGTCTGTCTGTCTGTCTGTCTGTCTGTCTGTCTGTCTGTCTGTCTGTCTGTCTGTCTGTCTGTCTGTCTGTCTGTCTGTCTGTCTGTCTGTCTGTCTGTCTGTCTGTCTGTCTGTCTGTCTGTCTGTCTGTCTGTCTGTCTGTCTGTCTGTCTGTCTGTCTGTCTGTCTGTCTGTCTGTCTGTCTGTCTGTCTGTCTGTCTGTCTGTCTGTCTGTCTGTCTGTCTGTCTGTCTGTCTGTCTGTCTGTCTGTCTGTCTGTCTGTCTGTCTGTCTGTCTGTCTGTCTGTCTGTCTGTCTGTCTGTCTGTCTGTCTGTCTGTCTGTCTGTCTGTCTGTCTGTCTGTCTGTCTGTCTGTCTGTCTGTCTGTCTGTCTGTCTGTCTGTCTGTCTGTCTGTCTGTCTGTCTGTCTGTCTGTCTGTCTGTCTGTCTGTCTGTCTGTCTGTCTGTCTGTCTGTCTGTCTGTCTGTCTGTCTGTCTGTCTGTCTGTCTGTCTGTCTGTCTGTCTGTCTGTCTGTCTGTCTGTCTGTCTGTCTGTCTGTCTGTCTGTCTGTCTGTCTGTCTGTCTGTCTGTCTGTCTGTCTGTCTGTCTGTCTGTCTGTCTGTCTGTCTGTCTGTCTGTCTGTCTGTCTGTCTGTCTGTCTGTCTGTCTGTCTGTCTGTCTGTCTGTCTGTCTGTCTGTCTGTCTGTCTGTCTGTCTGTCTGTCTGTCTGTCTGTCTGTCTGTCTGTCTGTCTGTCTGTCTGTCTGTCTGTCTGTCTGTCTGTCTGTCTGTCTGTCTGTCTGTCTGTCTGTCTGTCTGTCTGTCTGTCTGTCTGTCTGTCTGTCTGTCTGTCTGTCTGTCTGTCTGTCTGTCTGTCTGTCTGTCTGTCTGTCTGTCTGTCTGTCTGTCTGTCTGTCTGTCTGTCTGTCTGTCTGTCTGTCTGTCTGTCTGTCTGTCTGTCTGTCTGTCTGTCTGTCTGTCTGTCTGTCTGTCTGTCTGTCTGTCTGTCTGTCTGTCTGTCTGTCTGTCTGTCTGTCTGTCTGTCTGTCTGTCTGTCTGTCTGTCTGTCTGTCTGTCTGTCTGTCTGTCTGTCTGTCTGTCTGTCTGTCTGTCTGTCTGTCTGTCTGTCTGTCTGTCTGTCTGTCTGTCTGTCTGTCTGTCTGTCTGTCTGTCTGTCTGTCTGTCTGTCTGTCTGTCTGTCTGTCTGTCTGTCTGTCTGTCTGTCTGTCTGTCTGTCTGTCTGTCTGTCTGTCTGTCTGTCTGTCTGTCTGTCTGTCTGTCTGTCTGTCTGTCTGTCTGTCTGTCTGTCTGTCTGTCTGTCTGTCTGTCTGTCTGTCTGTCTGTCTGTCTGTCTGTCTGTCTGTCTGTCTGTCTGTCTGTCTGTCTGTCTGTCTGTCTGTCTGTCTGTCTGTCTGTCTGTCTGTCTGTCTGTCTGTCTGTCTGTCTGTCTGTCTGTCTGTCTGTCTGTCTGTCTGTCTGTCTGTCTGTCTGTCTGTCTGTCTGTCTGTCTGTCTGTCTGTCTGTCTGTCTGTCTGTCTGTCTGTCTGTCTGTCTGTCTGTCTGTCTGTCTGTCTGTCTGTCTGTCTGTCTGTCTGTCTGTCTGTCTGTCTGTCTGTCTGTCTGTCTGTCTGTCTGTCTGTCTGTCTGTCTGTCTGTCTGTCTGTCTGTCTGTCTGTCTGTCTGTCTGTCTGTCTGTCTGTCTGTCTGTCTGTCTGTCTGTCTGTCTGTCTGTCTGTCTGTCTGTCTGTCTGTCTGTCTGTCTGTCTGTCTGTCTGTCTGTCTGTCTGTCTGTCTGTCTGTCTGTCTGTCTGTCTGTCTGTCTGTCTGTCTGTCTGTCTGTCTGTCTGTCTGTCTGTCTGTCTGTCTGTCTGTCTGTCTGTCTGTCTGTCTGTCTGTCTGTCTGTCTGTCTGTCTGTCTGTCTGTCTGTCTGTCTGTCTGTCTGTCTGTCTGTCTGTCTGTCTGTCTGTCTGTCTGTCTGTCTGTCTGTCTGTCTGTCTGTCTGTCTGTCTGTCTGTCTGTCTGTCTGTCTGTATTTCTGTCTGTCTGTCTGTCTGTCTGTCTGTCTGTCTGTCTGTCTGTCTGTCTGTCTGTCTGTCTGTCTGTCTGTCTGTCTGTCTGTCTGTTAATCGGACCATTCGTTAAAAAGTTACGGCGGATCAAAGTTTTTATCTCCATCTCCTTCACACTCCCTTTAGCTGAGTAACGGGTATCTGATAGTCGGGGCACCCTTGTTTTTAAATGTATTCTGTCTTGTTTCTGTCTTTCATAAGTTACTTAATAAAGACTTCACGACGACAGGCGATAATATCGCTTCTTTGCTTGCTGGGTTATAGCCGAGGAACTCGACTACAGCGTTCAATCTTGTTGTTTGATTAATTTACTCAGCAAAAATAAAGATTGATATTACTGTTGTACATTAAAACTCGAGATAAAAACGTGAAAGATTTAGTTTTTAATTGATGTTAATAATTAAATACTAGTAAACTTGTAATATAGAAACTTACTTTGACGTAAATCCGTAGCAAATATATGCCGGGCTGCTATTAGTAGTTCTTTCCTGAGATGAGCAGCTTCCTTGGGACAGTTTCTCATCAAGTTAAGCATACCGCTGGTTACAGATAAAGAGCTGGCGATTACTACTTCCTGAAATAAAAAGGGTAACAACAATTTTAAAAGTTTGTGCTCTATTTCAACCCTCACAAGCACTCTTTTTGTAAAATAATAATAGATCTCGATATTATTAGAAGTATTCTATAGAAGATTTCAGACAGACAGACAGATAATAACAATTTTTCATTTGCAAGCGAACTATCGATTGTGTTTTTTATTATGAATGTGAAGTTCTTTGGCTGGAAAATTTGACTATATTTCGAAAAATAAGTAAGTCCTTAAAAGCAGGATCAAGGACGCGTTGTGTTTATTTTCGTACACATGCCTCATTTTTCTTTCGATCTGCGTTTAAAAGTTTCGCTTCTTATAAAGAACAACAATCCTACAAAATTAAAAAAAAAAAATGGTTTGGTGGCGTATAGTATTGAAACACATCTATTGCAACAAGATAAAGCTCTATATTCGAATGCCTCGACTATTACATACCCTTTACTCAGCTAACCAACTTTAAAGCAAGAATCCACGCAGTGCACAAATGTGAGCTCTAACAGGGACTCGACTATAGAAAGGAAGCTAGCTTCGGCTGGTCGAAGCAGATCATTTAATTAACTTACAAAAACATTAAATTTACTTGCTTAGATGTTAAAACAATCAAAATTTTATCTGCTTTCGTAGTATTTTGGCATTATTTTCTTGATCCTTCCTATGGGAGCTATGTAATATACATAGAAGTCCGAAGAAGAGAATGTAATAAAAATCAACAAAGATATCATTTTTTTACTATCAATTTCCATTTAATTTTCCGACCGTTCCTATGGCAGCTATATGAAACAGTGATCCGATTTTTATACCCCTGAAGAGGGTATTATGATTTCAGTTTGTTTCAGAAATTTGCAACGCAGTGAAGGAGACGTTAGAGTCCGTCTGTCCGTTTCTACGAAAGCTAGTCTCTCAGTTTTTAAGCTATTGGCTTAAAACTTTCCCAAAAGTCTATTGCAGGTAGTATATAAGTCGGAACCAACCGGATCGGACAACTATATCTTATAGCTCCCATAGGAAGGATCGGAAAAAAAAAACTTTTAAAATATTATACCTTCGGTGTTTTTCGATATATTACCTTTTACTCTTGAAGATATTATTTTTTTAATATTTCAGAATTGTGTAGGCAATTCTTTATTGTACCATAAAGTGGCTATTTTTTGTCATATTTGCATTTTGATTAGTTTGTAAGTAGGGTTATATATCTAGTAACTAAAATATGTGTGGAAAATTGGGGAACAATACAGCCGATTTTTATAACTTCGGTTCATGTATCAACAAGCTAAAACTTTAATTTTTTTATCTTTTTGATGTTCTAGTTTTTTGTTTAATTAATAACTAGCAGGGTCGGTAGCCCGCAGCTTCGCCAGCAGAAATGAAAACTGAAAATTAAGCACACATTTATATTTGCTACTTATTCTAAATTTAAAAATTCCTTTTTTTTAGTCTATAAGCCGAGAAAAGATTTTATCACAACTTTTTTTTTTTAATTTCTGGAAACATAATTATACGACACCATCGATTTTTTCCGGTTCCAATGATCAAACTTGACCGAAATTTTTTTTCTGGGTAAATATAAACTAAAAGGTTCCATTTTGAGAGTAATCCAGCCCAAAGGTCCTTTCAATCTTCAACCAATACATAAATATTGAATATGTCTCTATACACCTTAAAAAAGTAGTTTTTCGAAGTCATATCCCACAATTCGTCTTAACTTTTGTCTGGTCAATATTCTTAGCACTTTTGAATAAAATAAAAATCCTTTTTAGTTCATTACATGCACAAAACAGACCTAAAAAATAATTTTTTTTATAAACTGCCCTTTTGGAACAAAACCTGTTTTATTCCAAAAATATTTGATTTTGGCCGTCACTTTCTGTCAAAATGCAAAAATTTGTTCTTCAAAACTTTAATAAACTTTCCACATTTCACGATTGGAACATTTGAAATGCGATTCCCAGTCTGCGCCACTTTGAAGTTTTTTCCAAATTTTTTCATACGAATTTGAGTGTTTTCTCTATGGGATTTTATTCAGTGGGTGCAGACTGGGGATCGCATTTCAAATGTGCCAATCGTGAAATGTGGAAAGTTTCCGACCACATAAAGTATATATATTCTTGATCAGCATCAATAGCCGAGTCCATCTAGCCATGTCCGTCTGTCCGTTTCTATGCGAACTAGTCCCTCAGTTATAAAGCTATCGCGATGCAACTTTCCCAAAAATCTTATTTCTATTGCAGGTAGTACATATGTCGGAACGACCCGGATCGGACCACTATATCTTATGGCTCCCATAGGAATAATCAATAAAATAATGGATCCTTCGACATACAATGGTCTTATTTGTCTTACAAATTAGGTGAAAGACGCCTCTAGATGTTTTAAACACATATTTATCCTTGTATTTCTTTAAGTCTGTTCACTAGGGTTGTTTAAAAATCGATAGTGGACACCATTGATGTTTTTGGCTATCGATGGTGGCCAATATCGATCATATCGATAGTATCGAAAATGAAAAAAAAAAATTGTAAAAAATTATTGAAAATATGTGGTTGACACATACAAATTATGGGGAAAGAAACGGTCATCATGTATGTTGAAAAGTGATCATCATAGTTTCCATGTCACTTTGGGGATGTCCCATACTACATCGATAAAATTACAGTTGGGCAACTGCAACCTTGCCATTGGCGCTGTTTACTGCCCACCCCGTTTTACAGTCTCCAAAGTCCAATTCATGGACTTCTACAATTCACTTGGAGAGCGATTCATAGCAGCAGGAGATTACAACGCCAAGCACACACACTGGGGATCCCGCCTTATGACCCCCAAAGGAAGGCAACTATATAATGTACTCATCAAAACATGCAACAAACTGGATTACGTTTCCCCAGGCAGCCCTACATACTGGCCTACAGATCCTAGAAAACTACCTGACTTAATTGATCTGCAAAATCTCTTTTTGATCTATCATCGGACCACTCACCAGTGCTAATAACTCTTCTTGAAAGCCCGGAATTAATCGAGCACCCTTGGAGGCTGACGTCGCATCGAACCAAGTGGCTGAAGTTCAAAAAGTACGTAAGTTCCCACATTGAACTGACTCCACAGCTCAACGTCAAGGAGGACATCGACTGCTATGCCGATGCATACTCCAGTACTCGTCGCAACAGCCAAAGTCTCTACACCGCAAGGGAGGGATGGGCGCACACACCAACACAAAACTAACTTGGAAATCGAACAGCTTGTTTTGGAGAAAAGACGTTTGAGGCGTGCTTGGCAAACCAGCAGATCGCCATCCTCGAAACAAAGTCTTAAGGAAGCTGGTCGCAGACTTACCAGGGCCCTAAGGCACGAAGAAGTAGAAGCACAACGCCAGTACATTGAGAAACTTTCACCCACCAGCACCAAGCATCCCTTGTGGAAGGCCCACCCAAATCTAAGTGCGCCGTACGAAACAGTAATCCCCATAAGAGACTCTTCAGGCAGCTGGGCCAGAAGCGACAAAGACAGAGCTTGTACATTCGCTTTACACCTTCGAAATGTCTTTCAGCCAAACCCAGCAACAAATTCATTCGCACTACCGTCGCCGCCAATTCGAATCGAAACTGAGACGGACCCAATTCAGTTTCAACCAAACGAAGTTGCAAAAGTCATCAGCGAGCAATTGAAACCAAAAAAGGCCCCAGGCGGTGATCTAACTGCGAAAATGCTAATTGAACTCCCAAACTGTGCAGTTGAGGTCATTTGTAAACTCTTTAACGGGATTACACGACTTGGCTACTTTCCAAAAAAATGGAAAAAATCGGTAATCATAACGATCCCAAAGCCAGGAAAAGATCACACAATACCAGCTTCATACAGGCCGATAAGTTTACTCTCGTGTCTGTCAAAACTGCTCGAAAAATGCCTTTTGACGCGCATAATCCCATATCTGAAAGAGCACAACGTTATCGAGAATATCTGAATATCGAGAATACTGCAGTGCGGTATTCCTTGAAGTTGCACAGGCTTTCGATCGAGTCTGGCTTGATGGCCTTATGCACAAAATCAGAACTATTCTGCCGGAAAACACTCATATGATACTTGAATCGTACCTTTACAACAGAGAATTTGCCGTGAGATGCAACACTACAACATCAGACGATTACACTACAGAGGCTGGAGTTCCCCAAGGTAGCGCCCTTGGTCCAACTCTATTTCTCCTTTACACCGCAGATATTCCCACGAACGTCCGGCTAACTACTTCCACATTCGCAGACGATACCGCGATCATAAGTCGGTCCAAATGCCCAATTCAGGCAACAGCACTACTAGCTGATCACCTCGTGGTAGTGGAGAGGTGGTTATCAGACTGGCGTATAAAAATAAATGCGCAAAAGTGTAAACACATAACGTTTACTCTTAACAGACAAACGTGTCCCCCGCTAACTCTGAATAACACGCCACTTCCACAAGCTGACGATGTAACGTACCTTGGCGGTCACCTAGACAGGAGACTTACATGGAGCAAAACATATCGAAGCTAAGAAAATTCATCTAAAACTAAAATCCATTGGCCTCCATTGGCTCTTAAATGCTCGCTCCCCCCTCTGCCTGGACTTTAAGGTCCTGCTCTACAATTCAACGCTTAAGCCAGTCTGGACATACGGCTCCCAGTTGTAAGGAAACGCGAGCAGCAGCAACATCGACATTATTCAGCGAGCACAATCAAAAATCTTGAGAACTATCACTGGGGTACCTTGGTATGTTCGGAACGACAACATCCACAGAGATCTTGGCATTCTGCCCGTAAAAGACGAAATATCAAAACAAAAAGCGTCCTACCTCACCAAGCTAACTTCTCATCCAAACCAACTCGCCAGGGGGCTAGCCAGGGTCTCATACCGGACCCGATTGCAACGAAATGACCTTCCAGCTCAGCAATAGTTATTAGAGCCCTTTAATCTCGCGTCAGTCATCATGACTGTTAGATAGTTTTTTAATTTAAGATTTTATATACTTATTGTTAGTCTCAATTCAGAGAAGATCCAATAAATAAAATGCATGTGTAATAAAAAAAAACAAGAAAGAAAGCTAGCTTCGGCTAGCCGAAGCTTATATACCCTTGCAGATCGTTGCTATTAACTTACAAATCGCAAAAATTTTAAATTTCGTATTATTTTAATATTATTTTTTCTATCCTTCCCTATTGCAGCTATATAATATAGGGGAGAGGTCTGTAGGTTGAGACACCTTTTGTTTTTAGTCTCCCATTTGGACATTCGCTTTTGAAACTTCACGTGTTAAGTACCGATCGAAAGCTTAGTCTTTTAGCTGTAAAATAAAGCAAAAAAAAAATTTTTTTTCCCTTGGGAAAACTAAAAAATAATTTTTTTTTAAAAGTGCCAAAAAATGACAATTTGAAAAAGAGGTCTGTAGGTTGAGACACTTTTTAAAGTCAATAATACTCACACAAAAAGTACTCCAAACTATAAGGAACTATTTATTTATGTTAATTTAATCAATTTTAGTTCGTCCTAAATTATTTCCCATCCATTTTTTAAGAACTTCGACCAAATAACATTTAAAATCAAAAGGCTCTTTGAACATTCACTTTTCCCCTAATATCAAAGAAATGTGCTAGGCAGAAAGCGACCTCTGTTGGCCTAAGGCCTTTTTGTATGAAAAACGGGTGTCTCAACTTACACAAAATGGGATGTTTCGGAAAAAAATTAATAACTTTTGTTCTGACTGTCACATTAAGCTGATTCTTTTTTTAATTAGTTAACAGTTAATATACTAATGTTTTAAATCTCTTACCAAGTTAATTTAAGGACGTTATTAATTTTAAATGGAATTTTGAAAAAAGTAGACAAAATCTTTTTTGGTGCAAAATGGTACACGACTCTCACAGCTTAAATCTGGCTAGAGCCTGGCTTATAATGTTTTCCCCAAAAGTTTTGTCACTAAAAAGGACTACAAAAAAAAAATAAAAAAAATTTTTTTAGTGGAAAAGTTTTGAGAAAATTGAGTGTCTCAACTTACAGACTGTCTCAACCTACAGACCTCTCCCCTAGTCGTCCGATTTTTGTTAAATTTAATTCAAAACTCTGAAATACTAAAAAAAAATCATATCCTAGAGTATAAGAGAATACAATAAAAACCAACGGAGCTATAATTTGTTTCCAATTAATTTCCCATTAATTTTTCGATCGTTCCTATGGCAGCTATATGATATAGTCGTCCGATTTTGATAAAATGAAAATTGAAATTCGGAAATATTTAAAAAGAGTCATGTTCTAAAGTAGAAGAGAATACAATAAAAACCAAAAAAGCTAAAATTTATTTCTGTGTAACTTTTCCGTTAATTTTCCGATCGTTCCTATGGCAGCTATATGATATAGTCGTCCGATTTTTAAAATATTTTATTCAAAATTCTGAAATATTTAAAAAATAATATTTCCAAGAGTAGAAGGTTTTATTTCAAAAAACACCGAAGCTAGAATTTTTTTAACGTTTCCTTCCCATGGGAGCTATAAGATATAGTTATCCGATCCGGTTGGTTCCGACTTATATACTACTTGCAATAGAAAGAAGACTTTTGGGAAAGTTTCATCGCGATAGCTTCAAAACTGAGAGACTAGTTTGCGTAGAAACGGACGGACAGACGGACAGACGGACATGGCTAGATCGACTCGTCTTGCGATGCTGATCAAGAATATATATACTTTATGGGGTCGGAAACGTCTCCTTCACTGCGTTGCAAACTTCTGACTGAAATCATAATACCCTCTGCAAGGGTATAAAAATTTCTCCCCACAGCTTGCCACCGGCTAATTGCCACAGCCTCAACGATCAGAAGCTGCCTTCCATTTCGAGGAACATTTCGCGACGCCCCCCGTACAAAAAGTAGGGGAGAGTGGGGATAGGCGAACCACGGGGATAATTAAACCACTACAAATATTTCACCTTCTGTCATGATTTTTTGCGCCATCTATATGTGTGTTGCTTACTTAGTCGATATCCTAACGTCACACGCACGCACAGTCGCGTCAGACGATTGTTGTCGTTTTTTATCGTTTATCAAAGTTTGTATTCGCCGTTTGTAGCTTCAATTGTGACCTAACGTTTTCTTGGAAAAATTTTATCGTGATTCGCCAGTGGCATTGAACTTCATAAAATTGTATTTTACCGTAAGTAGACGCAAAGTATATTTCAACGGATAGCTCACGCAGTTTAAATATTTCATGTTTTCTTCAAATCACTTCTAATTGGCTTATGACTTGTGGGGATACATGAACCAGAGGACTTACGACTCGGGGAGGAAAACGAGGAAGGAGTATCATTGCTACAGACTCACCGCAGAAAAATTGATCGCGGAAAAACAGAATCAGAAAACTCAATAAAACCTTCGAAAAAAGAAAGAATAAAAACAAAAATAAGAATAAATAAGCAATATGGGACGTTCCATATCAACTCGGCCACCCCCTTTTTTGATTTTTTTTCTATTTGGACAGTACCACATTGATTGCAAAGCCCCTTGCTTCCAATAGTTTACCTCATACCTATTTTGTCAATGTTACCACTCTTTCGCCGTATAATCGCGTTGAAAAGAAAACACAAAATCATTTTTATCCTGCGAACGGAAGAAACAATTGGCATTGTTCAAAAGCAGAAAAATCTGTCTTTCCATGGCCGATTACGAGAAAAAAAATAGATTTTATTAGACCGTAGATGACCAAGCGATAGCGTTTTTAAAGTCTAAAAGTAGGATTTCGTCCAAAGGGCCAGTCTGCAAAAATACCATTATATTTTTCTCAGAAAGCACCATATTTAACGGATTTTATGCCGCTGGTTTCAAAGTGGGATCTATCTTGTGGAATTATCTATGAATTATTTTCATTGATTTATTAATTTTTTCCAAAGCATATACGATTATTTTAAATTACTTATTAGTTCTTTCTGACAGTTAACTACACTAAAAACGAACAAAAGAATTCATAGCTAATTACTCAAGAGAGATCCCACTTTGAAACCAGTGGCAAAAAATCCCATACATTTGGGGCCTTTTGAGAAAAATATTATGGTATTTTTGCAGACTGGCCCTTTAGACGAAATCCTACTTTTAGACTTAAAAAACGCTATCGTTTGGTCATCTACGGTCTAATAAAATCCATTATTTTTCTCGTAATCGGCCATGGAAAGACCGATTTTTCTGCTTTTGAACCATGCCGATTGTGTCTTTCGTTCGCAGGTTAAAAATGATTTTGTGTTTTCTTTTCAGCGCGAATATACGGCGAAAGAGTGGTAAGATTGACAAAATGGGTATGAGGTAAAATATTGGAAGCAAGGGGCTTTGAAATCAATGTGGTACTGTCCACATAGAAAAAAAATCAAGAAAGGGGGTGGCCGGGTTGATATGGAACGTCCCATATTGTAATGTTTGATTACATGCTGTAAAGGTGCAATGTTTATATTCGAACAGAAAGAAGGCATGCACAAGGAAATAAGTTACACTTTTTTATACAATTGTAGTTTTTGTGTTAACCTGATAGGTGGTTCAACTATCCCCATAGGGTGGGGATACCTGAATCTGTAAAATACATTGAACCTAACATCATTATTACCTATAATTTAAGTGAGACACAAATTAATCAAGATTGCGAAATTAACAAAACCATTCAGGGAAACATTGTAATACAATTAAGTCAATTCTCCTTAGAAATAAGAGATACAATTATATTGATATAGATAAGGAAGGCAGGTGGAAGGGGATGCCGTGAATCAAATTGTTTAAACATTTCTATTTGTTTAAACAATATAAGGCACGTGTAAGAAAGGGTAAGAGAATCAATTTGCATTTTAAAACATATCACAAATTTTTTTTTCGATGGCACAGTTTTTTTTAAGATTTTTTAAAGTTTGAAATGTTAAATTTCTGACTTTTTTCGAATTTTTTTTAATATCTCGGCAGATATCCACTCGATTGGGCCAGTACTGCCATACAGATCAATATGATTGGATAAGTAATGGGAGCGCAGAAGCTTGACAAAGATGAAAAATGTGTTTTTTAGTCGACTGTAAGTCGGCTGTATATATCGTAAAATCTCGAAATAAATCCGTTGAAAAATCATAATGGGTACAAACTTAAAGTTTACATCCTACCGAATAAAACAAGCTGGATATGACCCAAATCCATGGAAAACATGGATTTATGGTGGATTATAAATGTTCGGATTTTTCCACTTTTTTCGGTTGACAGAGTCCAAATTTAAGATATATCATAGGCGGCGACATGTAAACAAAAAGAATTGGTGTTGGCAGCCGGGTCGCTAAATAGCTGAATCAGATATTTAAAAGCTAGAAAATTATTAAAGTGAATTTAATTTTTGAAATTAAGGTTACTCTTTTCATAAGAATGAACTATCCAAATGGGTAGTACTTAATTAAAAATACTCACAGTCATAACGCAAGCAATTTTATATTTTTAAAGGAATTTTCCGAAATTGAATTTATTTTATAATTTTCTAGCTTTTAAATTTAGCTATTTTTTGACCCGGCTGTCGTCACCACTTATTTTTGTTTACATGTCGCCGCCTATGATAAAACTTAAATTTGGAAGTGTTCTATCCATGTAATGGGCATTGGTATCCACTATGGGGCATTTGACCTATTTTTTTTGGCATTAATTAATAATTCCAAAACAAAGAAACTTTTTTGAGTTTGGTTTTTTGAAATAGGTTTATAATAATTAAATACATCTTTTTGAGCAAAAATTAAACACTACAATAAATTTATTCAAAAAAATTTGTTTTTCCTAAACCTACAAAAACAAAATTTTTATTATGGTTTCTAATAATGAAGAAACAAACAAAAACACATTTTTTTGAAAACTTTCTTCTTTGAAGAGATATTGACTTTTTCCTGTAAAATCCGACATTTTTGTATGCCAAATACTGGCCGTATAAAAAAATATTTTCCATTAAATATTAAGGTAAAATCTTTTAGTAAAAGTTTTTTTAAAGAATGTTTCAAGAAAAAAAAATTTATTTTTTAAGAAAGAAAATATAAATAAATTATTTAAACGGCTAAACTGAACTGAATTTGGGAAGCATATATTCTGGAAACTGAGACTTCTTTAATTAAACAACACCGGCTGAGGACACCGTTTCATATTATTGTATTGGTGGTGTAGCTATATGGGAGCTGCGTTAAGGGGGGCCCGACCTATACAGCCAGAACAGCCGTTGGAAAATCATGTTTGTAAACAAATTAGGGCCGGTTTCTCAAGTCCCTGTCAAAGTCCCTGATACCTATCTGTTCGAAAAACTTAAGTACCAGATAAACTGTTCGTAAAAGCAAATCCGCTTTCTCGACTGCTTTAATATATCTGAACGAAAAATTATTACAGAGTGCTGTTAACTCACAGAATTGTGCTGTAAAGCGCAAAAAATGCCGTGCTTAGATTATTTCATCTGCTGTTTGGGTATAATGCAAAGGAAAAGTCAGCTATGATTTGGTTTCTTCTTCATAGTTGGCTTTGGGAAATCAGCTGTCATTCTATCGAGCCGAAAACGCTGAATAGGGACTCCGAGTCCCTCTCATTGATGCTCGAGAAAGCTAAAATGCCTTAGCAGGGACTTTATCTGTTCGAGAAATGTTAGACGGCATTCGAAAAACCGGCCCTTAGGGAAATAAATTTGAGGAGAAAAAACAACTTACTTTTGGTCACTGCGAGAATCGAACCCACGACCTCAAAATACACGGGGGTGACACAAAAAGTAAGGGGTAAATGAGGTTTCTATGTGGTTTTCCAAGGGAATTTACATTTTCCCTACACCGTCGCACAGTGGCGCCTTTTGACTTTTTTTTGGTAATAAATCATAACTTTTGAACCAGTGAAGATAATTGAATTTTGTAAACGGCAAATGATAGATAATTGATCCACCTTTCAAATTATTGCTTGAGACAGGGAGTGGGCGTGGCAGAGGCGTACTTACAAATCGGCAAAGTCAGAATTTAAAAACAAATCCATTTTTTTCCGACAAAAAAAAACTTTTTTTAAAAAGTTTTTGTTTTTTTTAGTTTCTTTTTTCATGTTGTAATTTTTAAAACTTATTAAAAAAAAATAAATAAAAAATTGGAATTTAAAAAAAAAAATTTTTTTTTTTTTAAAAATTACGTTTTGTTTAGTTTATTTTTTTATGTTTTAATTTTTAAAAACTAAAAAAAGAAAAAAAAATAAATAAAAGTTTTTTTAAAAACTTTTTTTTTATATTTCATGTTTTTTGAAATAATGGTCACAATTTAGTAAACTTGGTAAATCCAATAGACCTAACATTTCTGGACTATAATTACTAGATTCTAACTCTGTGACAAGGTTGTGATTCCATGACCTTAAAATACAGTTTGGACTCGCACATACTAAATTCAATGCTTAGGCAGCGTAAGTTGTTTTGAGCTGGCAAAAGTGGCTATTTTCGTTTCTGAATAACTTTTAAACGTGATTTTTTACAGTAACATGATGTATACCAAAATTTAAGGACTCTCAAGGGCTATACAGTTTGAAGTTTTAAAGGAAATCGTTGAAACCGTTTTTGAGAAAACTAAAAAAGGCTAAAATAAAAGTTTACAAAAAATTTGTTTTGTGCATATCTTTTTAAATATTACATTTACACAAATTACATACAGGAGGCGCTTAAAGCATTTTAAAATACCTTTCAAACGAGATACAGCACAAGTAGCTTCAGTAGTTTAGAAGTTACGGCCTTCCGTATTTTAGCTATTTATAGCTGTTTTTCCGCTAAACTAGCGGGTTTTTCCAAAAGTGGTAGAGCTAAAGTTTCTTATATCGAGCTGTTGCACATCATATCAAATTTTCAGGACTTTAACACAATGTTTTGGACAAATCTTTCACAAGGTTGCGCCATATGCAATTTCTGGGACCATGACTTTTTTACCTTTTTTGGCTCTTAAAACCGCGGACGCAGGCGGACGCAGCTACAACTTTCGTAATATCAAGAAGAAAGTCCAAATAACGTTTTACGGAAGTATAAAAAAAATAGTATTAAATAGTTTTTTTTTATTTTCCATCAAAGTTGAAAAATATGGAAAAAATGGACGTTTCGCAAATAACTCATAACTAAGAGATGCGCATGGCAAACTGCAATATGTTTTACTTTTTTTACTCTTAACTAACACACCAATCCGTGGAGAAAAGAAGCAAAGCGATTCGATACCTAGTTTTTAAGAAAAACCCCCCGGAAGTGCGAAAAATTACCTAAAAACGGTGTGTTTTTTTTAAGTGAAAAATTGTTCAACTTTGAAAATTCATATCTTTTACAAAAATTTTTTGATTTGAAAAAGGGTTACATATTTGTAATAGTGGATCAATTACCTGTCGATTGGTATGGGTCACAACTTTCTAGGACAAAGTCGAAAAAGTGATTTATTGCACGTTTTTTGGCCCAAGGCGCCACTGTGCGTCGCCTGCTAGAAAATACAGGATTTCCAACACTTTCTGCTAGAAGGAACAGGATTTTCAACACACAAAGAACCACCTTCTCACTTTCCCAGTGGGGTGCAAACTCTGCTCACATCCTTTTTTCTTGAGGTCTACGTTATAACTTGACTAAAGGCAAAATTGTTCAATTTTCTATTATTTATCATTAATTTTCCGATCGTTCCTATGGAAGCTATATATGATGGACGTTGATGCACTACTAGCAGTACAAACAAGTGGCCCAACGATACCAAGCACGTGCTTGTTACGCGCGGGACCCTTTATCAATTAGGGCAAAAATGCGAGTTCGCGAGGAAAAGACATGATATATGATATAGTAGTTTAATTTTAATAAAATTAAAACCGAAATTCGGAAATATTTAAAAAGAGTCATATCCCAGAGTTGAAGAGAATATAATAAACACCAACGAAGCTATAATTTTTTTCCTATTAATTTGCATTTAATTTTTCTACCGTTCCTATGGCAGCTATATGATATAGTGTCTTTAGAGAGGTTCGAGTCCAGATCAAGCTGAGTTGCTGCAAAGGCTGCGGCGTAACTACTGGCGGTGTCAGGATGTTGCTATTACGTTGCTGATCAGCGTTCTCATAACCAGGAGTTACGGTGGGAATAAGGTGAGGTTAGTGCGGGGTTCGGTTGCGATTAAGGAGGTATTAGATAGATGTAGGATTGGCAGCCCTATTTTATAACAGATCAGTTGTTCTGTTCTATTACATTTTCTTTAGTGTTAAAAAGCGTGATAAATGCGCACACAGTAGAGATTGAGCATCAGCAGAGGAAGGTCGCGTGTATCTCGAGTATATTGAAGTGTCAGTAACGGAAGCCTTTCTCTACAATTTTGGGGGCTCGACCGAGAACAATCCACAAACGTGCCAATTGAGTGTGATACGCGGCCAAACAACCATGACGTTTTTGTGCTAAGAATCCATCGATCGCAGTTTAATAATTAAAACTAGACGGAGAAACTAAAAAGTTATAAAACTAAAGTGATTACGAAAAAGAGAGACAAAAAACCATCCAGAAGAGCTGAGAATTTTCATATTGCGCAATTCCACCAAGTTTGCAAAGTATTGTGAAATTCTGCAACTACAAAATTTATTGCGCAGTTTGCCAACCTAAGTGCAAAATTGGTTTTGTGGCGAGAAATAAATTCCTAACAGAAGACGACGAAAGGCGTTTATACAATCCGTTGTCGCAGAGAGCGACAATAATGGCTAATGCGACAACTTGACCAGGAGGAGATCTTGGAAGCGTAAAATCTGGAGGAGATTACGAGAAAGCGGAGATCCAGAGAGGGTTATTGAGACGAGGCGGCAAAGTGACGCCACTGGAGTTGAAAGCGATTGAACAAACCTGGAGGCGCGATTGAAGGCGTGATTGAAGGCGATATTGAAGGTGCGAGTGAAGTCGACGTTGAAAAGCAGTTCGCAAAGCAGTCATCAGAGAAGGCAACGGTTGCAGCTTTTTGTTCAACAATTTACCAGAGACGAATTTGAAAAGCACTGACAAATATCAGAGATGAGCAACTAAAGACGAGAGACAGCTGGCGGTTCGCAAGTATAATTCTATACAAGCATTATCTAATTGATACCACGAATTTGAAGTTAAACAAAACAATTTATTGCAACGTAAACAATATTTTATTCCCATTTAAATTGTTCTTTTGTATTAAGTAATATAAAATAAGTTATGTAAGAGTAGAAAATATGAATGTTGAAGAGATCACACGATTTTCTGTTGCAGAGCTTAAAGACAAATTAAAAGAATTGAGATTACCAAGTTCAGGCCTCAAAGCAGTACTACAGGAAAGACTCATCTCCTATTTTGAGGGGGAAAATATCGACCAAGAAAGTTCAGAAGAGTCAGTGTACGAGGAAACCAACGTCGTAGAGTCAGATTCTTTTAATTCTCAACCCTCAGCCATGGCGTTCACACTGAGAGATATTGAAGATTCGCTTTCAGCATTCACTGGAAATGGTTCTCCAGATATTGATGAGTGTCTTGCAGACTTCGAGCTTAATTCTATTACAGTTGGGTGGACTGATCTTCAAAAGTTCATTTACGGCAGACAGTTGGTAAAGGGAGCTGCAAAATTATTCTTGGGTAGCCAACCAGGAATAAATGATTGGAATGCATTAAAAGAAGCTCTAAAAAATGAATTTGGGGAGAAGCTTACAGCAAAACAGGTGCAGAAAGAGAGTTTGATAGAATACTTCTACAGTATGACCGCATTAGCAAATCAGTCAAAGTTGGACGAAGAAAGTATTATAGAATACATAGTGGAGGGTATACCAGATTCGAAGCAAAATAAAAGTTGTTTGTACCAGGCGTGCAATCTTAAGGAGTTTCGTGAGAAACTTAAGGTTTACGAGAAAATTTGCGCGAGTCAGGGGTTTAAACCAAAGCCAAAATTTGACAGTTCGTTAGTCAAAACTAACCAAGATGGCAGACGTTACTTTAAGTGTGGTGGCAGCAATCATATTGCAAAGGATTGTAAGGAAGTAGGTATAAAATGTTTCAAATGCAATCAGTTAGGTCACAAGGCAAATCAATGCGGTACCAAGGAAGCTCGTAAGGAAGTGAAAAATGAAAACTCAAACATTCAGCAGCTGTCCCAGTTAACTTTCAACAGAGCGTTTAAAAACATTAGCATTGGTAACGACCAGATTACGGCGTTATTCGATTCTGGCAGCGATATTTGTACCATTTCCGAGACAGCGTACACTCGCATCTATCATGATATTCTGAAACCTGATATCAAGGAGCTTATTGGAATAGGTGGCAAGAAGATATACACTATAGGCTCATTCACAGTTGCGACGAAGTTGGATGACGCTGACGTTGACATGTGCTTTCATGTAGTGCGTGACAAGGATACCCTTTATGAAGGTGTGATCGGTAGCGATGTCCTTAATACAGTACCCGCAACAATTGGAGCAAAAGGAGTCGTTTTTCATGCAGTTTATTCAGTAGATCTTGGCCATATGTCCGGTCTCACCTTAGGTAGAGATGAAAACAGTCCAAGCCATGACTTAGGTCTCACTCATTATAGTGACAATCAATATGTGGCTTCCACTAACATTTCAGACTTGACAGAAACTTTTTATCAGTTAATGGCATCTAATTTCGATGAAGACATTGTTCCAGACTTAGATCTGCTTCATTTGACTACCGACATAATATCAGCAGTGGTTGGGTTAGTTCAAAATTACAAGCCATTAAAGCCAGAGTCAAGTCCAGTAGAAATGAAAATACTCCTCACAGATGAAATCCCAGTCTATCAGAGACCTAGGCGCTTACCGTACGAGGAAACTGAGAAAGTTGACAAGCAGATTAGGGATTGGCTGAAGGAAGGAATCATTCGTAAAAGTGTTTCCGAATACGCCTCACCCATAGTTTTGGTTGCAAAAAAGGATGGTACCAAAAGACTCTGTTGCGACTACCGCAAATTGAACCAGAAAATTATTCGTGATAATTTCCCTATGGCCTTGATCGACGATGTTTTACATAAGCTTCAGAAGGGAAAAGTATTTACAACGTTAGACTTGTCAAACGGATTTTTCCATGTCCCCGTGCAGGAAAGGTCTCGCAAATACACCGCGTTCGTCACCCAAAGCGGTCAATACGAATTCTGCTTCGTACCATTCGGAATTTCCAATTCCCCTGCAGTGTTTATGCGATACATTTTTGCAGTGCTCAGGCCATTAATTGAAGACAATACCCTAATCCTGTACATGGATGATTTGATTATTCCATCAAAAGACGAAGAAGAAGGTTTGGAGAAATTAAAGAAAGTTTTCGATGTTGCAAGGAGTTCAGGTCTGCGTATTAAGTGGGAAAAGTGTCAGGTCTTACAGAAGAGGGTCCAATTCCTGGGCTATACAGTCGAAAACGCAACTATCCAACCATCAGCAGAGAAGACTTGTGCAGTCGAAAATTTTCCAGTCCCGCGAGACAAAAAAGGTATCTTGGCTTAACATCCTATTTCCGAAGGTTTGTGAAAGACTTCGCAATTATTGCTAGACCTTTGTCGAACTTGCTTAGGAAGAGCGCTTCCTTTGAGATGGGCGAGGAAGAGTTAGCATCGTTTAAGCAATTAAAAGTATTCCTTACAAGTTCGCCTGTACTGAAGTTATTCGATCAAAAGAGTGCTACAGATGATGCAAGCATGTACGGATATGAAGCAGTCCTTCTTCAAAAGGATTCGGCTGATCAAGAATTTCACCCGGTTGAGTACATGAGCCGCAAGACAACAGATGCCGAGGAGAAAAATCCTTCTTATGAGCTAGAAGTACTCGCTCCTGGAAACAAATACGTACGATGACTTCTATTTGAAGCACGAAGTTCTCCACAAGAATTCTATAAAAGAGCTTATAGTAATCCCATCAGCCATAGAGAACAAAATAATCAACACAGCTCACCGACAAGGACATTTCGGCGTCAAAAGGACAATTGACTTGGTGCAGCGCGATTATTACATCCCAGATTTAGAGAAGAAAGCTCAAACTATAGTGAAGTCCTGTGTAGAGTGTATAGTTGGCGATGCTAAGTATGGGAAAAAGAGGGATTCTTAAACGCAATAAACAAGGCAGACGAACCGTTACAGACCTATCATATTGTCCATATTGGCCCCATGGACATTACAAAAAAAACAATACAATCATACCTTAGTAGTGGTCGACGCTTTCTCTAAATTTGTGTGGCTTTACCCCACTAAGAGTACTGGCGCTGACGATGTAGTGGATAGAATGGAAAGGCAGTCAGAAGTTTTCGGTAACCCAAGTCGTATAATCACGGATCGTGGAACGGCATTCACAGCCAATGTTTTTCAGGAATACTGTAAGGATCACAATATCCAGCATTTATTGGTAGCCACAGGAGTGCCACGTGGCAACGGTCAAGTAGAGCGTATCAATAGGATTGTCATCACTATATTGACAAAACTTTGTGCGGAAGACCCGAAAGCTTGGTATAAGCATGTAGGCAGAGTTCAACCATTTATTAATTCCTCTCCACCTAGAAGTACAAAGATAGCTCCATTCAAGATTCTTACTGGGATCAACATGAAGACCAACTACGATAAAGAGTAAGACAAGCTGTTAGAGGAAGATTTCTTAAATGAGTTACAGGAAGAAAAGGAGAAGATTCGAGAGGAAGCTAAGGAGAACATCGCAAAGATTCAGGACGAGAATCGCAAGTCGTTCAACAAATCAAGGAAGCCAGAGTCTGAGTACAAACTCGGAGATTTAGTAGCTATTAAGAGAAAAAGAAGTTCTTAGGGCCATACGCCGTGACTCGTAAGTTGAGACATGGTCGATACCTTGTCGAAAAAGTAGGAGATGATGAAGGTCCAAATAAAACAAACACTGTCGCCGAATATATGAAATTGTGGTCGTCCTCATTCGGGTCGAATGAATTGTCAGAATACCCGAATGTAGGAATGGCAGTCCTATTTTATAACAAATCAGTTATTCTGTTCTATAATATTTTTCTTTAGTGTTAAAAAGTGTGATAAATGCGCACACAGTAGAGATTGAGCATCAGCAGAGGAAGGTCGCGTGTATCTCGAGTATATTGAAGTGTCAAAACTATGTACAAAACTGTATCAAAAACTGTATTCATCGAAGAATAAAACGTGTCTAATAATTTAATAAATTCACGGCAGTAACGGAAGCCTTTCTCTACATATATATAGTCGGAAACACGTCCTCCCAGCGGGAACATGCCTCGGGAAAATATGATATTTTCATGAGGTTTCTCCATACAAGCGGAAGGGACAAAACCTTATTCACCCCTTACATTTCTTGCGTCTCTGGGTTTAAAATACACGGGGGTGACGCAAAAATTAGGGGTAAATGAGGTTTCTATGTGGTTTTCCAAAGGATTTTACATTTTCCCTACACCGTCGCCTGCTAAAAGATAAAGGATTTCCAACACTTTCTGCTAAATTGAACAGCGTTTCCAATATACAAAGAACCACCTTCTTACTTTCCCGGTGGGCTTCTACCGGTTACATACATTCGCACTAATACAGTATACCCATTTTGGGAACCGTTTAGAGCCCTGCATAAATGGATTCAATGAATTATTTTCAATTTTTTGTTTTATATGAATGAATTAATTAGAATTTTGAGTTTAATAGAATTGAATGAAATTGAATGTTGAGTTTAATAGAATTGAATGAATGAATAACATGACCTCTGAAATAATTCAAACAAAAATGTATTTTGAAGAAAAAAAAGCCAACATTTTCTGATTAATTCTGCCTGAACTTTATTTACTATGCAGTGAACATTGATTTGTTAAAAATTTTCCACTTTTTGTTCTCAAAAGAAAGCTCAAAAAAAATCTGGCAAATTCAAAAAATTCATAAAAATAATTCATTCATTCATTCAATTCGAAATTAATTAGAATAACATTCAATTTATGTCACATAGAATTGAATTAAACAAATTTGAAATTTCATTGCATACTATGATAAAACCAAAATTGAATGATTCATGCAGTGCTCTAGAACCGTTTGGTTAGATTTAACTACCCTTCAGTTCTGACTGTCACCACATGACAAATTCATTCGGTCCGTCATTCTCTTTTGCGCTTAAATAACGGTTCAGCTAGCGACCAAAATTTGGCTGGAATAATTTTCATGAAGCAGCGACATGTGTATGCCCTTACATTTTAGGAGCATTACTGTATTTCGAAATAAACAAATTAATTTCCTGTTATAAACTTAAATTGTTTATTCATAAAATTTGAATTTACTTAAACAATACATTTACCTAATTCAATTTTTTATTTAACTTGATTTTATAAGGTAATTTTTTAGTTTAGTTTAAAAAAAATGGTCCTTTCATATTTATTTAAATATTATAACAGTAACAGTTTTAAGAAATTGCGCTTTTACTGAACAAATACAAATTATTTAGTCGGATATATACCGCTTTAGAAAAAGTATAGCGAAGATGAAGCAAACGAAATCGGTTAAGGAAAAAGTAGGGTCTTGCAAAAAAAAAATTTCGATTTTTAAAAAAATTTTTTTTTCTTGTAGACTAACATTATAAGAGTACAAAAAAACTTTTAAGTCAATCGGAGAGAAACTTTAGAAGTTATGCTAAAACTAGTACCCTAACCTCTAAGACTTTAGGTACGTAAGTGCATCTTTAAGATTTTATTTTTAAGCCGAGAGTCAAATTTTTTAGGTGAAAAACGCATTTTTGACACAGGACTATCGAAAAAATTCATAAAATTATAAAAAGGGCTTCATAGGGGGCGGGTTGTTTTAATTCTTAAGCGAAATGTAAAAACAAAATGGAAATTCGATCATTTTTAGCGGAGGTACAGTGAACACCGCAAAACGCCTTTTTTTAATAGTGTTCCAGCAATCGCTTTGTCACCGATATATTAGCAGATAGTATCGGCTATAAAAAGTAGTGGATGTTAATTAAATGACATTTAATAATATACAAAAGGTTTGAATTAAATCTATCGAACCAGTTTTTATAGAAAAAATCGCAAAGTTAGGCGATTTTTTGGTTTAAAAGCACGCAAAGGGTTCTATGCGGTGCTTAATGGTCAGCACGCAAATATATAAATATTAAATAAAAATGTTAATACTTTTTTTTAATATTTCAACCACGTTTTCCTCAGCTGCGGATCGTGTATCTAAGAAATAATGCCGCGATCATCATGCTGCTTTTACAGAAATGTTTGTAATAAAATGGCCCACTGTCTGAACATACTTAATGTAGAAATTTGTACGTTTAGGTATTTTTTGTAAGCCAAAAACAACACAAAATTATAAAAAAAATTATTTTTGACTTTGAAAGAGTGCCACAACCATAGTTTTTAAGATATTACCGGTGACTTCAAAGAAATTGTCATTTGAGCTGTCACTATGGGTAGGACATCTCGAACAAATGTCTCTATGGAATGACGAGTGCCAAATGACATGGCCCGAGTGATTCACCCGGTGATCGTCTTTTGTGTGTGCGCGTGAGTAAAAAATCACTGAATCACTGCTAAAAAAAAAAGCACTAAGCGCTCAATTACTAGTGAATTTGTATGAAAAATTGCGGTGATTTTAACGTGGGCATGTCCTAGGGGCTCATCACTGCCAGAAACTGGCGCTTTTTAGGCGCTGATTTACTGCTATTTCAGAACCCTAATTTCGTAAAAAGAGAGATGGAGAAAGATGGGGTTGGTGAGAGAGTCCATTCTGCCGAGGCTCTGCCGGCGTCGCAGTCGACTCAGTGCAATTTAGTGCTCGGTCTGAATTCGGAAACTGCAGGGTATATATTTGGTGCGTGTGTGTACGCAGCGACTCGTACAGATTGTCAATAACTTCAAGTGGGCTTGGGATTTTAATATTTAAAACCGTTACCAAAATCAAAAGCATGATTTTGCAGATTAAAAAAATGCTACAAGATATTACTTACAAGATAAAAGATATAACTTACCTGAAATATTCGAACAATGTACGCCAAAAATGACAATGTCTTAATTTGTGCACCCATGAAATCTACAAAAATTTCTTTCTGAGGCGAGTTACTGAAAATAAAGTGAAGTAAGACGAATTAGAATAACGACTTCGGCGATCCGGATGCGATATCGCGGAAGATACTTCTAGAAGTGTCGCAAAATTCACCTCCAGAAGTTACTCAGAAGACGCTTGTAAAATATACAGAGAAAAGCCTTTGCCAATTAGAAAATTTAAAAAATATTTTTTTTGTTTTTTACCTGTTTTACATTTTTATTATTTTAAGGGGGATTTACATAAAAAATTTTAATTTTTCATGTTTTTCGCCTTTTTTTTCTTAAATAAAGACATGTGCTGGGATTTCGGAACTTGGCATGTTGATTACATTGTGTTTATTTAATTTTAAACCTTTTTTTAATCCTTTAAAATGGCGGCCTTGGGATTTTTTTTGTTGATCCGATTTTGATGACTAATTTAAATTTTCCTGGTAATATTACATTGATTACACAGGCCGACAAATTTTGACATGGCACAATGGTTGCGCCCATAGGCCAAAACTAAAAAATCGCCAGTACCAAAAATTACACTATGCAGCATCAAAAATTTACCTCGATGGATGCTATATTTTTGGATTCGTTACGAATTCCAAAGTTAAAATGCGTTTTCCAAAAAGTTCCCCGACGCAAGGATTCTTAGCAAAAGGACCTCAAAGTTCGAAAAATGCTGAAATTGGCCAACTTTCCTGAGCTCTCAGAGGCAAACGGATATATTGTTTAATTTGATGTTAAATTTTTTTAAAAGATACACTCTTTATCTTATAAACCCCATACTTAGAATAATTTTAGGATTTTCATTAAGGGAGAAACAAATTTTAGAAAACATAGTCAAAAAACATAAAAGCATACAGCTGCGGTAAAAATAGTAGTAGTCTTGCCGTCCTGTTTTTAAAAAGTTTGTTGTTGTCACTTTTCAATTCCAATTAGAAACCTTTAAAAAACACAGGGCGGCAACACTACTACTATTTTGACCGAAGCTGTATGCTTCTGATGTTCGTCAGTTGTGTTTGTAGACAATTATGGATATTATTTTTTTCGCTCATTTTTATGTTATCATTTTCTATAGTCGCTTCTTGTAACTGCCAATTTTCACACATGTACATCTTTGTTGTTTTTTTTCTACATTTCATTTATTAGAAGATATTTGTAAATTTTTATTTGTTTATTTTTTTTTAAGTACATAAAAACTAGCTATAACAAAAAAACGCCAGAAATGAAACATTTTTTGAACTTTCACAGGTTGTAAAATCTGGATTTTTGCGAATATCTTCAGAACGGTTCTTTGGGAATTTTTTTTTAATTGGTTCAGCGTGATCAGCATCTCAAAACTAATTGAAAAAAATTGGTCTCAATGTTTATCGGCGTTTTTTTTTTTTTGCATAGTCCCATGAAACGAATGCAGACATACCACCTCTGGAAAAAAAAGCTTGAACTTTGATTCTGCATCCCGTTAAATGGTAATATTATTTTTGTCAGTAAAGGAGAAACAGAATAGCTTTATCGTTAAGAACCAATTTCATACAAATTTGTATGGACGGGCAATTTGTATTTATGTATCTATATTCCACATTGAAGCTACACCTCGTCAAAGTTAAAAAGTAATTAAATATATCTCTTGCACAAGGTGGGCGAGCTCCGTCATCCTGGAGTAACTTCCAAAATACTTTAAATTTCTTCGTTAAACTTTTATGACACTCATTTAAAGAGTTATTCTACCAATTTATGATACCAAAAAAATCGGATTTTTTATATTTCTTTTTGTATCTCCTTTCCTAAGACAGATAACACGTTTTTAAGTAAACTCTTAGTTAGCAAATTACTGTTGCATACTTTTATATTGAAGATGTTACGTTACTGCTGTTCATAATTGACAACTACTTAAAATAGTTTCCAGATACAGAAACAAAACTAACACATCCCGTAAAAGTAACTATTTCAATTGTAGTTTAACTATTTAATAATATATCTAAATAAATTACCGTTGAGTTATTGTTGGTTGCAAGTTAATGGTAGTCAATATTAAAGGAATAAATTCCGAAACTTCTTGATGCACTGCGTTTTTATATATTTGATACATAAGTACAACAATTATCGGAAGCTCCTGTAAAACTTTTAAGGATAATATTCCACGAGGAAGAAGATTATACTGAAAAGAAAAAAAGTTTGTGTATTTTTAAAATAGTATATGGTTGTAAAAAACTAGTGACAAAAAGTGTAATGTATATTAAAATTTTAGCTTTAAAAACAAAACCAGGAAAAAAGTTGGATTCGGCAAGCCAAAGTTTATATATACTACAAGTTAAAAAAAAAATACTTAATGTCTAGTGCTCAAACTGATTCACAACTTTTGTTTTTAAATTGTCAACACATCAAAATGCTCACTTCAAAAACAGGGTTCTAACAGAAACCGCAGACGTTTTGGGGACGGTTAGTTGTAATAGAACCTTTAAAGTTATGTTAGATTTTTAGAGTAAATTTACTCTGCTTCTAGAAAGAATATGTGAGGGAAATCTCAGCCTTCTAGCTTTTGAAGTTTCAGAGATCTCAGCGTTCATATTGACAGACAGACAGACAGACAGACAGACAGACAGACAGGCAGACAGGCAGACAGGCAGACAGGCAGACAGACAGACAGACAGACAGACAATATTAAAACAAGAGCAACTAAATTTTTTCCTTTACGAATAATTTATGGCAAAATAACGGCAAGTTCCCACTAAAAATGATTTTTACAAATTTTGAACTTTAGTGTGGGTGTTCTGCTAAATTGATATCAACTTAGCAAAAGATCTCATAATTTTAAAAATAATTTGGCAGCAAATGATTTTACAAATTTTGAACTTTAGTGTGGGTGTGGGCTAAGCTGATATCAACTTAACAGAACATAATTTTAAAAATAATTAAGCGGCAAATTCTTTTTTTTTTCACGAATAATTTACGGATAAGTAACGGCAAATTGTCGATAGAAAAAAATTTTCATTTTCAAAAGTTGCTTTATACTTTACTTTATACTTTTACTTTATACACATCAATTTATGTGTATTTTTATAGAAAACAAGAGGGAACGTTATAGTCGGGTGCCCCGACTATCAGATACCCGTTACTCAAATAAAGGGAGTGCGAGGGAGATGGAGATAGAGATAGAAAACGTTGATCACGCATAACTTTTTAACGAATGGTCCGATTTGAAAAATTTCTTCTACATTTCGATAGGTATTGATAAACACAATAAAACTGCATTTTTACTTTTCCAAAATATTAAAATTTTTTAAATCGTATATAAGCGATTGTGGGTGTTAGAGGGGGCGTGGCACCATTTTGAAACAAACTTGCGCTGCGTAGGAACTCCTAAATTCTGCATGCAAAATGCCAATCTTCTAGCTTTTATAGTTTCTGAGATCTCAGCGTTCATACAGACAGACAGACGGACAGACAGACGGACAGACGGTCATGGCTAGATGGACTCGGCTAGTGATCCTAATCAAGAATATATATACTTTATGGGGTCGGAAACGCTTCCTTCTCCCTGTTACATACTTTTGCACGAATACAATATACCCTTTTACTCTACGAGTAACGGGTATAACAAGAGTGAACGCTACAGTCGGGTTGGTGACCCGACTATCTAATACCCGTCACTCAGCTGAAGGGAGGGAGATAGATATATAAATTTTGATTGCGTATACCTTTTTAATGAATGGTCCGATTTGAAAAATGTCTTCTACATTTCTATAGGTATTAAACACACAACAAAACTGCATTTATTTTTCTCGGAAATCTTTAAAGGTGTGGGCACCAGACACATTTTAAACTCGTTAGTGGGCGATTGTGGGCGTTAGAAGAGGCGTGGCGCTACATAGAACGCGAAAGGGCTCGTGCAGACTTAAATTTTTTGTACATCGTGGCAAATTAACAGGATGATTATTACGTGTTAGTCAAACGGGAACATTAAAAGTCAGGCGGCTTACAAGTTGTACAGAATCAATATAACCTCTTATATGATTGTGCATAAAATTAGTAATAAGAATTTTTCTACGATTTGCATAAGTCGGTAATTTAAGCAATAATAATATACTCTGGTAGGGAGGTAGCCTTACGTTTTGATCCCAGTTCAAACTACGAAGGCCAAAAAGAAAAAAAATTTTTTGGAACGACTCTTTAATGTGCACTTGGTATTGTGAGTTCCAAACCGAAGAACAATATTCCAATATAGGACGGACAAGGCAGGTAAATAATAATTTGGTTATATAAGGGTCGTAAAATTCTTGAACCCAAGAACACTCATAGCTTTGTTGAGAAGCTTTGGGTCCAGAAGAATACCTAAATTATTTACTGAATTTATTTATAAACGTAGGTGTACCCCTGTGAAAGATTATTACGTTACATTTCAGTCAGTTCCAATCAGGGATCGCACGTAAGAATTACTTTTTTAAAAAAATTGACAAATAAGTCTTATTTTTCAATTTTTATTATAAAAGTTGACAAATAACTCTTATGCTTCAATTTTGTTGATTTTTATAATAAAAATTGAAGCATAAGAGTTATTTGTCAACTTTTATAATAAAATAAAGATTGAATTGAAATAACTCTTGAACTGTGGGGTACATTGGTTTAAAATTGATATATGTATAATCTACGCTTTAATACCTTTCTGTTGATATGCCATATGTCCCCAACATATTTTTTACAGGGACCGTAAATAATCATTATTTGAGATTTTTATTTTAAAAAGACTACTGTGATATTTTGTTTTAAACGTCAAAAATAACGTTCTTTTTACTCTTGTCCACAAAGTATATGCATTTCAACAAATCTGGAAAGAAAATTAACTGTTATTTATTCATGTCTATAAAGTGCATAAAAACCAGTTAAATTATTGATTAAAACTTGTAAAAACCTCAGTAGGCCTTTTAAAATAAAAATCTCAAATAATGATTATTTACGGTCCCTGATTTTTTATAATAATAATATTTTTTACATCATCAAAAATATTTTGGGGACATATGACATATCAACAGAAAGGTATTAAAGCGTAGATTATACATATATAAATTTTAAACCAATGTACCCCACAGTTCAAGAGTTATTTCAATTCAATTTTTATTATAAAAGTTGACAAATATTTGTTGATTTTTATAATAAAAATTGAAGCATAAGAGTTATTTGTCAACTTTTATAATAAAAATTGAAAAATAAGACTTATTTGTCAATTTTTTTAAAAAAGTAATTCTTACTTGCGATCCCTGGTTCCAATTTAAGAGGTTATACTCAAACCATAATATCTGATTGTAATCCGAAACCAGACTCAATATTATTGTATGTTAAACAAAGCTTAACATCACCAGCATACATTAGTATACGAGAATTTGTTATGATAGATCGTTAATAAACAGCCCTCTGAGTCCTCTCATTCAAATCACTTAAAATCCAACTTAAGAGATTATATGGAAACCCAATCAAGTCTAGTTTGAATAAAAAAAAGAGAGTGGTTAAGGTCAAAGTCTTTACTGAAATCTGTATATATAACGTCAGTGCGCATTTTATTGTTAAATCAATTTATTACAGGAGTTGATCTTCGCTTAACAAAACCATGCAGCGAGGAACATAAATGTTGCAAATGAGAATACGTTCAAATGCTTTTGGAATTGCCGACAATTTTAAAACAACTTGGTAGTCTTTTTGTGAAGTGGAATAATAAAAGAGTCCTTTCAGATTGTTGGAAAAACTGATCATAAAATAGACAAATTAAAAAGTTTAAGAATAAATTTGCAAATGGTTGATGCACAGGAAGTCCATCAGGACCGGGAGAATAAGTTGGCGTTGTTGTTGTTAAATCTCTTAAGAAAGAACTTTCGGCAATTATAGTGAAAACAAGAATGGAAGCTACCTTCGGCCAGCCGAAGCTTATATACCCTTGCAGATCCTTCCTATTAACTTACAAATCGCAAATAATTTTACATTTTTTTTTTGTTTTTACATTAAGTTTTCTGTCCTTCCCTATTGCAGCTATATAATAAAGTCATCCGATTTTTGTTAAATTTCGAAAAAAACATATCCTAGAGTAGGAGAGAATATAATAAAAATCAACGGAGCTAGAATTTGTTTCCAATTAATTTGATCAAATTAAAATTGAAATTCGGAAATATTTAAAAAGAGTCATATCCTAGAGTAGAAGAAAATACAATAAAAACCAAAGAAGCTAGAATTTTTTTTCTATTACTTTTCCATTAATTTTCCGATCGTTCCTCTGGCAGCTATATGATATAGTCGTCCGAATTTTTAAATATTTAATTCGAAATTCAGAAATATTTAAAAAATAACATCCCTAAGAGTAGAAGAAGAAAGAAGCGTAATAAGGAAAGGTCGTGTTTTTTCTGCGCTCGTCTAAGGTCTAGTTTTTTCGCGTTTGAATAAACTTCTACTGGACAAAAACCTTCTCAAATCTTTATCCAACCATTCTAGCCGGTCAATAATAAAAACACTTTTGCCTAAACGCGACCGCACACACATCAACTTAACTTAATTCAGCGTCCGCTTGCTCCAAACCACTCAACAGAGCAAAACAAAACACTCAAACAACAAGGAAGCGGACCACAAAAAAAATAAAATAAACGACACTGGAAACAATAGCAAAACTTTTCGCACTTTTGAGATGGTTCTGCCGGAAGGAAAACGCCTGAAGGAGACCTCTGGCGCAATCCACAAGCGAGGCCGACCTTCAGATGCCACCATCGACACCACCTCCCCAATCTTAATCGCGGCGATGAACAGCCTATTCGATGAACAGGCCACTCTGATCAAGGCCACCATGCGGGAAGCCGAGGATCGAATGCTCTTGGTGCTGCAGGCAAGACTGTTGGATGTTACCACCGAGATGAAGCAGATGGCCGATCGACTTTCGCTACTGGAGCAGGAGGTCACAGAACTACGGTCACTGAAAATCCAAGTTGGAGCCGTGGAAGGAAAACTCCAGGCGCAACGTGATGAAACCGAGGCTTGTGCAGTACGTATGCATGGGGTTCCTTTTGTTGAAGGGGAAAGACTTGGATCGCTCTTCAACAAGCTGTGCTTCGCGGTGGGCCTTGTGCCAACCCCAAGAGTTCGCGATATTTTCAGTGCTCGAAAAATGCAAAGTTCGCTGGTCAACCCTCCAATCATTGTAAGATTGGAAACCACGAGGGAAAAGGTAGCCCTTCTACGCGCACTGGGAACCTACCGGCGATCAAATCAACAACATCTGAGCACCGGCAGCTCTCTATGTAAATGAGCAGTTTTCGAGAGATAGCTTTATCATTTTTAAAGAAGATATTCGCATGAAAAAGCATAAAACACTCTTTGCGGTATTTACGCGTCGTGGGATCGTGCACGTGAAGTGCACTAGGAGAGACGATGTGCAAATCATTCAGCAGATCGAAGAGCTTGCTGCCATTACTCCCGCTGAATCCCTCTCTGTCTCTCACTGTTCGCTTGACAAAGACAACCACATTGAGAATCAGAACTTTCGGAACTAAGTTTTCCCATAGCCCTCTCCTCTCTTTACCTTTAGTTTTTAAGAGTAAATTATCCAGTCAAATGACCATATTAGCTTTAATTGATGCTTGTGCCTTTCAAACCCATAGATGCGTGTTCCGTGTATCTTTAAAATCAAACAATGCAGGTCCTTCCATATAGCCATATAGCGAGCAGCCTGCTTAAAATTTTGAGTAAGGAAAAGGAGGGTCTTAAGATTGTCCATATAAATGCTCAAAGCTGCTCAAAGGATGAGTTTAGAGAAATATTTGTTAGTTCCAATGTTGACGTTGTTTGTGTTTCTGAAACCTGGTTTGTGAACGGATTTAGTGATGTTCCTTTTATGTGCGAAGGTTGTGAATTGTTCAGATCCGATAGGCTTAGTCAAAGTAAGTAAGTTAAGTTAAGTTAAGTTAAGTTAAGTTAAGTTAAGTTAAGTTAAGTTAAGTTAAGTTAAGTTAAGTTAAGTTAAGTTAAGTTAAGTTAAGTTAAGTTAAGTTAAGTTAAGTTAAGTTAAGTTAAGTTAAGTTAAGTTAAGTTAAGTTAAGTTAAGTTAAGTTAAGTTAAGTTAAGTTAAGTTAAGTTAAGTTAAGTTAAGTTAAGTTAAGTTAAGTTAAGTTAAGTTAAGTTAAGTTAAGTTAAGTTAAGTTAAGTTAAGTTAAGTTAAGTTAAGTTAAGTTAAGTTAAGTTAAGTTAAGTTAAGTTAAGTTAAGTTAAGTTAAGTTAAGTTAAGTTAAGTTAAGTTAAGTTAAGTTAAGTTAAGTTAAGTTAAGTTAAGTTAAGTTAAGTTAAGTTAAGTTAAGTTAAGTTAAGTTAAGTTAAGTTAGTGGGTTTAAAGAAGTGCAAGCGAGTCAGGATTAATATGATATCGCGCCTTCATTATTGATGTTAGTGGTAGAGCAGCCAAAAATGTTTAATTCTTTCTCGCGCTCATTTTAAGTTCCATTAAAGAAAAATTGCAACAATAAATTGACGTTATAAATTGAATGTGTCATCTGAGCCTTAGACCTCTTTAGTAAATTTGGCTAAAAAAGAAGAGCTCGGAGCGGCAACAACGGCTGCTCCAAAACAATAAATAAATAAATAAATAAGTGAATTGGAACATTAAATGGATCTCCTTTCTTTTAATTGATGGCGGAATGAAAATTTACAATGGAAATTTATAATAAATTAATTTTCTGGTAAATTGATTGATAGATGATGATAATTGGCTTGTTTTTTTTCTCAAAGTACCATCGAACTGCAGAAGAAATAAAACGGATTTCGGTATTTATCAGAGACCGTAACAGTTATAACCTATAAGTTTTATTAGTAAAAATCATTTTTAAGGTTATTTAAAGTTTTCATTATAAAAATTTTAAAATAATTATTATCAATCCGTATAACATCGCTCAAAAATAACTTTTATTTTTACTTTTATAAGTCTTGAATAACAATTATTTATGATTTTCAATTGAATTTTTTAAGTCGAAAAAAATAAAATCATTGAAAGACTGTTATTATTTAGCAAAGACTATCAAAGTATTTTACATATATATCGCGAACCATTTAAGTCTAAGCAACAAATTTACATAACGGGTTTTTCTTAATTAGTTTAAAATTCTGGAATACTTCAATCTATTCCTTATCGCTATTTTCCACTTTATAACAATTTCTTATTCGAAAAATAGTGAAACCCAGAGCTAGACAAGTCATAAGGGTTAGAAACACAAAAGCAGTAAAAAGAAAGGCCGTGTTTTTTTGTTAGTCTAAATTCAAGTTTTTTTGTGCGTTTGGATACACTGGAAAAAAACCTATTCAAATTCGCGGCAATGAATAGCCGATTCGATATATAAGCCACACTGATCAGAGTTCCCATGCGGGAAGCTGAGGATCGAATATTCAAGGTGCTGTAGGCAAAACTCTTTGATGTTACCACCGAGATGAAGCAGATGAGACGCTTTTGTTATTTGTAGTTTTTAAGAGTAAATTATATAATCCAAAAACCATATTAACTTCAATTTATGCTTGTGCTTTCCAAACCCATATGTGCGTGTTCCGTGTATCTTTAAAATTTAACAAGGGAGGTCCTTTCTGCTCAGAACTGTAAGTAAGCAAATGCTCAAAGCTTAGTAAGGAAAATGGATGAGTTTAGAGAAATATTTGTTGGTTTCAATTTGAAACTTTCAATTCTGACGTAGTTTATGTTTGCGAAACGTGGTTTGGTAACGAATTTAGTGATATTCCTTTAATGCGTGAGCGTTATGAATTGTTCATATCCTTCGGACAGCAGCGTTGAATATACGTTTATTATAAAAAAAAATGATAAAGAAATGAATCCAAAAATCAGCTGCTGTATCTATAGACCCCATCGTCTAACCCTCATTAAGGATTTGCTGAAGACGGTCTTAGACCTATCCGTTGAATATCAAAACTTTGTTTTGGTAGGGGACCTTAATAGTAATATGATCAGTAAACAACATGTACATTTTTTCGTTCAGGCTATACGCTACTGGAATGACCTTCCTAATAATATTAAAAACCTAAGGATTGCAACGCAATTTATAAAAGATATTACCAATTATTTGAAAAGCACAACATCATCATAATACTATTACTATTACTCTCTATCTGTTTAATTTTAATTATTTAATGTTAAATGTAACTATTTTTATACCCTTGCAGAGGGTATTATAATTTCAGTCAGATGTTTGCAACGCAGTGAAGGAGATGTTTCCGACCACATAATGTATATATATTCTTAATCAGCATCAATATCCGAGTCCATCTAGCCATGTCCGTCTGTCCGTCTGTCAGTCTGTCCGTCTGTCCGTTTCTATGCGAACTAGTCCCTCAGTTTTAAAGCTTTCGCGATGAAACTTTCCCAAAAGTCTTCTTTCTATTGCAGGTAGTACATATGTCGGAACAAGCCGGATCGCACCACTATATGTTATGGCTCCCATAGGAATAATCAAAAAAATAATAGAAAAACTACACTCAGAAAAAAAAAATTCCTAGATTTAAGGAAACATGGACTACATTGCCTAAAATGGTGATTTAAGGCCATTGTGGACTTAAAAATAGTAAAAATGGCCATAAATGTTCAATTTTAGGCCATAGATTTTAAGGAATTAAAATCGTGAAATATAGTCCACTACCTAAAAAATAGCACATGCCCATAAACAACACAAAAAAACTTTTTTTTTAACAAAAAATAAAAACAAATCATTTTTTATTATTCGGGAGGAAATTACGATCTTGGTACTTATCAAAATTTTACCCATATATGAGTATATTTAAAAAAAATAGTCTATAAACAATAATATATTTGTTTTTATATTTTCAAGAAAATGTTTAATTAATTTTATTGTGTTGATTTTTTATATAGCGAAAACGTATAAAACTATACATTTAGTTTTTTTTTGCCATACAGTAATCATTTGCTAATTACTTAATGTATGGACAGCCACAAGTTTGATGATTTGGCTTCAATGTATTTTTAGGAAAAGTATCCCTAAAAGGAAAATAATATGCAATTAAAGACGCTCTAAATCCTTCGTTCAAGGACTAGCTATTGTTATAATAAATAAGTGGTCAATTTTGTGTCGATCGGATTAATAGTTTTATAGTAATCGTGTCCACCGCAAAGGTAATTTCGAAAAAACAAGATTCTGAGATAATCGCGTTTAAAGTTTCAAGTTTGTAACGGCCGATGTGCAGGTAGTGGTAGTGCGCTATAAATAGCTACAACTTCGGTTCTAATGCTCCGATCGTTCTGAATTTTTGTAAGAGTATTCCCAACAGTATATATCAGTATATTTTCATCTATCACAACTGTATATAAAAAATAGTCATAAATATGTTAGCTATGCTGTTAAATTAACAATGTTTATCTTATCCATATGAGATGTTAGCTTAGTAAGAGAGTGCGGCGTACACATAATATTTTAATAATTTTTATCTAATAAAAAATTTTAAAAATGACTTTATGTGTCGCTTAGACACATGTACTTAACAGTGTCTGATGGTGTAACTGGTAAGGTGTCTGCCCCTGAAGCGAGAGGACCCCGGTTCGAATCCCACTGGTGCAAATGAGTTGAAAGTTTTTTTCAGTTGTAAAATTCATTTACTAATAACAATAAAAAATAAATACAACAATAAAATTTAAAAATAAATGTAAAAAAAAAAAATAAAACATGTCTTGTACTGGACTCGAACCCGGTTCAAAATAGCCGGGAACTGGCATAGTTTCCTCTGGGCTACGCCCTTATTAAATTTTCGAGTGGCTAACTGCTTTTGTAAGTTTAGATGAATATCTAAATGCTTAAATTTTTGGGTAATATGGACTTTTTTTAAGACCATCATGGCCTTAAAACAAGTCAGTGTGTTAGGACTTAAAACAAGTCTAAGATTCCTTAGGTCCAAAATTAGTCCATATTACCTTAGTTTAAGTCCATTTTTTGGGTTTTAAGTCCATATTTTTTTCTGGGTGTATTGTAACTTTGTAGAAAGTAGGCGTTTTGATTTTTGACAATGTAAAAACAACATTTTAAGTAGGTATACCTGCAAGGGTATATAAACTTCGGCTGGCCGAAGTTAACTTCCTTTCTTGTTTCTTTTGTTTATTTTTTGTATTCCTCTTTATTAATTTTGTATTAGCTTTTAAGTTTTGTAAAATACCCTATTATTAATTTTTCCAAAGTGGCCGATGTAATAATTTATAAGACCTAGTCTTGTCACATCAGGATAAAACAAATAAATAAATTAAATTAAATTAGAATTTCAAAAAACACCGAAGCTAGAATTTGTTAACGATTTTTTTTCCGATCCTTCCTATGGCAGCTATAAGATATAGTTGTCCGATCCGGTCGGTTCCGACTTATATACTACCTGCAATAGAAAAAAGACTTTTGGGAAAGTTTCAAGCCGATAGCTTCAAAACTGAGAGACTAGTTTGCGTAGAAACAGACGGACAGACGGTCAGACGGACCGACGGACCGACGGACAGACGGACATGGCTAGATCGACTCGTCTACACTCAAAATAAATTTTACCCTAAATTTTAGAAAATCGCCCTAAAAATATGGATTTTTTTTTTCTAAATACAAGAAAGTTATTTCTAAATCTAAGGAAATTTTTCTAAAATCAAGAAAGTTTTTCTCAAATCTAGGAAGTTTTTCTTAAATGTAGAAAATTGTTACCATGAACTAAAATCACCCTAAAATCTAGAAAAAGGCCCTATAATTAGAAATTATTTTCTGAAAAATAGAAAGGCAAACGAAAATAATAAAATTTTTCTAAAAATTAGTGCCCTAACCCTAAAATGAAACCAACCCTAAATAATAGAAACATTTTCTAAAAAGTAGAAATTTTTTCTAAAAAATAGAAATATTTGTTTTCACATGCTCTGGCACACCAAAATGTTCAATGCCAGAACTTGTCAGCTGCCGTCCGGCTGTACTCGTGGCGCAGACGGTTAAAGCACTTGGTTAGCAATCGAATCGACGCGGGTTCGAGTCCCAGAGCAAAATTTTTTAACCATTTTTTTTATTCTTTTTTTTGTTATTTTATTTTCTTTTTATTCATTTTTTTACTTTTTTTATTTCTTTTTTTATTGATGGCAAGCGGTAAAGTGAAAATAATTAGGTTTATATTCAGCTATTTACTATATACTACACATAATATAAATTGCGTTAGCATAAATACACTAAAAACACTAAAACACTACTGGTCAAAAGAATAAGTACACACGTTACACCCTCACTTGCTAAGAGACATCTCTATAGTTATTGATAAAATCTGATTTGCAGCTTAAAAGGAACACTTAACACTTAAGTATGGCTTGTGATTCCCTAAAATTTCCTTAAAAATACTACTCTGAATAAATAAAATCGATTTGGAAAAAAAAATGAGTACTTACACCGTAAAAAATAAGGAAAAAGGGGAAATAAATAAGAAAAAACCAAAGTTACATGCGGTTTTAATTTTAAGAAAAATAGTTAAATTTTAAATTCTTAATTTTTTTATTTTTATTTTGATAGTAGATAAAACGACTAAAAAAATGAGATATGTTTCTGTCTGTATGTCTGTCTGTTCGTATGAACGCTGGCTGAGATCTCGGAAACTACAAAAGTTAGAAGGTTAAGATTTTCCACACATATTCTTGAACCTACGCAGCGCAAGTTTATTTTAGCCGAGCGCCACGCCCCCTCTAACGCCCACAATCGCTCACTAACGATTTTAAATGCGTCCACATCTTTAAAGATTTCCGAGAAGTATAAATGCAATTTTGTTGTGTATATATATCGAAAAGTAGAAGACATTTTTCAAATCGGGCCATTTATTAAAAAGTTATACGCAGTCAAAATTGTTTATATATCTATCTCCCTCGCACTCCCTTTAGCTGAGGTTCGATTATTAGATAGTCGGCACACCAACCCGAGTACAGCGTTCGCATTCCCTTTAGCTGAGTGACGGGTATTAGATAGTCGGGACACCAACCCGACTATAGCGTTCTCTCTTGGTTTTTCTAAAAGCAAACCAATTCAATTTATTTGTGTGTCAGCAGTGCCAGAGCATAAATGAGTGGAAAATAAAATGATATAAATATATGAGTGGAAAATAAAATCAGGCAAATATATGCTCGTATAAATGAGATCTTAATCAAAAGTTTTTGGTACTTGGCGTTTTCTTTTGTTTGCGCCATTTGAGAGTGACACCGTTTTTGTACCTTGTAGGGTATCGTGACAAACCTTTTGTAGGGTATAGTTGATTTTGTGTAAAAAACTATAACTTCATAGGCCATAATGACTAGCATTTTAAATGTCAAATTAAGTTTATTTCCTAAATAAATTTTTAGTTTTTTAGTACAAAAAGGAAAAACAGAATATTAATGTGGCCTAAATATACGGGTTGTTCTTTGTTTATGTATGTATCTCTTTAAAATTAAAAATAAAGTATTAATATATATAAATCAATGAAAAGGTAATAAAATAAGCTTTATTTCTGCATTATTATGTTATTTATTTTTGTAGTTACAAAGCTTTTATTCACGTTTGAAGTTAAAAAAAAAAAACAAAAACCGAATATTAATGTGATCCACTGTATATTCTTGATCAGCATCACTAGACGAGTCGATCTACACACAAAAAAAAGCACGTCGCCGTAAAGTCGATATGTCTATGTAAATTTCAGTTTTTTCATACTCATATCGTTTTTACCTGAAATATTCAAAAAATGTATATTAAATAATATCATTTTTGCCGAATTCTCTCTCTAGGAGATTCTTTAACTTCGAAAAAGAAAGCAAGAAGCAATATGGCAAGCAAAATTTCGTGAGTGGAAACAAGAAAGACGGATTCGAACTGACGTACTTCAAGCATATGGTCTCTGTCGTACAGCAATGAAAAGCACGTGCAACTGTCCATATGCATATGTACACTACTGGTCAAAATAATAAGTACACACGTTAGATCCTCACTTGCTAAGAGATATTTAACACTTAAATATGGCTTGTGATTTCCTAAATTTTCTTTAAAAATACTACTCTTAATAAATAAAATCGACTTGGAAAAAAATGAGGTAAATTCTTGTCAAAAACCAAACTTACATGCGGTTACAATTTAAAACAAGAAAGGAAGCTAGCTTCGGCCAGCCGAAGCTTATATACCCTTGCAGATCATTCCTATTAATTAACAAATCGCAAAAATGTTAATTTTCTAATATTTCTCATTAATTTTCCAATCGTTCCTATGGCAGCTATATGATATAGTCGTCCGATTTTGATCAAATTAAAATTGAGATTCGGAAATATTTAAAAAGAGTCATATCCTAGAGTAGAAGATAATACAATAAAAATCAAAGAAGCTAGAATTTATTTCCTATTACTTTTCCATTAATTTTCCGATCGTTCCTATGGCAGCTATATGATATAGTAGTCCGATTTTTTAAATAATTAATTCGAAATTCAGAAATATTTAAAAAATAACATCCCCAAAAGAAGAAGGTAATATTTCAAAAAACACCGAAGCTAGAATTTTTTAAAGTTTTTTTCTTCCGATCCTTCCTATGGGAGCTATAAGATATAGTTGTCCGATCCGGTCGGCTCCGACATATATACTACCTGCAATAGAAAGAAGACTTTTGCGAAAGTTTCGTCCCGATAGCTCAAAAACTGAGAGACTAGTTTGCGTAGAAACAGACAGACGGACAGACGGACAGACGGACAGACGGACAGACGGACAGACAGACAGACGGACAGACGGACGGACAGACGGACAGACGGACATGGCTAGATCGACTCGTCTTGTGATGCTGATCAAGAATATATATACTTTATGGGGTCGGAAACGTCTCCTTCACTGCGTTGCAAACTTCTGACTGAAATCATAATACCCTCTGCAAGGGTATAAAAAATAGTTCTCTGGCAGAGCGAGAGTGCCGGGTGCAAAAGGAATTAACGAAACGGCACCGGACTTTGGACTCTGCCGTGGACGTTGGTCTAGGAGGTCAAGTGCCACATTTCAGCAACCGAGCGGCACACAGGCGTGCCGTTTGCACCATTGGAATCAGCGGGACGGCAACAACTAGAAAAACGAGAACTGCAGGCCGTGTGCGAAGTACAAGGGAATCAAACAGGAACCCTGGACTTTGGATCTGTATTGGAGGGTTGACGCGGGCAGAGCGCAAAAGTATATAACAGAACTGCGCCGGACTTTGGACTCTGCCGTGGAAGTTGGACACGGATCATCTTAACATCTTAAGAGTATACAAAAAAAAAATTTTAAGTCAATCGGACAAAAACTTTAGAAGTTATGCTAAAACCAGTACCCTAACCTCTAACACTTTAGGTACGTAAGTGCATCTTTAAGTGCGTTTTTCTCGAAACCACGTTTTGAAAGTCCGTGGTCATCGGCATTTCTAAATGGCTCAACCGATCTTTTTCAAGTTTGTCGCATATTTTTCTGCATAAAAAAAACCCGCCCCCTGGGATGCACTTTTTTTATTTTTTAACTTTAAATATTTTATTTTCTTGCTGGAGTCCCTCAAGGAAGTGTGCTGGGTCCTGTCTTGTATACAATATTCACCTCGGACCTTCCGTCGCCCAGGCGAAAAGTGCTCTGTGAAGAGAGGCGACAGATATAGTGCAGGACAAATGAGTTTGAGGCCTGGGCGTCGAGGTGGAACATCGCAGTTAATCCTGCCAAATCTCAGCATGTAACCTTTTCATTGAACAGGCTGAACACTTATCGCCTAACCTTAGACGGGACTCCAATAAAACACTCGGACACGGTTAAGTACCTTGGACTTACTCTGGACAGGCGCCCTACCTGGAAGCAGCACATTGTGGCCACCTGTGCTTCAGTAAGGCAAAAAGCGGGGAAAATGAGATGTCTTCTTCGACTGGGCAGTGGATTGTCGATCACGGCGAAAACCCGGCTCTTCAAAGCAACCTTGATGCCTAGTCTACATTGGGGTATACACTTCTAGGGCACTGCCTGTAACACTTCCATAAAATGAATTGAATCCTGCCAATCCAAAATTTTAAGACATGATAAACGCCCCATACTATACAAGAAACACTACTATTTTTCGAGATCTCAAAATTAATCCTGTTTGGAAATCTATCACCAATACTGCCATTCGCTACAGATCAAAACTCGTCTCCCACACAAACAGACTTGCTTTCACACTTTTCAGACCTATGAACAGAAGAAGACTAAAGAAATTGCACCCATCAGACAATTGAATACTTGGACGGCACGCTTGTGGGAAACTCATTCCAGACTTAGACGCATAGACTGCAACACTGCTCAATTTTTGTAATGACTCTTTTTTTTATTCACTACTTTCGTTATTTTTACCATGGGTGAAAGTGAATTGAGTTTCACATAACACCCTCCAATACATTTTTTTTTGTTGAGCATATCGAAAAAAAAAATAGCTGAGGTGCAGAGGGCGTCACACGACTAGGTCAAGGCGATCCGTTTAATTTCTGTCTCACTAAATTCTCGCATGTAGCCTGGAGCGTCGAACAGAGTCTGAGTGGTGAAAGCCTGCGACAAGAAATCGTGAGCTTGGGGAGAAACCAATCAGCCAGAAGGAAGATCGGTCGATCGTTGCGGTCTCAAGTGGAGAACTTCAAAAGAGCCCTACGGTTGGGTCGTGTAGTCCCGGATCGGCGTACGACACAGACCCCGAGTACCAGAAGCAAAGTGAAGCGCTCGGCAGTATACATGCGTAACTTGGACTGCCAGCGCGATCTGAGTGAAACACTAGTGGGACCATCCGGGACAGAGCAAGGGGCAGGCGTTGGTGCATCGACAGGAGATATTCCTGGAGACCGCGGCCTCTGTTCACCCTAGTCTAAAAACGGTGACGCTTCCCTAAACCCGCGCAGCTGATCTCCTGGCGAGTCTAAGGCGCTACGAGTAGGGATCGATTCTACGCGGCCGAGTCGGGCAGCGCCGAGCATCTTCAGGGAGCTTCAAGTATCTTCAGGGATCTTCAGACTACAGACTACAACTTTATGGGGTCGTAAACGCTTCCTTCTAGCTGTCACATATTTTTGCACGAATATGAGTAACGGGTATAATAAGCAGTAGGTTTATGTTCCGTTTTTTATTGTTTCAGGGTGGTTAAACTCTTGCCCTAATGTAAATGCATACATTTCCTGTGCCAGCCCTAAAAATGCTAAGGATCTCTCTGCGGTCTTTAGTTGATTTAAAAAGGAAAATATCACTATGGACGGCAGTCCATGTAGTGACGAAGCGCACCAGGAGAGTGTGCGAAGGCGACTACTATATATACACGAAGAAATGAAAATCTGCTGTGATCAGGGAACGAAAAGACCTGTTATTGTAAATTTTTCATACAAAAAAATCACGCACTTAGAAGGGTGCTAAAAATTTTTTAAATACACCACAATTTTTATTAGCCATTGTAGTTTACAAATCCGTAATGATTTTTATTTTTTGATTTTTATAATAAAACTCAAAAAATAACTGTTATTTTTTGATTTTTATGAATAACAGTTATTCCCTTGACATTTTTGAAAAAATGAAATAATTAAAAAAAAACATGATACCCGTGCTTTTTATAACTTACTAAAAATTTGTTAAAAAAGGCAACCGCGCATATTTTATACCTATATTTTTTTAAAATTTTGTTTACCCACAAAATCGCCATAAATCAAGTTTGAGTTTTATTTTTGATCACGACGAATAACTGTTATTTGTCAACTTTTATTATAAAACTCAAAAAATAACAGTTATTCTTTGAGTTTTACTTTACAAATCAGAAAATAACTGTTAAAGTTAAAAACTTATAACAGTTACGTTCCCTGGCTGTGATAGTCAGAATGAAAACGAAACGAATGAAACGAAAAATTATTACACTCGTCATTAAATAGACTTTCTAATATTTTCTCATTCGGCACGCTGCAATAGAAAATGCCTGTGAAGGGAAAAAGGCTGGAATAGTTTGCTAGGGCGGGCCGAATGAGAAAATATTAGAAAGTCTATTTAATGACGAGTGTAATAATTTTTCGTCACAAATGTTGATATCAGAACTTTTGTATGTTGAATGTGCGATCGTCACTAGTTTTTTACCTCGTTAAGAGGTGTTTTTATTTGATAAAAATATACAAGTAAAACCTATTTTTGAAACATATGTCTGCCTAAAATTTTTTAAGGAGCCTTCGGGAAATATTCACCAGAACCGGACAAGTCCATGAGGACAGCGATCTTACATAAATATTAAACAAACAGTCCATATTCATAAATGAATAAAAAATTATCTCCCTTTTTTTTAATCCTATGAGAGGGACTAGTTCGGGTAGAAGCGGACAGACGAACTGACGGACAGACGGACAAGCAAGATAGGGTTGGATATAAAATATATATACTCTATTGAGTCAAAGATTTCTCCTTTACTGCGTTCCAATCTTCTGACTGAAATTATTATACTCTGTAAGATTATAATAAATGCGCCCGATTGCTTGAAACTGAGAGACTAGTTGAAGTTAAAACGGTCAGACAAGCGAACACGGCTAGATCGACTCATTTAGTGATGCTGATCTAGAATATATATATTTTATGTGCTCGGAAACGTGTTCCGACAGAAAGCTATGCAAGGGTATTAGAATAAATAAAATCTAAAATCCTAACTTGTTTTTTGTATTGCTCTACAAGAAGCGAATTTAAATAAAATAGTTAAATAGAATACTTACGAGTTGTTGTTGAGAATTTGAGTCAAGTTGCTTCTCGACATGTATTGTTTTTACGGAATACGCATCTGATAAAAGCACTTCGATATTTAAGTCTTTCAAATCGCTAATCCAAATATCACTAGACGTTTCGAAAATTGATGTAAGATGGTTGGGAAGATTTGTATAGATATCCTTAACAAATCCTAAAAAAAGTTGAATCTAGAAGATATAAATATAAGACGATCAGTGAATATTTTTAAAGCTCTATATTCATGTAAATATTTTATTTTAAATTCTTATAGTAAGCCCTTTCATAGACGTTTTTACTTTACGTGACGTCGTTCAGTCTATTTATTTCGTAAAAAGTCATATAGTAGGGGAAAAGGAGGCTCAAATAGTAAAAGGGACAGAATAGTATGTGACCCCAGCGGCCATACGGCTCGTTTAAATTGCGAGCGTGTTTAATGAAGGTTCCTTAGAACACCAGAGGGCTGCATCAAAAATTTGAGCTTTAAGCGTCATCAGTTCATGAAATTACGAACCAAATTCCGTCAATGTCAAATTTGTGAAAATAGTTTCTGAAAATTTAGAATAGTTTTTCCAAATACCGAAAACCGAAAACTTTGGAGGCAAATAACTTTAATTGGGCAACTGCGAAAGCGAAGACGATAAATAATGCGTGTGGTCGATCTAAATCAATTTCAACGATTAAACGACTATATTTTCACAAAGTTCTTAGAGCCTAGCTTAACGACAGTTGACAAAGACGGGGTGAATTCGCAGAGAGCGAGAGAGAACTTTATTGTGCACCCGCCTTCGTCTTAAACTAACTTACACTAAACTTCAAACTTCAGTTACAAATTCAATAAATCTCTCAACAGTTTCATTGTGTTCGGGACACTTTATTGAACATTGGTCGTTTGCAAGGTTTTTTGAAAAAATTATTTTCTGAAAGCCAATTTTATGCCCAACGCGTTTCTCTTACTAAATATTTTGTTGGTCTTCAATCTTCGTGGTATTAAGCAAAACTTCAAACATTCCTTCTGGGGTGAAACTAGTTGAGGGTACCTTATAATAACACATGGTCTTTAGCAAAATGGCCTAAGTAGCGCTTAAGGGCGGCAAAACAAAAATTTCACAACGCAAAATTATTCAGGAGTAAATGGAATAGTAGAAATGCAAGGAAAAAAATAATAAACTTACAAAGATATGGACCTCCGCGTCAAAGAGCTGTAAGAGCATTTTTAATAACAAAGAAAGGATAAAAAAACACATAAAATCCATTTTAGATGAAAGGATTAGTAATTCGATCTGCCATTTTGACATTCACGCATTAGGTACTGATCGAAAGGTTAGTCTATTAACTTTAAAAAACAACAAAAAATATTTTGTTTTCTTATTGAAAACTAAAAAATAATTTGTTTTGAAAAGTACCAAACAACGACATTTTGAAAAAGCAGTCTGTAGTTGGGACATTTTTAAAAGTCCATAAAACTCACACTAAATGTACTTTAAACTTTTAGAAACTATTTATTTATGTTATTTTAATCAATTTTAGTTCGTTTTAACTTACTTCACGTCCATTTTTAATTAACTTAGATCAAATAGCATTTAAAACTTAAACCCTCGTTGAACGATCACATTTCCCTAACTTTCAAAGAAGTTTACTAAGCAGAAAGCGACCTCTGCTGGGCTGAGGTCTTTTTGTATGCAAAACGGGTGTCTCAGCTTAGGCATAGCGTCATAATTCCGCGGACATAATATCGCGCAGTACATTTGGTCCGCGAACTTATGTCTTTTTTTTTGGCGAAATTATTTCGCTGCTAAACGTCATAAGACCGCGCGAAATTGTGTCGTTTAAAAATTACTTGTGGCGAACTTATGTCACTTTAAAATGACATAAGTCCGCCACAAGTAATTTTTAAACGAACTTATGTCGTTTTTTTCTGGCGAAATTATGTCGCTGCTAAACGTCATAAGACCGCGCGAAATTGTGTCGTTTAAAAATTACTTGTGGCGGACTTATGTCATTTTAAAGTGACATAAGTTCGCCGAGGAATAAACGGCATAGAGTCATATCTCCGCGCGACATATCTCCGCCCTTCTACGAACTCCGCGTTGATCAACGGGGGAGATATGTCGTTTTTAAACGACATATGCACGCTGGACCAAAGGCTCTCATTGGAATCCGGCTTGGATTGTAAACGCCAGAGAAATCGTTCGAAAGATTGTACGCCACTGCACACACTGTTACCAATACAACCCCCGTTTAATGGAACAAATCATGGGATCACTTCCAGTTGATCGCTTTCATTCACACAGCAAGGTGCCATATAAAACAAACATGTCCGTTTTTACATGCATTTCGTCAAAAGCAATCCACATAGAACTCATTTCCGATCTGTCTACTAATAACTTTATTCTTACGCATCTATTGTGACAATGCCACTAATTTCTTCGTTGCACGATCACAGCTCGAAGACTTTAAGCAGAAGCACATTGAATGTGCAGAATGAATTTCAGCAGCATCGTGGGATTTCGGTTTAACTCTGCATTTGGGCAGAGTCCGTACAAGCATTCATTTTGTAGCAGTGTAATTTTTCTACTTTAAAGTGAAAAATGTCAGTTATTAAAGCCTTTATATCTAAATTGTAAGAAATCATTTATCTACATCCAGTTTTTTAAGAAAAAACCACATCGATTTTAAAAGCCTACATTTAAAAAAAACAAGAGAGAACGCTAGAGTCGGGTTTGTGTCCCGACTATCTAATACCCGTCACTTAGCACTCAGGGAGTGTGAGATAGATGGATAAATAAACTTTCTATGATTGCGCATATATAAATAACTTTGCGCTGCGTATGATCTCGACCTATTTCGAGAAGACGTCCAGGAAGACCAGCAGCATTGTATTCCCGCGACGAGATCGGGGTAGGGGTCCGATGAAGTCGGCGCTGACCATGGTGAAGGGTTCCTCTGGGCGACGGGTGAGCATCTTCCCCTCGGGCTTGAGCTGACTCGCTGGCAAGTCTCGCAGCACCTTACGTGTCGGCGAACGTCCCTATGCATTCCAGGCCAGAAATAGCGATGTCCAACTCGTCGGATCGTCTTGCGGATCCCTATGAGCCCCGCCGCGGGGTGGTCGTGGCACTCCTCCAGCACGTGTCGTCGGTGCTCCGTGGAAACGCTTCCATGGGTGATGGATCGCCGAGGTGACGGTACAGCTGTCCGTTCTCTTTGGCGTAGTCCGGAAACTTTTCCGGTTGGACGTCGATTTGTTTGGCTCGGATCCACTTGCATGGTGATACTGCTTCCTGTAGCTGGTGGAGCGTGTCCAGTGGTTGGCGCGACAGTGGATCAGCGACCACGTTCTGGTTATCCTTCCTGTAGTGCACGTCGAATTGGAACTGCTGGAGCTCCAGCGCCAAGCGAGCGATTCGCCCGGTTTCAATGTTATATATTTCAGGGCTAAATGGTCTGTGATAACATCGAACTGATACCCTTGCAGGTAGCACCGGCGTTTCCGAATGGCCCAGTCGAAGGCGAGCCATTCTTTCTCGGTGGCCGAGTAGTTTTCTTCGGATTTCACCAGTCGCCGGCTAGCGTACGCCACCACACGTTCGCCTTCTACGGCTTGCTCCGTCAGGACTGCTCCGAGCCCGTAGTCACTGGCGTCGGTCTGCAACTGGAACTTCCGGGTGAAATCCGGGCATGCCAACACCGGCGCTTCGGTGAGCTTGCTCTTCAGATCTTCGAACGCGAGTTGCTGTGGTTCCTCCCAGAGCCATCGTTTCCCCTTCCGTAGCAACGTGGACATCGGCTGCACTATGGCGGCGAAGTTGGGTACAAATCGTCTATACCATGAAGCGACTCCCAGGCATCGCCGCAGCTCCTTGCAATTGGTGGGGGGTTGTAGCTACTTTATGGCCGCGATCTTGTCCGGATCGGTCTGGATACCGGCCTCACTGATTACATGCAGTATACAGTATACTAGGCTTCGGCGGAAGAACTAGCACTTGGCCCGGTCCAGCATTCCTTAAGGTTTTGCATATGTTCTTCCCGCGTAGCTCCTGTGACGATGATATCCTCTAGGTAGGCAAAAGCGTGAGGCTCTATCTAGGGCCCTTTGAAATGTCGCTAGAGCCGAATGTAATCCAAACGGCATTACTCGCCACTGGAACAATCCTCATCCAGGCACGGTGAATGACGTACAAGCGCGACTTTCCTGCGCCACTGGGATCTGCCAGTAGCCGTTTTTGAGGTCCAGCGTCGAGATATAGCGCGCGTTCCGCAGGCGCTCCACGATGTGGTTGAAGCGCGGAAGCGGGTACGCGTCCGGCACGCTGTGTGCGTTTAACTGCCGGAAATCGACACACATTCGCATTTCCCCAGTCTTCTTCCTCACCTGGAGAATGGGAGCACTATGCGGGCTCCGTGATGGATCGATCCTCCCATCCCGGAGTAGCTCATCGACTTGGTCGCTGATGATCTGCTGCATGGCCGGGTTCTTTGGAAAATACCACTGCTTCAGTGGCTTTTCGTCCTTCATGACTATTTGGTCACCCCGGCCAATCCGTCGAATCGTTTCATCTCCTCCTCGAGGAACGCTAGGTTCCATAGGCTCGCCGGTGAGTGTCTGTGGCTGCTGTTCTTCCAGACATTCGGCGATGGCGGCGAGATTTGCCATATGCTTATCGTGGCATCCGCTAGTGGAGTCAGTCCGGTAACCGCAGGCGGCGGGGGATGGCATAGTTGGACCCGGTCGTCCTGGAGGCCGGGAGGGTGCGGCTGGTAGCGCTCGAGAGAGTTTGGAGACGACAGCGACGATTATGTGGCCGTGGCGGCCCTTGGCGACGATGACGATGGCGACGAGGGTGCATCTCCGGTGGCCCTTTGCGACGATGACGTTAGCGATGAGTATGCATCCTTGGTGGCTCGAGAGTTCGATGATAACACAGCCCGAGAGCCCGATAACTCTGTGGCGTCACTTGACTGCTGGAGTGGGTTCCGTGGGTGTCTACCGATTAAGACACCCGCTCGGGGTGGGTTCGCGGCTGTCGGGTCTGCAGGCAGTGTCTCGGGCGTGGTTATCGTCGTTGCATCTCAAGGGGGCGCCGGAAAGAGTCGCAAGCAAGTGCGACCACATATCAGGGACGCCTGGATGACGGCCAAGAAGTCGATCCCTAGGACAACGTCGTCCAGGATCGTGGGTAACACCAGGAAGGGTAGCTCGGCCTCCTGCTGATCCGGGTTCGCACTGCCCTTTTGTTGGTAGTGGTGGCCAGAGTTTGGACCACTCTCTCGCTCACAAAGCTGTGCCACGCTCCAGTGTCCAGCGTGGCCAGAAATGGTCGTCCGTCGATGCTAATCGTCGCTACTATCCGCCCGTTCTCCAGTCGAAGTGGTGGCTTTACTGGTTTGGAAGTGTGCTGGCTGTCCCCGGCCGCTCCCAATTCGAGCGGGGATGCTGTCCCACATTGGTTTCGCTTGTATGGGAGCCGCGGCCAAAAATACTTCTAGTTGATATATCGTTACGAAATGTTTCCCAAAATTCTATAAAAATATTTTAATTATAGCAACAAAAAATTGGATATATCGCCCGACTATGTCCTATAGCTTCCATACAAAATATCGGACCAAATTTGAAACACGTAGCTATTTTCAGTTTAAAATTTTTTTTTATTAAAGTATTATTGCATTTAAATCATATTTAAGCGGATAAGAAACCATGCCTTCGGGTTCTTGTCCGTCCACAAATATTAATCCGTTAGTTTTGATTATTACCTGTAAATTACTTGAAAAATAAAAAAACCCAATAATAATAATAAACAAAAAATCCAATAATAGCAAAAGAAAACAAAAATTACAATTTGAACCTAATAACACGAAACACGAATGAAGAACACTGTTTGCGCACTTTGCGCTTTTATAATGAACTTTGTTGAATAGTGTAAGGCGGGAGCGGGAGCGTAATAAAGCTTTAATCGCGCTCGCGAATTCGCCCCGTCTCTCGCCCTTTTCGTTAAGTTAGGCTTAAGCGTTTATATATTGAAATTAAAGAGTTAGTTGTCATATGAATCTCATTGCGCAAACTCCCTTTCGTCGTCGCTAAAATAAAATATCAAATTTCCCTGCAATCACAAGTTTTCGCGTTGTAATACAAAATAGTATTAAATTTTTCATGGTGACCCCGACGTGATGTGTGTTTTGCAACTCAGCAGAACATCAAGTAGGAAGTTGCACTGCTTTTGCTGCCCTAACAGTTCAGCAAAGATTCGATTTTGCAAAAAAGGCTCCTTTATGCATTAACTGCCTCCGAAAGGGCCACACGGTAAAAAGGTGCAAATCGAAAAGATGCAGGGTGTGTAAGTCCTCACACCACACATTGCTGCACATTTACTCGCCATCAAATCTCGCGTTGCCAGCTCCTCCTCAGCCCACGCTCTTGCAGAATACTCCATCCACTTCGCATGTTATGCATGCGACTGCATCGGATAAAGTTATTCTTGCCACAGCCATCGTGAGCGTCCAAACAAAAAGTGGCGAATTAGTTTTGGCTCGAGCGTTGCTCGATTCTGGTTCACAAGTAAATTTTGTGACCGATGAGCTCGCTCAGAGACTTCAGATTAAGAGAGAGGACGTGTGTTTGAGCTTGCGGGGCATTGGTGGAACTAATGCTCAAGCAACCAAGAAAATTCACACGATAGTTAAGTCGCGAGTGGGTAGCAGTCAATTGTCGTCCGAATTTTATATACTACGTGATTACAATTGATTACAATTGACTACAATTTTTGGCTTACACGCTTCTTCGGCAACCATATGCTGATAGCGCTTGTTCAGGGCCGACTCACACTCGCTCCAAAGAGGAAGCGAAGTATAATCTAGCGCTATACGATTCTCTTTTGTCCATTGGGGATGACAAACGTATTACGAATGCCATCCTCATCCATCTAGTAATGGGCAAAGTCGATGCAGGAACTAAAAGAAAATGGGAAGAATCGCTAGATTATACTTCGCTTCCTCTTTGGAGCGAGTGTGAGTCGGCCCTGAACAAGCGCTATCAGCATATGGTTGCCGAAGAAGCGTGTAAGCCAAAAATTGTTCAGCAGAGCCAGGCTTATCCTAAGAAGAATGGAAATAGGAGTTTTTCGTTTGTTGCTGCCATAGACGACCCCGAAGTATGTGTGTTTTGCAACTCAGCAGAACATCAAGTAGGAAGTTGCACTGCTTTTGCTGCCCTAACAGTTCAGCAAAGATTCGATTTTGCAAAAAAGGCTCCTTTATGCATTAACTGCCTCCGAAAGGGCCACACGGTAAAAAGGTGCAAATCGAAAAGATGCAGGGTGTGTAAGTCCTCACACCACACATTGCTGCACATTTACTCGCCATCAAATCTCGCGTTGCCAGCTCCTCCTCAGCCCACGCTCTTGCAGAATACTCCATCCACTTCGCATGTTATGCATGCGACTGCATCGGATAAAGTTATTCTTGCCACAGCCATCGTGAGCGTCCAAACAAAAAGTGGCGAATTAGTTTTGGCTCGAGCGTTGCTCGATTCTGGTTCACAAGTAAATTTTGTGACCGATGAGCTCGCTCAGAGACTTCAGATTAAGAGAGAGGACGTGTGTTTGAGCTTGCGGGGCATTGGTGGAACTAATGCTCAAGCAACCAAGAAAATTCACACGATAGTTAAGTCGCGAGTGGGTAGCAGTCAATTGTCGTCCGAATTTTATATACTAAAAAATATTTCTGGTTATCATCCGGATCAAACGGTGAACACCAGCGGCTGGAGGGTGCCTGAAAATATTCAATTGGCAGATCCATTCTTCTTCAAGCCCCAAAAAATAGATATGCTTATAGGCGCAGACTCGTTCTTTGAACTATTGTCAGTCGGCCAGATAAAGCAAGGGCCTGAGTTCCCCATTTTGCAAAAAACAGTTCTCGGCTGGATAGTGTCAGGGAGATGTGCCTCAGAAAAAATAAGAAATACGGAAAAGTTGGTACATCTCAGCTGCCAGGAAGAAGTGTTGGAGTCAATCGACACAACCCTGCAGAAATTTTGGTCTGTGGAGGACTTGCCGCCCAAGGCCAAGGTCCATACTCCTGAGCAGCAACTTTGTGAGCAACACTTTGAGAAAAACACTCAAAGATTGTCGTCCGGGAGATTTTCGGTTCGTCTGCCGTTCAAATCTGACCCAAACACTCTTGGTTCATCATATGAAGTTGCGAAACGTAGATTTTTGTCGCTTGAAAGAAGATTATCCAAAGATCCTTCTTTAAAAAAGATGTATCTGGAATTCATGGAAGAATATGAAGCGATGGGCCATATGTCTTCTACGAACAATAAAATCCCAGACAGTCCGCACTATTTCATTCCGCACCAATGCGTGCTGCGACCTCAAAGCACCTCGACAAAGTTGAGAGTGGTATTCGACGCCTCGAGCCGTACATCGACGCAGGTCGCGTTGAATGACATCTTGATGGTTGGCCCCACCATTCAAGAGGAGCTGTATTCGACCCTGCTTCGGTTCAGACTGCACAAGTTTGCGCTTGCAGCAGACGTAAAAAAGATGTATCGTCAAGTAATGGTTGACGAAGCTGACCGAAACTTTCAGCTCATAGTGTGGAGACGAGATCCATCTGAGTCTCTAAAAATCTTCAAGCTGAACACCGTGACTTATGGTACTTCGCCAGCCCCCTATCTAGCGATTCGGTGTTTAAATCGGCTTGGAGAGATCGCGCAGGATTCGTGTCCAAAAGCCGCCAAGGTCATTCAGAATGACTTTTATGTTGACGATTTGTTGACTGGCGCCAGAAGCGTTGAGGACCTGCTAAGCCTTCGAGACGAAGTTTCTCAGGTATTGCAAGAGGCAGGATTTGAATTGGCAAAGTGGTTTTCTAACTGCCCAGAGTTATCCGCATCTGAAAGCGCTGTCATGCCGCTAACGGCAGACTCAGACGTAACTAAGACCCTTGGCGTGGTTTGGCTGCCGGGTAAAGATTACTTTCAATTTCGGTTGGATGACTCTTTCCTGGATCTTCGTGCGACAAAACGAAACATACTGTCGGTGACTGCCCGACTTTTCGATCCGCTTGGCCTGTTGTGCCCTCTAGTGACTAGGGCAAAAATGTTGTTGCAGGAACTGTGGCTTCGAAAGTTAGACTGGGACGAGTCGCTGCCGATGCAACTGCAGACATCTTGGGAAGCTTTTAAGGGAACGCTGTTGCAACTGCCCAAGATCGAGGTATCGCGATTCGTTCATACAGACGCCAAAGTCCCGGCAGAAATACATGGTTTCGCTGACGCTTCCATGCGAGCATATGGAGCGTGCATCTACGTTCGCACTAGTACCGCTGAAGGTTTAAAAGTATCTTTATTGACAGCAAAATCCAAAGTAGCTCCCCTCAAGACGAAAACTTTGCCCCGCCTTGAGTTGTGCGCAGCTCACCTTCTTGCGGATCTTTATAATCGTGTAAGACCATTGCTTAATTTTCCGATCACAAAGGTGTTCCTATGGACGGACTCGGAGATCACTCTGCATTGGATTAAAACGCATCCGTCGTCGTTGTCGGTTTTCGTCTCAAACCGAGTTGCAGAGATCCAAGAGTGGTCGGAAAAAGCAATTTGGCGACATGTCCCCACGAAAGTAAACCCAGCGGACATCGTGTCACGGGGATGTGACGTTGAGGAACTCACAGCTTCCATTTGGTTCGCTGGGCCGTCGTTTTTGCTCGAAGCAGAAAAAGATTGGCCTGTGAATCGACACTTCGAAGTACCTGCTGATGTCGTGTCGATGGAATTACGCAAAGCAGCTTTGGCGCTTGTGGTTATCCCTGAGCCTAATTGTGTGCTTCAGAAAATAGAATCCTTTTCGTGGCACATAAGGCTTTTAAGGGTTTTCGTGTGGGTCTTTCGGTTTATTCAAAGATGCAAAAAAGTGTCGCAGCCTTTTGAAAAAAGTATTACTCCAAGAGAACTGAATTTTGCGTTCGAGAAAATAGTGGAAGTGATCCAATCACACGAGTTCAGTGACGACATAGGCAAAATTCGGAAAAATAAACCGGTAGCAACGAATATTCAAAAACTAAGCCCTTTTCTTCAGGAGAAAAAACTAGATTGGTTGCGTCCAAAGCGGTCCACTTAGAGTTAGTGTCCGACCTCACCACTGATGCGTTTTTGTTGGCATTCCAAAGGTTCGTGAGTCGACGCGGGATTCCGGAGAAGGTGTGGTGCGACAACGCGACGAACTTCGTCGGAGCCGATCGCCACATGAGAGAGTTCCGGGCCCGTCTGGAGGAGCAGGGGGGCGGTATCGAAACATTCGCATCAAGAAGAGGATGCGAGTTTGTGTTCATACCGCCCAGAGCACCTCACTTCGGCGGACTTTGGGAGGCAGGTGTGAAGTCTGCAAAGCACCTGTTCCTTCGGACGGTCGGCGAAGACATCCTGACCGCGGAGGAGCTCGGAACTCTCCTCACCAGCGTGGAGGCCGTGCTCAACTCCAGGCCCCTCGGAGCGATCAGCACAGATCCCAACGACGGCGAAGCACTAAGCTCAGGCCATCTCCTGATCGGCGGGCCCCTACTAGCTCCACCCTCAGCAGCGCTCCCGGACCAAGTCAGCCCAACCTGCTTGCGACGATGGCGCAGTGTCTCGTCTCTCAGGCACAGGTTTTGGCAGCGATGGTCCCGGGAGTACGTCTCGAGCCTCCAGGCGAAAAACAAGTGGCACCAGGAGGTTCCAAACGTCGCCGTGGGAGCTCTCGTCGTCGTCGCCGAGGACAATCTTCCGCCGCAGCAGTGGATGATCGGTCGGATCGTGGCGGTGCACGTCGGCGCTGACGGCAAGGTCCGAGTGGCGGACGTGAAAACGAAGGATACGACGTATCGGCGAGCGGTCCATAGGCTGGCGGTGCTGCCTGTGGCGTGCTGAAGACGGTGGTCCTTCAGAGGGGGCGGTGTTTGCGCACTTTGCGCTTTTATAATGAACTTTGTTGAATAGTGTAAGGCGGGAGCGGGAGCGTAATAAAGCTTTAATCGCGCTCGCGAATTCGCCCCGTCTCTCGCCCCTTTCGTTAAGTTAGGCTTAAGCGTTTATATATTGAAATTAAAGAGTTAGTTGTCATATGAATCTCATTGCGCAAACTCCCTTTCGTCGTCGCTAAAATAAAATATCAAATTTCCCTGCAATCACAAGTTTTCGCGTTGTAATACAAAATAGTATTAAATTTTTCAAACACAATAAACAGCTGATTTGACCTTAAAGACAAAAATAGAGGCTGTTAGTAGATTGTTGATTATGGACACATCTGCAAGTATATGCAGCTAGCTTTAACTTTTTTTATACCTTAAGGTATTAACAATTACACTGAATAAAAAATGAATCGGGGAATCTTGGGGGAACACAGTTAAAACTTTAAGTAAACATAAAAAGACGAATACAACAGCTGCTAAAAACATTAGAAAGTAAAGAATTAATTTCATAATAAGGACAACACAAGTTAGCTTTTATTAATATTGGAACTTAAAAAGAATACCTTTAACTTCAAAATCCATATCACAGAATATTAATTTAAGAAATACACGCTTTTAAAGTTTTAAAGTTAGTGATGCGCGCAGTTTTGCTTTGCAACTAAACACGTGCTCACGACTTTAGGTCTATTTTTAGAAAGTACCGAAAATTTTCCGGAAAAATCTGGTATGCCACGAAAAAGCTTGAGCATTTTAGAGAAAATTTGCATAATCTTTGCCAATTTTGGGTTCTATCAATTTTTTGAATTTTGGCCTATGGGGGAAACCACTGTGTGTCCGTTTCCCGACTGCCGACAACAGTTCACTGTCCGCACGCCTCCTCCGCTCGTCCCTGTTCGGGCGCCAGACTGTAAAGATGTTTCTACGGCTGGGATGGAGCTCAGTCTCCCACGGTTCCTTTACAATCGAATTTGTAAATAAGCGGTGACGAGGAGAGGCGGGCAACGTGGACGCAGTCGCCGATCAGCCGCGATGCGCGCGGCGGGCCTTTTTGGCGGGTCTGAGCAGGCATTTGGGACTCGGATTTGGCCAGACGCGAACGAGTGAAAGCCGTCACGTGCGTGCCGGAGGAGGCACAGTGGGCACAACTCCCGTTGCCTGGGGGCTGTTTCACGCCAACGCATAGGAATCGTCTCTAAACATGGACAGAAGTCAGCGCTCCCCTTTCTGGGACAGGCTCCCACTGTTCGGGATGGGTGTGCGTCGGTCGAAACCGAGATGGAAAGCTATGCAAGCGGAAAGAAAACCCGTACTTGCACGCCTTCACGTCTGTGCACGTGGTTGCCACCAAAGTTTAGTTGCGCGGAGGAACGTTCTCAAAAACGCAACCGGCTTGGCTTGGGCCACAGTTTGGCACACGCGGGTCGGGTTTGGGTTACTTGGGGCTTGGGTCAGGGAAGAAATAAATCCAACTCGGTGTGTGTTCGCTGTTCTTATTATCCGTGTTTTGTTTTATTTCTCTTGGTTATCTTTTGTGCTTTTCTTCCTCTTTTTTAAATATATTTTCCCTAGCCGCACTATTTTCTTTCCCTGTCTCTCCCTATCTCTCTCGCACTTTACTCACTAGGGTCCTTCGTCCTGATCCTTGATGTCCTGCGTGTCCTTGGTGTCCTTGCGTGGTTTTCCTCTGCTTCGATGTTTTGTCTTTAACTGGTGGCGAATGAAAGAGACCGGGACTGGCAGCAGCCGGGCTTAAATAGGCGCTCGCTCCTCAACACTGGAAACGTGCGTAGATCGCCTAATTTGATCGTTGTAGACCGCCTAATCCGATCGTGTGTAGAGCGCCTGATCAGCTGAGATGTTTGAACTACTGGCTAACGGCCGATTAACATACTAAGTAGTGCCTGTTTGAACTACTGGCTAACGGCCGATTAAAATACTAAATAACGCCTGTTTGAACTACTGGCTAACGGCCGAAGTTTTGAACTTAACGGCTTTTTTGGCTTCTTGCCTGCCTCCGTGGCTTATCCTAACCTTATACTAGTTCTTTTCTTATTATCTACCAATACGTGTATATCTTAAATCTACTCGCTGGATGTGGGGCAGCTTTTTCGGCGCCTCACATGTGTTGTGACTGTTCTATTTTTATTTTCCATTTGCATGGTCACACTTTTAGGGTTATAATATATATCCCCAGTTATTAAATTCAACACATTTATATATATTTATTAATAGCCATATTTAGATTTATGGTTTGATTTAGTCTCTTGTCAGGATCACTGCTGGCTTTCAACTAAACTCGCTCTCAGCTCACGACACGCACCAACCCCCGACTCTCTAAGAGAGTGAGTATGGTGAGATCACAAGAGAGAGAGCAAGCCCAGTGAGAGCAAGCTCTACAACAACAACAATGTATTCTAAGAATATACAAGAATGTTCTAAAAGGAATACCGTAACTTATACATACTACTACTATGTAGCCGTCCTGCTACAATTCGGCCGTCCTGACATTTCAAGATCCCCTGATCTTGGTTTAATTTACAATTGATTTCATCTAACATTATCTTACATACTATCAGTCTTTACATTTACAATTCTTTGCATATATTTACAGCTATTTTCGTTTACCAATCCAAAGCTTAATATTTTGACCACTCCAGACTCCTTGATAAGAGCAACGCGACAATTGAAAACCTTTCACATCTTTTATTACATACCTATCATTTCTCAAAACTTTATCTATCACATAACGACCTTTGTGTTTGGGTATTAGCTTCCTTGCGACTCCTACTGCATTATCAAAATTTTTCACCATAATATAATCTCCAACTTTGTATTCTAAACTATCTTTTCTTTTCTCATTATATCTTCTTTCGTTGTCATTTTGTAATTTTATTTGCGATTCCATTCCATTTTTCCTAATTTTGTCTAAATCTCTAACATCTCTAACATCACTAACATTATCTAATTCTTCTAACTTTTGCCTCAATTCATCAATAACTTTTCATTTCTGTTCGATTCCAAACAACATTTTATCAATTTTTTCCATTATCAACCGGTCCGTAATGATCGATATGTATAATTTCGAATGGCACATTTCCTTTTGGTATGCTGTGCAAAACTCCTTCCCTTTTTCCTGACCTCGGCGAATATGCCACACATCTCAAACAATTGTCAATATGCCTAACCACTTTTTCTTTCATATTTGGAAACCAATACGTCCTAACAAAAGCATCCATAACCTTATCTCGTCCAAAATGACCTAATTCATTGTGATATTTGTATAATATCTTGCCCTCCATTTCTCCTGTCACACAGAATATCAATTTCCCATCATTTGATTTTCTATAAATAACTCCATTCCTCATCTCAAACATTTTATCTTCCTCTTTTTCTAACTTCTTTCTAACATCTTTTAACTTCTCATCTTTCGCTTGATAAATAAATAAATTGTCTTCAAAACTATTTATTTCTACTACCAGTATATTCGTATTCCTACTTAACGCGTCTACGTGTTGCATAAGTCTTCCCGATTTATGAACTAACTCAAAGTCATACTCAAGCAATTCTAATGCCCATCGTGCAATGCGAGGGTTTAACTATTTAATGTTAACGTCAGTGAGTTACAATCATTAACTATTTTAAATCGTCTACCCTGCACATAAATTCTAAATCTTCGTAGAGCATAAATGATAGCTAACTTTTCAAGTTCAAAACTGTGATACTTTGCCTCGTCTTTTGTTGTGGCCTTTGAAAAATAAAAAATGGGGTGCAACTTTTTATCCTCTTTCCTTTGTAGTAAAACCGCTCCAAAACCTTGTGCGCTTGCATCTGTATGCAATTCTATCTCGTCTTTGTAATAATATAATCCTAGCACTGGCGCTTCAACTAACATTTTCTTAAGCATCTCAAAAACATTGTAGTTCCCTTTCTTCAAATGCAAACTTTTTATCTTTCTTTAACAGGTCATATAATGGCTTTGCGATCATCGAAAAATTCTTAATGAATCTCCTAAAATACGAACATAAACCTAAAAAGCTTCTAACACCATGTACTTTATCTGGAACAGGGAAATTTCTAACAGCTTCTATTCCTTTGTCATTAGCTTGTATTCCTTTGCTGGTTACTAAAAATCCTAAATATTGTACACTTGCTTGTAAGAACTCACATTTTTCCATTCTCAATTCTAGTTTGTTTCTTGCTAAACGATCAAAAACTTCCCTAAGAACATTTAAATGTTCCTGTATCTCTTTACTGGCGATCATAATATCGTCCATATATATTATTACCTTACCATCCCTAATCATGTCTGCAAAAATTGTATTAATAAATCGCTAAAACACCGCAGGAGCATTTTTTAGCCCCATTGGCATCCGCATAAATTCAAATTGTGCTAATGGCGTCATAAATGAAGTATATTTTATTGAGTCATTGTCCACGAACACAAGAAAGTAGCCATGTTTTAAATCTTATTTCGAAAATATTGTTTTATTTACCAAAGTGTTTAACAAATCGTCTATTAAAGGTAATGGATAATATATCTTTAACCATTGTCTTATTAAGTTTTCGATAATCCACACATAGTCGTAAGTCGCCTGTTTTCTTTTTTACTAACACTATTGGAGATGCATACTCCGTTTGACTTGGTCTTATAATGCCCTCATTTTAGTATTCATCTAGTATAACCTGTAATTTTTCTTTTACTGTATAAGCTAAACGTCTGTGCAAACAACTGAAAGGTTTAGAATACTCTAATCTTAATTTAATTTCACATTTAACTTCGGGTTCCTTTGGTCTTTGTTTATTTACATAACAACTTTCTACCATTCCACTATGGGGCATTTGACCACTTTTGTTTGCCGAAATTACTATGGACGGCAGTCCATGTAGTGACGAAGCGCACCAGGAGAGTGTGCGAAGGCGACTACTATATATACACGAAGAAATGAAAATCTACTGTGATGGTCCGATCATAATGAATAATACACCTATCGAAAGGTATTGCGAAAACTAACAGGATTGCATACCAAGACTTTAAGAAAATCAATTGGCTTGGGAGAGAGAGAGCGGTGAAAGTGAAAAAGTGAAAATTTCGAAATTTGGAGCTGTTGGGGCCGGTGGGGATAAATGCCCCCTCGCAATGTTTTAGTTGTATTCCTTTTGAAAATATCCGACCCTCCGTTCAAAAGTTATAGCCAAAATAAGATTTTCTTCTTCTTCCCAAAATGAAAATTTAATTCTGTTTGTCAGTTTGTCCACGTGTCCACTTGTCCACTTGTCCACTTGTCCAAAATATGTTTTTTAAGTTCTGAAAATTTGATATGACGTTCATCACATCGATATAAAAAACTTTTGTTCTACCACTTTTGGAAAAACTAGCTAGTTTAGCGGGAAAACAGCTATAAATAGCTAAAATTCGGAAAGCCGTAACTTCTATACTACTAAAGCTACAGACTTGTGCTGCATCTCGTTTGAAAGGTATTTTTAAATGCTATAAACGCCTTCTATATGCAATTTGTGTAAATGTAATAGTTAAAAAGATATGAACAAAAGAAAATTTGTTTAAACTTTTTTTTTAGCTTTTTCTTAATTTTCTCAAAAACGGCTCTAACGATTTTCCTTACAACTTTAAACTGTATAGCCCTTGAGATTCCTTAAATTTTGGTATATATCATGTTTATGTAAAAAATCGCGTTTAAAAGTTATTCAGAAACGAAAATAGCCACTTTTGCCAGCTCAGAACAACTAACGCTCCCTGAGTATTGAATTTTGTGGGAGGGTATCCGAACTGTATTTTAGGGTCACGGAATCAGTAAATTTGCACTTAAGAGTTCCATATAGGAATCTTTTGTTCTACGACTTTTGGAAAAAGCCGCTACTTTAGCGGGAAAAAGCTAAAAATAGCTAAATTTCGTTAGTTTGTAAGTTCTACACTACTAAAGGTACAGACATGTGCTATACCTCGTTTAAAAGGTATTTTGAAATACTTCAACGCCTTTTTAACTTAATTTGTTAAAATACAATAGTTTAAAAATTATGATTGACCAATTAAAATTTAAATGTATATATTAGCTCCTATGAGAGCAAATGTAAACAAACAAAAACTTCTGATATCAAATAAAAACACCTCTTAACGAGGTAAAAAAACTAGTGACGACCGCACCTTCAACATACAAAAGTTCTGATATCAACATTTGTGACAAAAAATTATTACACTCGTCATTAAATAGACTTTCTAATCTTTTCTTATTCGTCACGCTGCAATAGAAAATGCCTGTAAAGGGAAAAAGGCTGGAATAGTTTGCTAGGGCGGGCCGAATGAGTAAAGATTAGAAAGTCTATTTAATGACGAGTGTAATAATTTTTCGTCACAAATGTTGATATCAGAACTTTTGTATGTTGAAGGTGCCACTAGTTTTTTACCTCGTTAAGAGGTGTTTTTATTTGATTAATAACTCGGTCATTTCAAAAGATATTGACTTGAAACTTTACCAGTCGCCATTTCTTATCCCTACACATATTATATATGAGAATCATCCGGATCGGAAAACTATATCATATAGCTGTAATAGAAACGATCAAATTAACTTTGCTGTTTTTGGAGATAAATGCACATAACTTTAGAAATAGCAATTTTGTAAGTTTTTAAAAAAATATTAACAGTTTCGTAAAAATCGGACGACTATATCCTAAAGTTCTTAAAAAATTGGGCAAAGGAAAGAATTTACTTTACATTTTTACGACTTTTTGTTCAAGTTGTATCGGAACTTTCGTTTTAAAGCCGCTAAAGTCCACTTAAGTTAGTCGATTACAAAGCTAAGTATTTCTACTATCTTTTGATAATAATTTAAAGCAGTGGTCGGCAACGCCCTATTAAGTGAGCATAGGGTTTTGTTCTGCCGGCGCGCTGCTCGCACACGTATAACGTAGAACAGCGGTCTGCACACACACATCGATGAGCTGCCCAGTGCAAATTACTCACACAAATATAAAACATAATGTCAATGTATGTGTGTGCCGACCGCTGATTTAAAGTCACGAAAGTCCTTACTTCCTTAGCCACCAGTGCAAACGATAGGAGTGTGTAAAATTTAAGGTTATGGTCTAAAAAATTAAATTACAGAAAAAGTGGCAAGAAGTGGCGATTCTGACCATATACATTTTAACAACAATTAAATAATCTACAAATCACAATAGGTTCCAGAAGTGGACTCCGCTGGACACTTTGTTGCTCCATTTGAAATTTAGTTTTCTTACAAAAATTTACTTGTTAGACCACTCCCTTTAAGACTAATTTGTAAGAAAAAACCGTCTAATTTTTGTCGTCTAACCACAGAAATACTTAGTACATAACACAATCCTTTAAATCCAATCCAAAAAGTGTACTTAGATTGCCTAAAAACTCAAATTTAAAGCACTTTAAAACTACAAGCAAAAAGTCGAAACACAACAGCTCGATAATTGCATATCGAACAGCTGATTTAACAGCTCCTACCTTAACAGAGGCGACCTCTATCGGATTTCTGTAAGCGTAACATTGTTTAATGGTCTTTTGTTAACACATCCTCAAACAACATTTTTTGTTTTAACGACTTTTAAAAAATGGGTTTTGGCCAACCAAAGTGGTCAAATGCCCCATAGTGCATTCTAACAAACTGACGCCTAACATTATAATTCACTTGATTGCCAATTTTGTAATCTGGACTTTCATCTGTTATATTAATATTAAACAATTCCTTTTCCACTAAATCTATTTCATTTGTGTTCATGACTTTTTCTTCATCTTTAACTTTGCTAAAAATTTCTTTAATCATTTGCCTATTATTGCTGTTGATGATGTTATTGCTTGCTATCCGGCTCTCATTTCTAACAATACCGCTGACTATCTGATTTTCATTACTAACATTATCACTAACACCAGTTTACAAAAAAAAAATCGATTGAATATACCATGAATGAAACTTTTGTTTTCCGCTAAGGTACGTCTTCCTGATTAAGAAAGTGGGACTCAAAATTTTTTTTATGGATACAATTTTTTTTTAAGTGTAAAAAACGTTTTTGACACTTTTTTAATTTCTAACTTGAGTTGTGGTTAACCGATTTCAACCATAAATAACTCATTTTACAGGTAATAGAATGCCTTATACTCTTATGCACTGCATTGAGTTCCATTCATTAGTTTAGAAGCTACACTTCGTCAAAGTTGTAAAAGTGAGAAAAAAAGCAAAGATGGTGGCATAAATGGCATCGTTAAAAATACACGCTTAAAAACCGAAATTATTTTTATAACTTCTAAATCGTCTATTAAAGGTAAAGGATAGTTAATCTTTAACCATTGTCTTATTATTATGAGAATCATCCGGATCGGAAAACTATTTCATATAGCTGTAATAGAAACGATCAAATTAACTTTGCTGTTTTTGGAGATAAATGCACATAACTTTAGAAATAGCAATTATGTAAGTTTTTAAAAAAATATTAACAGTTTCGTAGAAGGTGCTTTGACAAAAAAACAAGCTATTGATCATTACAATCCACCAGCAAATTAATTTTATATGCATTTTTGAAGCTTGCGACAACGGTGTTTTTTTTGCCGTTTACAGTTGTTAACTGACACAACAGGGCTCTAACAGGGCTGTAATACCCGTTTTTCCCAAGGTAAAAAATCGATATAAAATCGAACTATTGATTGATTTTTTTGTTGATGGTCACGTTAGTTGACTTAAAGATGTATCTTTAAGTATAAGTCATAAAACTAATTTCGGTTTTTAGGCGTGTATTTTTAATGAAGCCATTTATGCCACCGTTTTTGCATTTTTTTCAAGTTTGACGAAGTGTAGTTTCTAAACTAATGACTGTAACTCAAAGCTGTGTATAAGAAAGTTAAAGAACATTCAATTACCTGTAAAATGAGTCTAAGATGACCGATCAGAAAACAAGATAGAAATTAAAAACGGCCAAAAAAATTTTTTACACTTAAAAAAAAATTGACACCATAAAAAAATTTTAAGTGCCATTTTCTTAATCAAGGAATCAAGGAGTTGTATCTTACCGGAAAATTAAGGTTGTCTTCGATGAGGAAGAGGTCGATTTTATTTTGTAAACTGGTGTAATTTGTCGTTGCTGGCGCCAAATCAATTTGTTGCCTCAGAAGTTCCCAAATTTCTCATCTTTATTATGTACGCCAGTCCATGTAGTGACGAAGCTCACAAGAAGAGTGTGCGAAGGCGACTACTATTATATAGCCGCAAAAATCTGAAAAATCTTGAAAATCTGCTGTGATAGTCCGATCGTAATAAGTAATACACCAAAATAAAGGTATTGCTAAAACTTAAAGGATTGCATACCAAGACCTCAAGAAAATCAATTGGTTTGGGAGAGAGAGCGGTGAAAGTGTAAAAGTGAAAATTTAGAAATTTGGATCTGTTGGGGACGGTGGGGACAATTGGGTCATATAAGAAAATCGGACGCTCCGTTAGAATATTTGATATGATGTTCAACAGCGCGATATAAGAAACTTAAGTTCTACCACTTTTGGAAAACCCGCTAGTTTAGCGGGAAACCAGCTATAAACAGCTAAAATACGGAAGGCCGTAACTTCTAAGCTACTGAAGCTACAGACTTGTGTTACTTTGAAAGGTATTTTAAAATGCTTTAAGCGCCTTCTATATGTAATTTGTGTAAATGTATTATTTAAAAAGATATGCACAAAACAAAAATTTTTCAATTTTTTTTTTTTTTTTTTTTTAGAATAAAAAATCCTTATCGGGTTCTCAGTTTTACAATATTTTTTTTTTAATTTACCTTGATTTTTGAAAAAAAAAAATTATTCAAATTGGTCAACTATATCTTTTAGCTGCCATATAAAAGCTTATTACAAGGGGAAATATCTCGGTTCTATTTCAATATTGGTTCATATAAATCGGCATTAAATCAATATTTATCATTTTAACTCTATACTTACATTTTTTTTAAACTGGTCAATGATAGGTGTCATAAAATCAATCAAGGAACTATAGCATATTTTCCCAAAAATTTTGGTAGAAATCGGTATTTATTTCATATCTATATTTTTAGTAAAATAACATAATTTTAAATTTAAAACGCAAATTTGTTTATTAATTTTTCATTATCTTCATCAATACCTTCACATAAGTAAAATATCTTCATGATGTTAGGGCGCCCGGATGAACCAGGGCAGACGATATTTCAAATTATGAACATTTCTTGCTAACTTAATATTTTAATATTTAATAATTTTTAATATTCTAAGAATTGGTTGCTCTTAAAATTTCAATCCTTACATATACAACTTAAGACCTCAAGCGCTTTCAGAAAAATTTCAAAGATGTATAGAAATAATTTTTTTCTTATTGGCTACAATTCTTTTTCGAAAAATCAACTATAAAAATCTTTAGTGGGAGAACCATTCATCACAGATCACTTTTTCTTTTTGATTTGTATAGAGAATTCAATTGTTTTTAAAGTTGCACTGCAACATTTTGGAAAATCTTAAAAAAAAAACATTTTGGCAGGCTATTTGTTCTAGACGCCCCACAGTGTCCACTAGGGTGGACTTATTTTGTATGAAATTTCTAAGGCCATGCTCTCACCCCTTCATATATAGCATTTTTGTATCCTTAATCCATTAAAGAAAGAAAAAGTAAAAAATAATTAGTTTTAGGCGGTGCGCAACGGCTTTAAAGTTTATTACGCATATTTCAGATTCATCTAGATGCCGTAGACTTAATTTTATACTTTGACAGTATTTTAAAAAGTATCTTTAACTTTCCCGAGCTTTTTAACAAGGGATGAAGTCGTTGATAAAATTCGAGACCCTGGGAGACAATTACAACTTAAAAATAACAATAATAACGAATAATCAAGGACTTTTAGAGTAAAACTTATAAATATTACGGTCTCTGAAAAATAAGAGTCAATATCGTTGTATCCTAAATGCTGGCTTTCTTCTTTGACGAAAATTTTTATTGGCGAACGCAAAAGTGATAGTTAATCTTCAAAATTGTAAAATAGAATCACTATTTTATTGTGAGTAAAAAAAAAAAATGATGAGTCGGGGGTCGAACTCGGTTTTTTTTGTTTGGAGACAAAAGCTCTACTGGCTAGGCTACGTCCAACTGTTAATATTCATGAAATAAATTTCTACTTGACTCTTTTATTCGAGCGAAACCAAAAAGTTGACATGTTAAAATCTGACAAGAAATGGAATGGGGTAAATTTCTAGTTTTAGACATAATTTTCAGCGAAACTTTAGGGCCATTGCGCACCGCCTAAACGATGAAATAACATTTTTTCTGTTTTCGCATAAATTTATTGGACACAGAAACCTACCATTTAAGATCCTGAGCTCAGTTGACCTTAAAGAAGTCCATTTTTCGTTTTTCTCAAAATTGGAAAAGTACAACTTTTAAATTTTCGAATTTTGAGAAAAAATTTGGAAACTGTGTCCATTTTTCGTTTCTCTCAAAACTCGAAAACTTTAAAGTTAAACTTTTCCAATTTTGAGAAAAACGAAAAATGGACACAGTTTCCAAAGTTTTGACTGCTTCAAAATTCTAAAGGGTGGGCAATGATGGTCAATCGGGGGTCAAACAAATTGGACAAAAAAAAAGTTTGGAAAAGTAAAACTTTAAAATTATCGAATTTTGAGAAAAACGAAAAATGGACACAGTTTCCAAAGTTTTGACTTTTTCAAAATTTCAAGGGTGGGCAATGATGGTCAATCGGGGGTCAAACGATTGGACAAAAAAAAGATTGGAAAAGTTCCATTTTACAATTTTCGAATTTTGAGAAAAACGAAAAATTGACACAGTTTCCAAAGTTTTGACTTTTTCAAAATTTCAAAGGGTGGGCAATGATGGTCAATTAAGGGTCAAACGATTCCACAAAAAAAAAATATTTTAAAAAGTAAAATTTTTGATTTTCGAAAATTTTTGAAATTCGATATTTTTGAAACTGGACGTGGTCAAAAAAAACTAAAGGGTGGGCAAAAGTGGTCAAATGGGGGTCAAACGATTTCCGTTTTCAAAATTCGAATTTGTCATTTTACTCGACCCAGCTTCTCTGAGCTAAATTCTTACCCTCCTGATATCCCCGCGGGACAACCGCGTGGCTATGCTTCGCAGGGTCAGGATTTACTTTAAGGCTCACCTCGAGGTCCCTCGTCGAACTTCGTCTTGTGTTCTGTCTATTTTTCGCAGGGTCTTCATGAATACCGCGGCAAAGTTGATCATCTGGGCCCAGAACTCTTCATCCGCGATCATGCGTTCTCCCAGGGCAGCAGGGTCCCTAATCTCACCTAAGAATTCTTCCCTTTCGCGGTCAAACCGTTAGGAGGTGAAGGTTACATGCTCGGCGGTTTCCTCTACTCCACATTGGGGGCAGCTGTGGTCATCGTCATGGTCAGCATCCATGTCCCCTTAGGATCTGCGTCAGCCAGGAGAAATTTACTTCTCCTTTTGCTCTTTGCATTCACCGCTTAATGTCGCGTATGACCTGGTAGGTCCAGCGTCCATTTGTGGATTGTTGCCAGCAAGCCATGTTCCTAGGCTCCTTTCCCTCGCCTTAGCTTTGATCTCTCGTCTCTGTGGGGGGTGCATCGCCTTCCAAGCCTCTTGATTTCTTTGTGGATCTCTCTAGCCTCGACTGCCAGCAGGTTTATGGGGACCATTCCGGAGATATCAAGGGCTGCATCATCCGATAACGTACGGAATCCGGAGCAAACTCTCAAAATTGTGGCGGGATACAGCATTGTTTACCGAGTTACCGACTACTAGAAGCAGTCGGCGCCCTTGTTTTGGTCCTCTTGTGTTTAGCTTTATACGCGACAGAGCTCTAGCGACAACTTGGATGCTCGCTATGTCGACCACCTGGCGACTGGTTATGAGGACCGCCTCGGTTTTGTGGTGCACTATGCTGAGGCCTACCCACGAGAGCCACTCTTTGATAGTTGCTCTGCTTCCGGAATGGTTTTTGCAATGCCGACAATGCCTACTACGCTCGTTCTTCCTGGTAGTGCCAACCTTAGAATTCCAGAGCAGCGATCCAAGAACGGATCCTTGGGGTACTCCACAGGTGATCTTGTGCTCCATTGTCCCTCTATCCGTGTCATAGAGTAGGGTGCGGTCGCTGAAGTAGGACTGTATGATACGCCTAGTTGCCGGAATGCTTCCAGAGTAGCATCCCAGCGTGCCAAATTGAAGGCATTTCTAATGTCCAGAGTCACGACTAGGCAGTACTCCTTACTGCCTTCCCGAAGCGATGTCCCTCACCGTCGAAATTGCGTCCACCGTTGGTCTCGCCTTCCTAAAGCCGAACTGCATGGGTGACAGATCGCCGGCTGCTGAGATGGCTTCTCGCAGTCTGTAGCTGATGCACCATTCTAGTGCCATTCCTACATGGTCGATCAGGCATATTGGCCTGTACGACGACAGGTTCTCTGATGGTTTATTAGGCTTGAGTAGCAAGACCAGCTTCTGGATCTTCCACCGCTTCGGGAAGGTATTTTCCCTGAGGCAATGCTTCGGGGCGGCCGAGCGTAGCCAGCTTTACTGCACTGTCCGGGATGCCGTCCGGAACTGGAGCCTTTCCTAGGGGCAAGTCCCTGGCTACCTTCGGTATTTCATCCGGCTGGACAATACTCGGCAATGTAACTGCTGGTGCTACCTGTTCGCGCTGTGGAGCTGGACGCACTGTTGGATACAGGTGTTGTAATATTTTCATTGCTTTGTTGGCTTCGCCTGCGCCAAGGGGCTTTGCCTGGCTCATCTTTTTAACCACCACTTTGTAGGCTGAAACCCAGGAAGCATTTCCTCTTTGTCTGCTTGATGAGTCTCTTTTATATTCTGCGGCTTTCGGCTCCTGTCGCCTGAGCTCAAGGTTTATGCGACCTCTCAAGCAAGCGCTGCGGGCTGCTGCCACCAGTAAAACGGTTCTAGGTTACGATAGTGACTCCTCGTTTCCCTCATGCCGTCGCCATAGCTCCCATTAGTTTCTCAGCACTGCTCTTCGCGTGCTCTCCATGCTCTGTGGAGCGTCTTTGGATTGAAGCGTCTGAGTGCTGGGGCTACTGTCGCCGGTCGATTTCGCTTATCTCGCAGATTATGGCCTTATGGTCGCTCGCAGTGTAGACCTTTCCAGGGCGCAATTGGGTTTGTTGAAAAAGTGAGCTGCTGCAGAAGGTGAGGTTCACGACTGAGCCGGCTCCGCCTCTTCTAAAAGTGTGTACCGACCCTGCAGTTCCCGAATTCAGACCGAGCGCTAAAATAGCACTGAGTCGACAGCGACGCCGGCAAAGCCTCGGCAGAATCGACTCTCTCACCAACCCCCTCTCCCTTAATCTCTCTCTTTACGAAATTAAGGTGCTGAAACCCAGCGGTGAACATGTGAATGGGGTCTGGAGAAAAAATTCATTACATGTGTAGAAATTGTAATCGATTACGATCGCTGTTTTTTGACAGTAAAGTTGTAATCAGAGCTCTTATGACTTCGTATTTTTGTTCGTTAACGATTTCCTTTTGTCAAAAATCACAAACACACCTAAAATTTATTGCCTATGTGTTCGTTTTTCGTTTCCCCTCCGTCACGTTTGAGCTTCGGAACTTTAATAATAACAGCATGCATTTGAAGTATAGTTTAACGAACTAAAAAAAAGCACAGACAATGGCCGAGCGGTTAGCCTTCCCATCCATTATACAATAATACCCATGTTCAATTCCTACATGAGGAAAGAATATTTTTTGTTTTTGTTGTTTTTCTCGCTCAGTATTCTTTTCCTATTTCTCAAAGACAGGCGCCGTTTTTTCGCGTTTTTCAATTGCGTTCTAAGTGGGATAAGTTGTTTTCGAGCTCATCAAGAATACATTTTTAGGTAAGTAATTTTCAAGGATATTAAAACTTTGTCTGGTCTAAGTTATAACAGCTTCTCATTTTAAGAATTTGTATGTTTTACTTTAAGTATTTATAGGTCAAGCTGATGGTACAAGGTGCATAAAGAATATAATTTCAGATGAGATCATTTTGTCCTACAACCCATAAGGATGTTATTCTTGCACTTTTAAATAAGTTTTTATCATTCTTGTCTAATATTTCAATCAAATAAAAACACCTCTTAACAAGGTAAAAAACTAGTGACGATCGCACGATCGAAAAATTATTACAGTCGTCATTAAGGGGTTATATACAGTTTTGATAGATGAAAAAAATCAATTTTTTAATATTGCATATTTGCATATTTGTTGAGAATACTCTCACAAAAATTCATAACGATCGGAGCATGAGAACCGAAATTGTAGCTATTGCACATCGACCGTTACAAACTTGAAACTTTAAGGGGTTATATACCTTTTTTGAGCGAAAAAATTGAGGGAACTTTGGATTTTTTTTTTGGTGTGTAGCAATTATTTTATGACAGTGAAGTTATTATTTATTGATAGTACATGTTTTTATCGAAACAACAAACCTTTGTCCTTGAAAAAATATGAATAATTTAGGAAGTTATGGCAATTCTTTCGGAACCCTTTTTTTTTATAGCGGCTTGCGGTGACCACGATGGAAGTCCAGCAGGTCAACTTATATCAAAAAACCAAAAATTTTTAGTTAGTATAGTATTATATCCAGTTCGTGAACGATTATTTTTAAGAATATTTGCTTTTTTCTGCATACAGTAACAATTTTTCCAAAAATATTAATTTTCGAGTTCTAAAAATTTTATTAAAAAATTCTGATCTGCGAAATTAAAATTGGCGCATAAAAACTGAATCGTCCACGAACTCGGCACAATCATTACGAATAATTTAAAAAAAAATTGAAGAAGATCGATCGAATAGTTCTTGCGCAATCGTGGTCACAGCGAAAGCACTTTTGGAAAAACACGACTTTGAGATAATCGCATTCAAAGTTTTACGTTGACGTTGCAACTATTGAAGTCGAGCGCGTCAAAACGCTGTATTCCTATCGAACTATTATTCGGATCTGTATGAAAATTTGGGAAGATGTTCTCTAGGGGATATACTTTAGGATTCAGCAAAAAAAAAATTTCGTTTTTTTGAAAAAAAAAAAAAGGTATATAACCCCTTAAACGCGATTATCTCAGAATCTTGTTTTTTCGAAATTACCTTTGCGGTGGACACGATTACTAAAAAACTATTAATCCGATCGACACCAAATTTTGACCACTTGCAGATGCACTACGAGCAGTATAAACAAGTGGTCCAACGACACCAAGCACGTGCTTGTGACGCGCGGGACCCTTTTATCAATTTGTGCAAGAGTGCGAGTTCGCGAGGAAGAATACATAAAACAAATAAAGACGGGACACATAAAAGCGTAAGCAATTAGGAGTGAAGCAGATGAGCTAAAATATTAGTTTTTAATACCGAGATAGAAGTTGAGGTGCAAATTAAATGATAAAGGATGTTATAATTATTACAAAGAACGCAAAAGGGCTCATGCAGACTAAAATTTGATATACAACGTGGTACATTAAGAGGATGATAATTTCGTGTTCGTCTAAAGAGAACACTAAAAGTTAGGCGGCTTACAAGTTTTAGAGAATCAATATCACCTCTTATAAGATTATGCATAACAAGAAAGGAAGTTAACTTCGGCCAGCCGAAGTTTATATACCCTTGCAGATATGCCTACTTAAAATGTTGCTTTTACATTGTCAAAAATCAAAACTCCTACTTTCTACAAAGTTACAATGTTTTTTCTATTTTTCTTTTTGATAATTCCTATGGGAGCCATAAGATATAGTGGTCCGATCCGGCTCGTTCCGACATATGTACTACCTGTAATAAAAAGAAGATTTTTGGGAAAGTTTCATCGCGATAGCTTTAAAACTGAGGGACTAGTTCGCATAGAAACGGACAGACGGACAGACGGACATGGTCGGAAACGTCTCCTTCTTTGCGTTGCAAACATCTGACTGAAATTATAATACCCTCTGCAAGGGTATAAAAATAGTACCAATCATTATTCTACGATTTGCAAGTGTTGGTAAATTAAGAAATAATAATGTACTCTGGTAGGAGGGTAGCCTTACGTTTTGATCCCAGTTCAAATTACGAAGAGCAAAAAGAAGAAATTTTTTTGAACCGACTCTATACAGTCAATGTGCACTTGGTATTGTGGGCTCCAAAACGAAAAACAATATTCCAATATAGGACGGACAAGGGAGGTAAATAGTAATTTGGTTATATAAGGGTCGTCAAATTCTTTTGACCAACGCTTTATAAGCCCAAAAACACTCATAGCTTTGTTGACAGTCCGCATTATGTGGCAGTCAAATTTAAGCTTCGGGTCCAGAAGAACGCCTAAATCATTTACTGAATATATACGGTCAAGTGGCAAGTTCTGAAGCAAATAACTTATAAACGTTGGAGTAACTCTATGAAAGGTCATTACGTTACATATCAGGCAGTTCAAATTTAAGAGGTTATACTCACACCATACTTGAAAATTATCAACAAAGCTTAACATCATCGGCATACTAGTACTCGAGAATTTGTTATGATAGAGGGAAGATCGTTTATAAACAGAGTAAACAGCAATGGACCCAGATGACTACCCTTGGGCACTCCAGATGGCACGTGGATCATTTTAGAAACATCGTTCTTAAATATAAACCTCTAAGTCCTCCCATTCAAATAACTTGAAATCCAAGTTAAAAGATTACATGGAAACCCAAGCAAGTCTAGTTTGAAAAAAAGAAGAGAGTGGTTAACGGAATCAAAGGCTTTACTGAAATCTGTATATATAACGTCGGTCTGCATTTTATTGTTAAATCCAATAGATGACAATTCCAGTAGGTTGGTGGTAGTCGATCCTCGCTTAACGAAACCATGCTGACACGGTGATATTAGCGAGGAACATAAATGTTGCAAATGAGATGTGATAATACGTTCAAAGGCTTTTGGAATTGCCGAAAATTTAGAAATACCTCTATAAATCTGGGCATCCGCCTTCGCACCCTTTTTGTGAAGTGGAATAATAAAAGAGTCCTTCCAGATAGTTGGAAAAACTGATGATGAAATAGACAAATTAAATAGCTTAAGAATAGGTTTGCAAATGGTTGATGCACAAAACTTAAGCACACACCCAGGAAGTTCATCAGGACAGGGAGAATAGGTTGGCTTTGTTGTTGTTAAATCTATTAAGAGAGAACTTTCGGTAATTATAGGGGAAAAATACAATTGGCCCTATTTAAGGGATTAGGGTAGTTTGAATTTGACCATGACGAGGAGCTATAAGTAGTTTGAAAAAGGCGGCAAATAAATCAGCAATTTCAGAATCTGTCGATGCCTCCATTGAGTTAAAACGAACCGATGAAGCAAAGCTGATGACTTACGCTTGGCGTTAACAAAGTTATAAAACTGCTTCGGATCATTTGTAAATTCAAATTTACAACGATGTAAATACATAGAATAGCAATAACTGTTAAGGACATTAAAATCGGATCGAGCCACCACATATTTCGAAAAATCGGATGGCTTACCCGATTCTTTATACTTTTTATAAGTGTTTGTTTTAAGATTTTTAAGCCTTTGAAGCGCATTTGTAAACCAAGGGGCCTGTTCGGCTTTGGAGGAACGCATTCATTAAAAAAAGTGCTTAGAACCCATAGAAAAGTTTAGTTGCACTTTCGATGTCCACACAGTTATAAAGATCTGTCCAATTATATTGCGAAGTCATAAGGTTAAGTTAATATAGTCACATTTCCGAAAGCATCTCATTTTAATTTGTAAGGAACCGTACGGCTCCTCACAAATTTAATAATTTAAAATAAGTAATTAAGTAGTTAGATAAGTATTAATCGATAAGTCTAGTATTAATCGTAGGCTAAGAGTAGGCACGAACCCCCACACACGATAGTCAAGCGGAACGCTCACCGCTAGCGAACCAAAGCTCACCTCACACACACACACAAAGCGCGAGAACTCACCACGAAAACTGCCATGCGCCAACTTTATCCCTAGGAGTGAGTGAGAGGAGAATAGGATCGCAATACACACTGGAATTCGCACACTAGCGAAAATCTGGCACGCGTCAAGGGCCCGCTTAAGTGCGAACGAGAGGAAGATAGAATCTTGGAAGTTTTCAAGAAAACGACGCCAAACCAAGAAACTGAAGGGAATAGAGGAGTCAGTGGTTTCCGGGCGGTCGAGTGACACGGATCATAGTGAAGAAAACCCCAGCGGTCGTTTGACGCTGGGCTCGAGAAGTGATAAGCAGGAGCAAAAGGACACATCGAGGAGCCCAGCCCACCACCGCAAGAGAACCCCAGCGGTCGTTTTGACGCTGGACAGCAGGAGGAAGAACAGCAGGACGAGGACGTGGCGTAGATCTCCCGGGCCAGGACCAGCGGCGAGGAGACCTGCGCAGGAGAGATACACACACACACACACACCCGACGCGCGTGTGTAGAAGAATGGGTGAGTGAGACGCAAGACCCGCACCGAGTGGCCACGAAAACCCCAACCTGGCCATCAGCCACGTGTTTGTAAAGGTTTTTCCCAGGGATCGTAATTATTATGATTTTTAAAATAAAAATTAGAAAATAATAATTATTTGTTGATTTTTATAGAAAAAAATGAAAAATAAGTTTTATTTTCAATTTCTATAATAAAAATTAAAAATAAGTCTTATTTTTAAATTTGTATTATATAAATTAAAAATAAGTCTTATTCTCCAATTTTTATTATATAAATAAAAAATAAGTCTTATTCTCCAATTTTTATTATAAAAATTGAAAATAAAAATTGAATGCAAATATCTTTTAAACCAATGGAGTATGGGCCAAAATCTAAAAACAGGATTGATCTTCGAGTCAATACCTTTCATATGAGCTATGACATGACTATGTCCAAGGATATTTTAAGGACTTATAGCGCCTTTTAATGTTTTATATATGTAACTTCTATGTTCGGTGGAAGTACATGACGTCAAAAAAAACCATTTAGTACCAGAAAATCCAAATGATAAGAATAAATGTCCCAGTCGAATTGCACCTGTCCATCTGTCTGATTTTGCATAAAGTAATTAAAAAATGAAAGTCGCGAATTTTCCAATTATTTATAAGTATATTTAGTTAAGTTAAGTTATGTATGTTGATTTGGCAATACTAGCTAAACATTATATGAACGGCAACACTGCCTAACTTATGGTATTCTCTCTACCTCTCAATAAAGTCAGTCGCTTATGAACTTCAACACGAAGTGGTTCTCATTTCACGGGCTAGTGTTCCACAGAACGATTTTAACCTCCAACAGGTTATGGGCCCAGGACGTCGACTCAAGTCCAGAAAACAATTCATTTACAGCTGCAGGAATTCAGTGGATTCTTCGTGAAACAAAAGTTAAAATGAGTTCGTTGTATAATATTGAAAAGCTCGATGATACCAACTATGACACCTGGTGTGTGCTTATGCGGAGCGTTTTGGTTCATCAAGACTTGTGGGCAACTGTTTCTGGCACTCAGATAAAACCAGAGGACGAAAGTAGTGCTGAATACCCTTGGTGGAAAGTCCAAAATGATAAAGCGATGGCAGTGCTATTTTTATCCATCAGTGCTTCACAAATTTGCGGTGTGAAAAAATGTAACAGCGCAAAGGAAATATGGGATAGTCTAAAACAGATTCATCAGCCATCAGGCCCAGTTCGCAAGGTGACGTTGTTCAAAATGTTGCTACACAAGCGCATGCAAGAGGGAGACCTTGTTCAGCAACATGTTACAGAATTTTCAAATATCGTCGAAAAACTCTCAGAAGTTGGGATTTCTCTGAACGAGGAATTATTTGTCATTATGTTGTTGGCAAGTCTTCCACCGTCATATGAAAATTTTGTTGTTGCGTTGGAAGCCCGAGATGATTTACCATCGTTCACCGTTATAAAAACCAAACTAATGGAAGAGGCGGAAAGGCGAAAGAGTAATGACAGAAATGAAAGTGCGCAGGCGTTTGCAGTTAGATCTGCTGCGAAGAGGAAAGGCGACGGCGACCAAAATCGAGACAGAACGAATAACGGATCTGGAAAGTACAGCCGGAATAATGTAAAGTGCTGGAAATGCGGGAAGAGAGGACACTTTGCCGCTCAATGTCGCATTCGCAGCGAAACCGAAACAACGAGCGAGTCCGAGCCAAGAGAGAACAAGAGAAGCTTCGAAAATCGAGCTTTTGCGGGAATAGCTACGAGACAGAGTATTAGTGTTGGTGCGTGGTGTGTGGACAGCGGGGCGACAGCTCACATGTGTGCTCGTCGCGATCTCTTTGATTTGTTCAAGAAATGCAATCAAAAGGTTGAACTTGCTGGAAGTGAACACCTGTACGCAAAAGGCCGTGGAACTGTGGTCATAAAAAGTAATTTAGGCTTTAAAATTACCCTGCACAGCGTATTGTATATCCCAGAACTACAGTGCAACTTTATTTCTGTGTCAAAAGCAGTAGCAAGCGGGTGCGCAGTAAGTTTTAGCAAAGAACATGCCAGCTTTATTCAGAACGGTGTGATTCTAAAGGCAAAGAATATTTGTGGTCTGTATTTGTGCGAGCTGCAAACTAATGAGATGTTATGTTTCAGTAGAGGAGACGAGCTGATGAAATGGCATGAGCGCTACGGACATTTAAATATGCAAAGTTTGCGGGACCTGCACAGCAAATCGATGGTGCGGGGATTAACTTTGGACTCTACCAACGTAGCAGATTTTAAATCCATAACGTGCATGAAAAACAAGTGCCATGTGAAGCCATTCCAGAAATCGGAAACCAAATCTAAAGAGATATTGGAGATTTAGCACAGTGACGTATGCGGGCCTATGAACAAAGCTTCAAAAGGTGGGAGCAAATATTTTCTCACTATGATAGATGACAAAAGTCGATATGTGCACGTGTACTTCTTAAAACAGAAGTCTGAGGTGTTGAGTGTGTTTATGAAACATGTTACCATGGTGGAGCGACAAACTGGTCTAAAAGTAAAAACCCTCAGGAGTGATAATGGCACAGAATACTCAAACAAGGAGTTTGACGCTTACTTGGAACGGATGGGCATCCAACGACAGCTGACCGTTCCGTATACGCCCCAGCAAAATGGGGTGGCTGAAAGGTACAACAGAACCTTGTTGGACATGGCACGTGCAATGCTCAACAGCGCCGGGATGGATGAGTCTTTTTGGGCAGAGTCAGTAGCCTGTGCATCGTACCTAAAAAATAGGTCGCCAACAAAAGCGTTACAAGGAGTTACTCCTTATGAAGTATGGACAACTCACAAACCGTTAGTAAAGCATTTCAGGATCTTTGGATCGATTGCGATTGCCTTAGACAAGACCCAAAAGAAGAAGTTCCAGGAGAGAGGCAAGGAGTACGTGATGGTCGGATACTCGGAGACTTCAAAGGCGTATCGGTTATACGACAAGCAGCTAGGTGAATTCAAGGTCAGCAGAGATGTGTACTTTATCGAAAAATGTGTCCAGAAAAACGATATTAGCCTAGAGTCAGTGCTCAACGAAAGTAACCTCATAAAAGGAGCTGAAGATATTGCCGGAGAAGAAGCTGAAGACATAGCCGAAGAAGAACCTGTAAAAGACCTTGATGAAAACCAGGAGACGCAGCAGGCGGAAGGAGAAAAGGTTGTTTGTGAAGTTGAGACCAACAAACCGGAAAACATTGGACCAGGAAGGCCAAAGCTGATACGTACGGGAAAGAAAGGGCGCCCACGTAAGCAGTACAACGTAATCAACATGATGCCGGACAGCGAAATACAGATTCCGGAGACGGTTCATGACGCCATGGGGAGCGCACAAGCAGATCATTGGATGTCAGCAATGCAGGAAGAGTATGATGCACTTGTAAGAAATCATACTTGGCAGAAGGTTAAGCTTCCAGCAGGCGAGAGGCTAATAGGGTGCAAATGGGTGTTCACCCTGAAGAGGAATCAAGCAGGCGAAATCGAGCGCTACAAGGCGAGGTTGGTAGCAAAAGGATGCAGCCAAAAGTTTGGAATTGATTAACAGGAAACTTATTCTCCTGTCGTTAGTTTTTCAACGATACGAATGGTACTGCCTATGGCGGCCGAACACGAGCTACATGTGCATCAACTGGACGTGTCAACAGCCTACTTAAACGGTAACCTGGAGGAAGAAGTATACATGAGGCAACCAGATCAGTTTGAGGATGGGTCAAATAACGTTCTAAAGCTACAGAAATCCTTGTACGGCTTAAAACAAGCCGGTCGTGTCTGGAATACAGAATTAAACAACGTTCTTAATAAGATGGGCTACAAGGCGTGTGTTAGCGAGCCATGCTTATACGTGAAGACGACTGACGAGAAGAGCATCAATGTAATAGCCGTTTACGTCGACGATCTCCTGCTGGCTTCTTCAAACCTTGGTGAGGTGGTTAAATCTAAAAGGGAAATTTCATCTTACTTCCAGGTGGTCGATAAAGGTCCTGTTTCAGACTTTTTGGGACTTGAAATCGAGCGCGACGGTGATACAGGGGCCATACTAATGGGTCAACAAAAGCACATCAAGAGCCTTCTAAAGGAGTTTGGCATGAGCGAATGTCGGACTGTGTCAACACCGTTGGAACCAAACTTTCAAGTTGATTGCGTCAGCGAAAGGTGCAGGCGAGTTGACGTGAAGGAATATCAGTCAATAATAGGCTCACTGATGTATATTGCCCTGTCATCACGCCCGGATATTTTACACTCCGTCTGCAAAATGTCGCAGAGAAATGTCAACCCTCACAGTGAGCATTTATCAGCTGTCAAGCATATTTTACGCTATTTACAAGCAACGGTTGACCTGAGGATAAGATATGTGAAGACGGAGATGGATATTTGTGGCTACTCAGATGCCGACTGGGCTAGCGATGCAAGCGATCGTAGGTCATACACCGGATATACATTTATGTGGGGTGGTTCTGCCTTTTCATGGGCATCGAAGAAGCAGAAATCTATCGCATTAAGCAGTACAGAAGCAGAATATGTGGCGATGTCGGAGACTACAAAAGAAGCAATATATATAAGTAAACTTATCAATGAAATGAAACTGTTTTTTGGTCTTCAACCTGTATTGATACATGGCGACAATTTAAGCGCAATTAATCTTGTAAAGAATCCAGTTTTTCATGCAAGAAGCAAACACATAGATATTAAGTACCATCACATTAGGAAATGCTATGAAGAAGAACTAATTGATTTAAAATATTGTCCAACAAAGAATTTGCAAAAGATAAATCATATGAAATGTACTAGATTACTTGGACTACAATAATGTAAAGTTGCAAGTATTGAAGAGGAGTGTTGATTTGGCAATACTAGCTAAACATTATATGAACGGCAACACTGCCTAACTTATGGTATTCTCTCTACCTCTCAATAAAGTCAGTCGCTTATGAACTTCAACACGAAGTGGTTCTCATTTACTTGGTTTTCACGGGCTAGTGTTCCACAGAACGATTTTAACCTCCAACAATGTATAATCCACACAAATAAATCCTCTTGTTCCTAAGAATTCGCGGTTTCTAAAGAATCGACATAGAATACATATTTAGGTATCTGAAGTAAAGTTATGTAAGATACACAAAAATATATCCTCTTGTTCCTAAGAATTCGCGGTTTTTAAAAAAAAGATGTATTCCGCGAATTTTTAGGATTAGCTTGAGTGGATTATACACAGTTTAACTAAAGAGATCAATTTTTTAAAAACCGCGAATTCTTAGGAACAAGAGGATATATTTTTGTGTATCTTACATAACTTTACTTCAGATACCTAAATATGTATTCTATGTCGATTCTTTAGAAACCGCGAATTCTTAGGAACAAGAGGATTTATTTGTGTGGATTATACATAACTTAACTTAACTAAACATACTTATAAATAATTGGAAAATTCGCGACTTTCATTTTTTAATTACTTTATGCAAAATCAGACAGATGGACAGGTGCAATTCGACTGGGACATTTATTCTTATCATTTGGATTTTCTGGTACTAAATGGTTTTTTTTGACGTCATGTACTTCCACCGAACATAGAAGTTACATATATAAAACATTAAAAGGCGCTATAAGTCCTTAAAATATCCTTGGAAGAACAAACGAAGATCAATCCTGTTTTTAGATTTTGGCCCATACTCCATTGGTTTAAAAGATATTTGCATTCAATTTTTATTTTCAATTTTTATAATATAAATTGGAGAATAAGACTTATTTTCAATTTATATAATAAAAATTGGAGAATAAGACTTATTTTTAATTTATATAATAAAAATTGGAGAATAAGACTTATTTTCAATTTTTATTATAAATTTTTAATTTTTATAATAAAAATTGAAGAATAAGACTTATTTTCAATTTTTAATTTAAAAATTGAAAAATAAGACTTATTTTTAATTTATAAAATAAAAATTGAAAAAAAAGGTTTATCACGTTTTCGCATTTGCCGAACCATACTAAGTAAGTGGTTTTTTTCCCTTATTTTTTGAACGCTATTTTCAATTTTTCAATTTTTTTAAACTCATAACACTTTTTTGCAGTCCCTGGTTTTTCCCGATCTCGATGCGGTGTTGTACGGTTTTGGGGTAGGTTAGAGACGCCCCTTTCCCTAGTATTCGGGCCTCAAGGGCTAGATATAAAGACTCTGTAAATACTCTGTAAATATGTAAAGGAAACTGGCAAATATTATAAGCGGAGAGATTTAAACTAAGAACAGGAAAAAAAACATTCTTAAATAAAAAAACCCTGAGTTGTTGGCTGGAAAACGGAGTATAAATTATTGCATGTCTATTTTTATTGCCCGGGGTCGGACACTGACCCCAGAATAAGGCTCGAATCCGGGGTTACTACTTGACGGCGCCCTGCCCCACCAGCGCTTGCTGGCGGTACAGCGGGACTCCGACAAGTTTGGTCAAGGGGGCACGGGTGACCCCATCGGTGAATGCTGAGGGGAGTCAGGCGTGCCAGCTAGACTGTAATCCAGGCCGCGACCCACAAAGAATGAACTAGTGCGATATAAGAGCGCTTTCCCCCCCCCCCCCCCCCCCTCTAAAGAGATATGTTGCCTTCCTTTTTGTTTTCCCCATAGGCGTATCCGAAGAGTGATCCGCGGGGTCTGTATTACCCGCTTGTATACCAAATAAACATTTTTCTCAGTCTTACTGATCGATTAAAGGGGGCGGACAACTCCACCTAGCGCCCGCCTATCAGTCATCTCCCATCCATGTCCCATCCTTTATAAATTTTCTGTAAAGGGGATCCTGGCCAGACTGAGCCGCATCCCAGCCGAAGAAAACTACCTTACAAATTGTAGAAACTAAAGGAGAGGTGGTATCAAGGTAGGGGAGGAAAAGTGTCAATTCCATAGTTGGGTGGTATCGGTCTTCTGGTACCACAAGAGCGTCAATTCTGGATACTGAGACTTCAGACGGATCTGAAACAAACACAAGATCTAATTGTCTATTTAAAGAATTTCGTATAAAGCTAACTTGCTGTAACGATAATTCTAAAAGGCCATCCATAAAGTCATGGGCGGATAAAGGTAGAGCGACAAGTGAGTCAGTAGGAGGGGACCAAGAAATATCCGGGAGATTGAATTCACCCAAAACAATCAAAAGGTCCCTATTGGAAAGAAAGGATAGAATAGATTTAATAGCAGATATATGTTGCTCATAAATTATTAGGTCAGAGCCTGGTGGAATATACAGTTGCGAAAAAAATAATAGCACCACTTTGTCACAGGTTCTTAATATTAAAGAAATATGTGGAAAACGGGGATTTTTATTTAAGAAGTGTTTTTTATTATCTTGATTAGTATTTCACCTATTTGAAAAAATTGATACGGATATCGAAAATATTGTCTACATATAATTTTTTCAGATTTTAAGAAAAAAAGTCAAAAAAAGGCCGAAAAAAATAATAGCACCACTTCCGTTTTCTATAAAACGTTACGATGCGCTAATATTCTTGTGTATAAAGGATATATTTTATGAGATTTGACTAAAACTAACTTCTCCTGATATCCAGACATCAAATTGATTACCATTTGGCAATACAAGGACATGTGGAAAATTTTCCAAGTCGGAAAAGAAAAATATTCAAAAAAGAAACATATTGGATGGAAAACGGTCATGAAAACCGGTTGGATTGGTTAGGTTTTGGATCATCTTCATTAAGAATGGCATAAACTTTGAAGGATAACACAGAAAAACCGAGTCCTGGCCCATTTTTCCTTCAAAAAGCGAATATTTTAATAGTTGGATAATGTTTCAATAAACAAATTTATAAAACATGCACTTAAAAAAAAATCCTATCCGAAATGCGAAACACATTTACAAGGGCATAGGGCTCGTCAAAAAAACTTACAAATGAATGCCCGCAAACTTATGAGAATGTGTGAAGGCAAAGTTAAATTGGGTAAGAAGAAATCCTTTTTATAAGTCATGTGTCTTCTAAACACCTAAATTGACCAAAAACATGGTACCAAAACATCCATTTATTGAGCATGGAGCTAGTATTAACATAGGCTTGTTTTTCCTTCTTGAAGTAAGATCAATACGGATGAATACATCGTTCATAAATCATCCTATGATGTAAATAGTAATACGGTAGTAATTCGTAGCTTAAACTGAATACAAAATCACTATGGACGGCAGTCCATGTAGTGACGAAGCGCACCAGGAGAGTGTGCGAAGGCGACTACTATTATATAGCCGCAAAATTGAAAATCTGCTGTGATAGTCCGATCGTAATGAGTAATACACCAATCGAAAGGTATTGCAAAAACTTAAAGGATTGCATACCAAGACTTTAAGAAAATCAATTGGTTTGGGAGAGAGAGCGGTGAAAGTGAAAAAGTGAAAATTTCGAAATTTGGAGCTGTTGGGGCCGGTGGGGATAAATGCCCCCTCGCAATGTTTTAGTTGTATTCCTTTTGAAAATACCCGTCGAAGGGGGGTCATTTGTCGAAATCCGACGCTCCGTTCAAAAGTTATAGCCAAAATAAGATTTTCTTCTTCTTCCCAAAATGAAATTTTAATTCTGTTTGTCAGTTTGTCCAAAAAACTTTTGTTCTACCACTTTTGGAAAAACTCGCTAGTTTAGCGGGAAAACAGCTATAAATAGCTAAAATTCGGAAAACCGTAACTTCTATACTACTAAAGCTACAGACTTTTGCTGCATCTTGTTTGAAAGGTATTTTTAAATGCTATAAACGCCTTTTATATGCCATTTGTGTAAATGTAATAATTTAAAAGATATGAACAAAAGACAATTTTTTAAAACTTTTTTTTTAGTTTTTTTTTTATTTTTCTCAAAAACGGCTCTAGCGATTTTCTTGAAAACTTTAAACTGTATAGCCCTTGAGATTCCTTAAATTTTGGTATATAACACATTACTGTAAAAAGTCACGTTTGTGACGAAAAATTATTACACTCCTCATTAAATAGACTTTCTTATATTTTTCATTCGGCACGCTGCAATAGAAAATGCCTGTGAAGGGAAAAAGGCTGGAATAGTCTGCTAGGGCGAGCCGAATGAGAAAATATTAGAAAGTCTATTTAATGAGGAGTGTAATAATTTTTCGTCACAAATGTTGATATCAGAACTTTTGTATGTTGAAGGTGCGATCGTCACTAGTTTTTTACCTCGTTAAGAGGTGTTTTTATTTGATACTTCTTAAATGAATCTTTGACCAATAAAATCCGGCCAGGATCACGGTCAGGATAGCAAAGAAAGAGTTCGAAAGTACTCAGTCAGCAATTTACAGTGACTTGTGTTCTCGCTTGACCATAACACAACCAAAAATCTTCGAGTTTTTTTTTAAAGACAGTTTATACAGTTAATCTAAAACGTCTTAAATCATTTCCGAACAAAATTTGAAAATATATCATGACTTTTGGGCCCCAAACCTTTATAGGTAGGGTCCTGACTTGTTTAATCGATAGTAAGTCATTATATCCAAAAATCGCAAAAGATATTTACACTTTAAACTTAGATTTACTTGTTAGCTACCGCCAACTAAAGATTAAGTTACCCATTTGTCATTTTTTTACCTTTTTTTCTATTTTTAGAGAAGTGGTGCTATTATTTTTTTCGTACGTTTTTCCAGTTTTGCATAGATTTTCTTAAATAAGTCCAGAAACCTTTTATAAAGCTAACATTTTTTTTCATATTCAAATTATGTTTAGTCTTACTATTTAAAACCCGTTTTGAAAAGTTAAAAAATGTGAGTAAGGTGACTAGTTAAAATTTTTTTGGGTTAGTGGTGCTATTATTTTTTTCACAGCTGTATGAACATGTAATTAACAAGAGAGAACGCTATAGTCGGGTTCGTGTCCCGACTATCTAATACCCGTCACTCAGTGCTAGCGCTGTACTCGGGTTGGTGTCCCGACTAATAATCGTAACTCAGCTAAAGGGAGTGCGAGGGAGATAGATATAGAAATTTTGATTGCGTATAACTTTTTAATGAATGGTCCGATTTGAAAAATGTCTTCTACATTTCGATAGGTATAAATATGCACAACAAAATTGCATTTATACCTCTCGGAAATCTTAAAAGGTGTGGGCGCCAGACACATTTTAAAATCGTTAGTTTGCGATTGTGGGCGTTAGAGGGGGCGTGGCACTCGGCTAAAATAAACTTGCGCTGCGTAGGAAGCCCAAGAATATGCGTGGAAAATCTCAACCTTCTAGCTTTTGTAGTTTCCGAGATCTCAGCGTTCATACAGACAGACAGACGGACAGACGGACAGACGGACATGGCTAGATCGACTCGGCTAGTGATCCTGATCAAAAATATATATAGTTTATAGGGTCGGAAACGCTTCCTTCTACCTGTTACATACTTTTGCACGAATCTAATATACCCTATTACTCTACGAGTAACGGGTATAAAAATAGACAAGGATTGCAGTAAAACTTTCACACAAACAAATTCAATGTCATTAGGGACATAAGAGTGAATTCTCTCAGAAATTATGGTAGAGGTGACGGCAAATAAAACGCCGCCCCTTACGGGAAAGGTGATCGGTTCTGTAGATATTAAAGTTGTTTGACAGAACTTCAGAGTCGGTTATCTCTGGTTTCAGCCAAGTTTCTGTAAAAGCCAAGATATCGTCCGTAAATGCCGAGGAGTCAGCAAAAAGCTTGGGGAGCTTCATGTTAAGTCTTCTAACACTTTGGTAAGCCAAAAATAAACTTTTCAGTTTTTTGGCACCGTGGAAAGCCTGTTATTTGTTCTCGGCTTATAAGGAACAAATTCTTTTATAACCAAATCATCATTAAGCCAAAAGCTTTCCGATACCAGTACTTTAAACACATCAGGCGGAGCAAAAATCTTGAAAGACGATATCCTGCGGGCGTATGAAAATCTAAATTGTTCAACCGCAATATCGGCGGATGGGAATTTTTCACAAATTAATTCCAAAACATCCTCAGATATGGTATCAGGCGTAAATCTTGAAACAAATAGATGCTTCCTATGAGGAACAACTGAGAGTTTCTTACGCCCCCCGGCAGCAGTCTGAACCTCACTCAGCTGAGAGCCAGAAGCGGCACCTACTGTACCTCTGGACGGACAGACGGACAGACGGACAGACGGACATGGCTAGATCGACTCGGCTAGTGATCCTGATCAAAAATATATATAGTTTATAGGGTCGGAAACGCTTCCTTCTACCTGTTACATACTTTTGCACGAATCTAATATACCCTATTACTCTACGAGTAACGGGTATAAAAATAGACAAGGATTGCAGTAAAACTTTCACACAAACAAATTCAATGTCATTAGGGACATAAGAGTGAATTCTCTCAGAAATTATGGTAGAGGTGACGGCAAATAAAACGCCGCCCCTTACGGGAAAGGTGATCGGTTCTGTAGATATTAAAGTTGTTTGACAGAACTTCAGAGTCGGTTATCTCTGGTTTCAGCCAAGTTTCTGTAAAAGCCAAGATATCGTCCGTAAATGCCGAGGAGTCAGCAAAAAGCTTGGGGAGCTTCATGTTAAGTCTTCTAACACTTTGGTAAGCCAAAAATAAACTTTTCAGTTTTTTGGCACCGTGGAAAGCCTGTTATTTGTTCTCGGCTTATAAGGAACAAATTCTTTTATAACCAAATCATCATTAAGCCAAAAGCTTTCCGATACCAGTACTTTAAACACATCAGGCGGAGCAAAAATCTTGAAAGACGATATCCTGCGGGCGTATGAAAATCTAAATTGTTCAACCGCAATATCGGCGGATGGGAATTTTTCACAAATTAATTCCAAAACATCCTCAGATATGGTATCAGGCGTAAATCTTGAAACAAATAGATGCTTCCTATGAGGAACAACTGAGAGTTTCTTACGCCCCCCGGCAGCAGTCTGAACCTCACTCAGCTGAGAGCCAGAAGCGGCACCTACTGTACCTCTGGACGGACAGACGGACAGACGGACAGACGGACATGGCTAGATCGACTCGGCTAGTGATCCTGATCAAAAATATATATAGTTTATAGGGTCGGAAACGCTTCCTTCTACCTGTTACATACTTTTGCACGAATCTAATATACCCTATTACTCTACGAGTAACGGGTATAAAAATAGACAAGGATTGCAGTAAAACTTTCACACAAACAAATTCAATGTCATTAGGGACATAAGAGTGAATTCTCTCAGAAATTATGGTAGAGGTGACGGCAAATAAAACGCCGCCCCTTACGGGAAAGGTGATCGGTTCTGTAGATATTAAAGTTGTTTGACAGAACTTCAGAGTCGGTTATCTCTGGTTTCAGCCAAGTTTCTGTAAAAGCCAAGATATCGTCCGTAAATGCCGAGGAGTCAGCAAAAAGCTTGGGGAGCTTCATGTTAAGTCTTCTAACACTTTGGTAAGCCAAAAATAAACTTTTCAGTTTTTTGGCACCGTGGAAAGCCTGTTATTTGTTCTCGGCTTATAAGGAACAAATTCTTTTATAACCAAATCATCATTAAGCCAAAAGCTTTCCGATACCAGTACTTTAAACACATCAGGCGGAGCAAAAATCTTGAAAGACGATATCCTGCGGGCGTATGAAAATCTAAATTGTTCAACCGCAATATCGGCGGATGGGAATTTTTCACAAATTAATTCCAAAACATCCTCAGATATGGTATCAGGCGTAAATCTTGAAACAAATAGATGCTTCCTATGAGGAACAACTGAGAGTTTCTTACGCCCCCCGGCAGCAGTCTGAACCTCACTCAGCTGAGAGCCAGAAGCGGCACCTACTGTACCTCTGGACGGACAGACGGACAGACGGACAGACGGACATGGCTAGATCGACTCGGCTAGTGATCCTGATCAAAAATATATATAGTTTATAGGGTCGGAAACGCTTCCTTCTACCTGTTACATACTTTTGCACGAATCTAATATACCCTATTACTCTACGAGTAACGGGTATAAAAATAGACAAGGATTGCAGTAAAACTTTCACACAAACAAATTCAATGTCATTAGGGACATAAGAGTGAATTCTCTCAGAAATTATGGTAGAGGTGACGGCAAATAAAACGCCGCCCCTTACGGGAAAGGTGATCGGTTCTGTAGATATTAAAGTTGTTTGACAGAACTTCAGAGTCGGTTATCTCTGGTTTCAGCCAAGTTTCTGTAAAAGCCAAGATATCGTCCGTAAATGCCGAGGAGTCAGCAAAAAGCTTGGGGAGCTTCATGTTAAGTCTTCTAACACTTTGGTAAGCCAAAAATAAACTTTTCAGTTTTTTGGCACCGTGGAAAGCCTGTTATTTGTTCTCGGCTTATAAGGAACAAATTCTTTTATAACCAAATCATCATTAAGCCAAAAGCTTTCCGATACCAGTACTTTAAACACATCAGGCGAAGCAAAAATCTTGAAAGACGATATCCTGCGGGCGTATGAAAATCTAAATTGTTCAACCGCAATATCGGCGGATGGGAATTTTTCACAAATTAATTCCAAAACATCCTCAGATATGGTATCAGGCGTAAATCTTGAAACAAATAGATGCTTCCTATGAGGAACAACTGAGAGTTTCTTACGCCCCCCGGCAGCAGTCTGAACCTCACTCAGCTGAGAGCCAGAAGCGGCACCTACTGTACCTCTGGACGGACAGACAGACAGACAGACAGACGGACATGGCTAGATCGACTCGGCTAGTGATCCTGATCAAAAATATATATAGTTTATAGGGTCGGAAACGCTTCCTTCTACCTGTTACATACTTTTGCACGAATCTAATATACCCTATTACTCTACGAGTAACGTCTGTCTGTCTGTCTGTCTGTCTGTCTGTCTGTCTGTCTGTCTGTCTGTCTGTCTGTCTGTCTGTCTGTCTGTCTGTCTGTCTGTCTGTCTGTCTGTCTGTCTGTCTGTCTGTCTGTCTGTCTGTCTGTCTGTCTGTCTGTCTGTCTGTCTGTCTGTCTGTCTGTCTGTCTGTCTGTCTGTCTGTCTGTCTGTCTGTCTGTCTGTCTGTCTGTCTGTCTGTCTGTCTGTCTGTCTGTCTGTCTGTCTGTCTGTCTGTCTGTCTGTCTGTCTGTCTGTCTGTCTGTCTGTCTGTCTGTCTGTCTGTCTGTCTGTCTGTCTGTCTGTCTGTCTGTCTGTCTGTCTGTCTGTCTGTCTGTCTGTCTGTCTGTCTGTCTGTCTGTCTGTCTGTCTGTCTGTCTGTCTGTCTGTCTGTCTGTCTGTCTGTCTGTCTGTCTGTCTGTCTGTCCGTCTGTATGAACGCTGAGATCTCAGAAACTACAAAAGCTAGAAGGCTGAGATTTCCCACACATATTCTTTGGCTTCCTACGCAGCGCAAGTTTATTTTAGCCGAGCGCCACGCCCCCTCTAACGCCCACAATCGCCCACTAACGATTTTAAAATGGGTCCTGCGCCCACATCTTTAAAGATTTCCGAGAAGTATAAATGCAATTTTGTTGTGTATATTTATACCTATCGAAATGTAGAAGACATTTTTCAAATCGGACCATTCATTGAAAAGTTATACGCAATCAAAAATTATATATCTATCTCCCTCGCACTCCCTTTAGCTGAGTTACGATTATTAGTCGGGACACCAACCCGACACAGCGTTCGCACTCCCTTTAGCTGAGTGACGGGTATTAGATAGTCGGGACAACAACCGGACTATAGCGTTCTCTCTTGTTTTTTGTTGTTAAATTGTTCACAAACGGAATTTAATCCATCATTGAGCTGTTTAAAAACTCGTGAAAGATTACATAGGCCGTCTTGAGTCTGCCTCATAAAGTTGCTCATTGCCAATTCCCTGCAGGACTCACATACCCACATGGGACCAACCCGCAGTTCAATGAAGTCTTTAACTCTGCCAGTGAATCCTGCACATTTAGAATGCATCATCGCTTCGCAGAGCCAACAGTAAATAAACGGGTCATTAGATGATGTCCTACAATTTTTCTTAGTACAGACAAAAGATATTATAGGAAAAATATGTTAATTCAAGAGAATAAAATATAATAAGAATAACAAGAAGGGAAGCTACCTTCGGCCAGCCGAAGCTTATATACCCTTGTAGATTAAAGAATGCTTACTCGGTGCATTTCCAGGGATCCAGATTCAGCGTTTCTATTTATTTAAATTTAGTTTTTAAGTAGTCAAGAATCAAAACGCCTACTACAAAGTTACAATGAATTTTCTTATATTTGTTTGAATATTCCTATGGGAGCCTTAAGATATAGTGGTCCGATCCGGCTCGCTCCGACATACCTGCAATAGAAAAAAGACTTTCGGGAAAGTTTCATCGCGATAGCTTTAAAACTGAGAGACTAGTTCGCATAGAAACGGACAGACGGACAGACGGACATGGCTAGATGGACTCGGCTATTGGTGCTGATCAAGAATATATATACTTTATGTGGTCGGAAACGTCTCCTTCTCTGCGTTGCAAACATCTTTCTGAAATTATAATACCCTCTACAAGGTTATAAAAATATGAAAATAATGAAAAATACCCCAAGTAAATTTGACACTGGGATCGAATTCGCAAAACCACAGACACAAAACAACAAAAAGTATAAGAGCGCGAGATCGCGAGTTTAATTAGAAACAAAAGAGCGCGAGAGAAAAAACGTCTATCGACTGAGCGTGGCTTGTGGTACACCAACAACTATACACACGAACAGTTACAAGTGAAAAGCAAGCAAGAGAGAGAGAATTCAGAAGTACAGCAAGTTCAGAGAGAGTGAGAGTGGGAGAATGGAAGAGAGATTACAAAAGTTTTAGCAGGTTTAGAGCGTGTAATTACACTAACAAAGACAAGCGATTTAAACAAATCCAAATAGAAATGGTAAAATAACTAAAACAATGCACCCGTTAATTGGGAGTTTTAGTTTAAAACACTAACACAATTGTTAGGCTACGCTTTCTTTGTAAACAATCACAAGACACTCGCAAAAATCACTGAAAATACAAAATAACGCAGAGCACAAAAGTAAACACAACCGTTCACAAGCGACGCTAAATCGATGATGATAACAATAGCTAGTCCTTGAACGAAGGATTTTCATTTGTTTTGAAAACTTATTTTTTTAGAGCATAAAATCCAAAATTTTATACCTTGAAAAAGTACATTTTTTGTTAAAACCGTTGCAATTTTTTTTTGTTTAAATCAAAATTTTTGCAAATCCTTCGTTCAGGGACTAGGCAATACAATATACTAACGACATTTTTTTAATTGGGGATTTGAGATGAACCGTTCTTGGGATATGGTGTCCACCGCAAGTCACCATCGAAAAAGACGATCTTGGAATTTGGCCATAGCATTTTTATTATTTAATATTTTTTTATGAAAAAATTTTAATAAGTACCCAGAAACATGTACTAAACAACCCCGGCAAAACATTTTTAATAAGTATTTTTTTTTGTGTCAAAAAAAAATCGGTAAAATTTTATTTTTTTTGTGCGGTACACTGTATATAACCCCTTAAATACACTTTCTAAAATTTTCTGATTCGGCCCGCCTTAGCAAACTATTCCAGCCTTTTTCTTCTTCACTTTTCACAGGGTTTTTTATTGCAGCGTGCCGAATCAGAAAATTTTAGAAAGTGTATTTAATGACGACTGTTGATATCAGAACTTTTGTATGTTGAAGGTGCGATCGTCACTAGTTTTTTACCTCGTTAGGAGGTGTTTTTATTTGATATCAGAAGTTTTGGTTTGTTTACTTTGCTCTCATAAGTTAAAAAGGCGTTTAGGTATTTCAAAATACCTTTTAAACGAGTTATAGCACATGACTGTACCTTTAGTAGTTCAGAACTTACAAACTCACGAATGGTAGCTACTTGTAGCTTTTTTTCCCGCTAAGGGCGCGGGTCGGAAAACAAAAGCTTTGTATATGGAACTGCTTAAAACAATCTAAATGATTCCATGACCCTAAAATACAGTTTGGATACGCTCCCACAAAATGCAATACTAAGGCAGCGGTAGTTGTTCTGAGCTGGCAAAAGTGGCTACTTTTGTTTTAAAATAACTTTTGATCCTGACTTTTTACAGTAACATGATATATACCAAAATTTAAAGAATCTCAAGGGCTATATGTTTTATATTTTTTTAAGAAAATCGTTAGAGCAATGTTTGGGAAAAATAAAAAAAGCTAAACATAAAGTTAAAAAAATTTTTTTTTGTGCAACCTTTTACCTTCGGCTTATACATAAATAGTGTTAGGGAGGCGTTTATTGTACTTTAAAATACCTTTAATATAAGGTAAAGCACAAGTCTGTAGCTAAAGTATTTTGAATGTTATGGACTTACGGACAAAGAAGAAGACAATTTCACAATAGATAATTAAAAATACATGCAGGTCAAAATACGAATAGTCAAGATACATATTAGTATTAGTATTATTGATTTAAAGATAGGCAGTGAGTCGGTAGTAGATATTACTCTAAAAGGTTCATGCATTGCATAATTAGAGATACAATGATTTAGAACTAGAGGAATATAGTTTCCTGTGAATCTATTAGGCACATTAAAATGCAGGCGACCCAGTAACTCGGGGCTCTCCACATCACCATGAATAAGTAATGCCAAGCATAGTTCTTCGATTAACTAATGATGGCAAGTTAATTAGAAGTAGTCTACTAGAGTAGAATGGCAGTATTAAGCTTGTATCCCAGTTAAGTCCCCGTAAGGCAAATATTAAAAGGTTTTTTTGCACAGACTCAATTCGGTCTATATGCACCCCATATTGGGGACTCCAAACTAGAGCGCAGTACTCAAGATTTGGTCGGACTAATGAAATAAACAAGGTCTTTGAGACATAGAGATGATCGAATTCCTTCGACCACCTTTTGATAAATGCAAGCACGCCCCTGGCTTTATTTACCATGGTAATAATGTGATCAGAAAATTTAAGTTTAGGATCCATATAGACTCCAAGGTCGTCAGCATGCGTTATTCTATCTAACACACAACCGCTCAAAGTATAGGTTGAATAGTAAGGGCTGACACGAAAAAAGGTCATTAGTTTACACTTGGAACCAGGGAACGAAAATAACTGTTATTGTAAATTTTTCATACAAAAAAATCACGCACTTAGAAGGGTCCTAAAAATTTTTTAAATACACCACAATTTTTATTAGCCATTGTAGTTTACAAATCCGTAATGATTTTTATTTTTTGATTTTTATAATAAAACTCAAAAAATAACTGTTATTTTTTGATTTTTATGAATAACAGTTATTCTATAACAGTTATCCTTGACATTTTTGAAAAAATGAAATAATTAAAAAAACATGATACCCGTGCTTTTTATAACTTACTAAAAATTTGTTAAAAAAGGCAACCGCGCATATTTTATACCTATATTTTTTTAAAATTTTGTTTACCCACAAAATCGCCATAAATCAAGTTTGAGTTTTATTTTTGATCACGACGAATAACTGTTATTTGTCAACTTTTATTATAAAACTCAAAAAATAACAGTTATTCTTTGAGTTTTACTTTACAAATCAGAAAATAACTGTTAAAGTGTGATTTTTAAAATAAAACTTATAACAGTTACGTTCCCTGCTTGGAACCATTTAAATTTAAGTTATTATTCATGCACCATCTTTGAAATGCAATGAGATCGAATTGTAAAGCTAAACTTTGTGCGGGATCATTAAATTGCAGGCACAACTTAACGTCATCTGCGTATATAAGTACACTTGAGTTCGTTAAAACTAGAGGAAGGTCATTTATAAATAATGTAAACAGGAGGGGACCAAGATGACTTTCTTGTGGTACGCCGGACGTAACTCGGATTAGGGATGAAAAAGAGTTTTTAAAAATTACCCTTTGAGTCAATGTCAAATAACTTAAGTGGATAACTTAGGATCAGTCTGACGATTTTTTCTAAAACCATTTACCACAAATGAAGTAAACTCCAAAAGGTTAGTTGTCGTTGACCTACGTTTTATAAATCCGTGCTGACAAGAGGAAATAAGAGACCTACAACTGTATTGGAAATGGGGAGTAATAATGGTGTCAAGGAGCTTAGGAATAGCTGATAGCTTTGAGATACCTCTGTAATTACATGCGTTCAATTTGCTCCCTTTTTTATGAAGCGGGATAACAAACGATTCCTTCCATCTAAGCGGGAAATCTGACGTTTTCAAAGACAAAGTAAAAAGTTTGTGCAATGGTCTACACAATGTCTCAGCGCAATACTTAAGCACACATCCAGGGACTTCGTCAGGACCCGGAGAGTAGACTGGTTTGACCCTTTGCAGACTTAAAAGAAGTGAGCTTTCACTTATAACAGGACAAAAAATAAAGTTTGAAGTCTGACGGACTTGATGTTGAATAGGTGGTTTGGAAAAACTGTGCGAAAAGATCGGCTATGGCCTGATCTGTGTATGCGGCAGAATTTTCAAATTTAAGGGTTGATGGGTAGCTTGAAGTTTTACGCTTTGTGTTAACATAATTATAATACTGTTTTGGATTCAGTGTAAACTGCGTTTGCAACGAGCTAAATAGTTTTTGTAACACTGAGCGTTAAGCACGGTAAAATCCGACCGAGCACTTATGTATCGGGAAAAGGCAGCTTGTGATCCGTAAGCTCTAAACTTTTTGTACAGTCTAGACTTCACATTTTTAAGTCGTGACAACTCTTTACTAAACCACGGAGGTTGGCTAGAAATTTTAGGATAATACGTAGGAACGCATGTATCAAAAACTGCGTTTAATACATAATAAAATATATTAACAGCTTCAGTCATATTAGTACATAAGTACAGATTAGACCAATCCGAGAAAGCGATAAGGCTATTGATAAGTGAAAAGTTTTCTCTACGAAAGCAGGGGATGCGTTTGGCTGAGTTTTCAGATATTTCAATTAATTTTGTACCCGTGTCAACAGTCAGCTCCAGCGTTGGGTGATATGGGTCTTCCGGTAAAGTAATCATAGATCCAGTAATCGTCCTAACGAATTTTGAACATGGTTTACTTGAGACAATGAAATATCAAGCAAACCATCAAGAAAATCATGCTGCGTTGAAGGTAACAATATATTCGAAGTTTCTACGGTGGACCATGTCGCTCTAGGTATATTAAAGTCACCTAAAAATATTAACTGATCCCTATCTGATAGTTTACTTGAAATAAACTTGATAGCGGACAGATGATTTGCATATATTGGGAGTTCAGATGACGGCGGAATATAAGAACTTGTTATGTATATAGAAATACCCGGAAGGGATAGTTTTATACACAGAAATTCAACGTCCATTATTTCGTCGGACGTTATTTCTTCAGACGTTAATTCTGAGTCAACTGCAATTAAAACTCCACCTCCACGTCGCACAGTGGTCGGGCTTGTATGGAGCCGCGGCCATAAATATTTCTAGATGTGCTATCGCCATTAAACTTTTACAATTTTATGTTACAAAAATTGGCCAGATCGTACCACTATATCACAAAAAATTCAATTTTTGTAATAATAACAAGTTGGTTTGTTTACCGTACGATATTTACAAACTTAGAACTGCAATATAAAAATGTGGGAGTGATTACTGAACTCCACCAGCACCAAAAAAATTATAAAAAACAAAACGAACAATAATAAGATTTAATATCATTTTAAAATTTTTTGATCGAGTAGCGAAATAGTTGACTCTAAAAGAGTTGACTTTTGGTTATAACTAAGTTTTTTTGTTCATTAATAAAAGGATCAGAACTTAAAAGCAATCTGTTAAATAAATCTATATTTGCAGTCGAATTATTAAATATCCTTAATTTTTTATTCAGCGGCTCCTTTAAAAAGCTTTTCAATCAAAAACCAACCAAAAAGCTACAAAAGAGACAGCGAAAACAAGCTACAACAACAGCACACACATAACAAAAAGATCTTCCTCCTAGAAAAAGGTTCTAAAATAAATGAGGTTAGGTTGCATTTTTTAATGCCACAAGTGCATCGGCACCTTTCGGCAGCTGGACAAAACATTTTTATAATCTTGAAATATTAACAAATAACAGGATATAAACATCATTGGGGGTAAGCGGGGGAAAGCACTTAAAACTTTACCTAAAGGGCTAGTACTCAACCCAAACAAAAACTTCATATGAAACAAAATTTTTTTACGTTGTTTTTCATATGAAGTTTTTTGTTTTGGACGACTTTTTGTTGGGTTGAGTACTAAGCCAAAACATTCTAATCCACAAAATTTACAAACTAAATAGGACGCACACTTTACCACGTATTTTCGCAAAACACAGCACAAGTTATTAATTCATGTAAATGTATAAACAAAATATATACCGTTATGAACAATATCCATTATATACAAATGGGGTTAAACCGTGCTTTATAATTTATTAGAATTTTTTAAATTCACTTCTTGCACTGCACTGTTGACAAATTGAAAGTAAGTAAGCACTTTCTCGCACTTTGCATTCCAGTGTTGGAAAGTCCCGTTAGAAATTCCAAAAGAAAACTATTATGTCATAAAGCTTGGACAATTAGCTGATCGTATAACCGGTTTTCGCTGGAATATCTCAAAATCGCTGTTTTAGATACCACGAATGTGACAGCATTTATGGCTGCAATACCAGTTCCAGTCGGTACTCCAAACCTTAAGTCAACATGCGGCGTTGGACTCATCTCTGTATTTTTTTCGGGTGTCTCATGCGGCAAAATCGCACGTTCTCGCGATCTTTTTACGCTTAGGAGAATCGGCCTCAGATAGCATACGGCTAGTGAGCTGCGACTCAATCGCCACAAGCAGCTCCGTATTTCTACGGCTGTTACGAATTAATTCCGTCACAGTGCTTTTAGTGAGCCGTCTTATAGAGATTGTCTCGGTTTCATAAGCAACACATTCTTCACAATAGTAGCGCAAGCCACTTCTCATGTCGATTGCATCACGAACCAGGCCCGAATAGACAAGGCATTTTGCATGAAAAATACTCTCGCACGAATGACACGGAATACTCTGTTGTCCAGCCAAAATCAACGACTTGCATTTCTTCGAACAACAGACAGCCATTATCGCGATATTCCGAACCATAGTGCAAAGAGAAAAAAGCCACGAGAGTAAGAGAGCGGGAGAGAGTGAGCGGGAGTGAGTAAGCGGGGGAGCGTAAGTTTAAGCTGTGCCAACAACGTTTTATGCGGGAGTGCGGGAGAGCGGGTAACTACCGTATAGATTCTTACCGCTCCAAACAGCGTTTGGTAGAAAAGGAGAATGCAATAAGATAAAACAATAACAACAAACACTGCACAGAGACTGGGCGTGCAAACTAATTTAGTTAATTTAAACACAAAACAATCACTATGCACTCGCGAATCGAACGGATGTTGTTTGGGACATAAAAAATGAACAAAAATTCGGACCGTTCACTAAGAGAGCGTTTCTTATACCATATAAAATTTCCAGGAGTTTAAACCAACGTTTTGGGACAAACTGACAAACAGAATTAAACTTTCATTTTGGGAAGAAGAAGAAAATCTTCTATCTTGGCTATAACTTCTGAACGGAGCGTCGGATTTTATCGTATGACCTTTTATTCGACGGGTATTTTTAATAGAAACACAACTAAAACATTGCGAGGGGCATTTATCCCCACCGGCCCCAACAGCTCCAAATTTCGAAATTTTCACATTTTCACTTTTACCGCTCTCTCTCCCAAGCCAATTGATTTTCTTAAAGTCTTGGTATGCAATCCCGTTAGTTTTTGGGATACCTTTCGATTGGTGTATCACTCATTATGATCGGACCATCACAGCAGATTTTCAATTCTGCGGCTATATATAGAGTCGCCTTTGCACACTCTCCTGGTGCGCTTCGTCACTACATGGACTGCCGTCCATACTGACATTATATAATTTTACAAAAATATATATTTTTTTCAAATTCATTGGTCAGGTGGAGCCTGCAGAGCCTCAGGAGAGGATGCGGAGATGTGTGAAAAATCGCCATGCGCGAAAAGGGAGCCAAGACTCCGGAACCCATGTTAAACGTACCGAAGACCCCTCCAAGGCACCGTAGATTGTAAAAATCAATTAACTTAATTTAAAAGTATAAAAATAATTTACCAAAAATGATGTAGTAAAAATTAATTGAAAAGAAATAAACCTTTTGATAAGGGCGATGAAATTCAATATATTTTTAATGAAAATGGGCAGTGAATAGGTGATTAAAACAGGCATTGAATAGGTGATGAAAATGTCTCTCTTTGCTGATGATTTTGAGTGATATTTAGGCGTTAAAATAGCGTCGAAAAGGCGCCGAATTGGGCGATGAATTAGGCGATGAAAAATGGTGCTGAACAGATGTTAAAAAAGCGCCTGTTTCTGGCAGTGATGAGCTCCTAGGAGTTTTTAGCAGTGATTCACTGCCAAAGAGGCGCTGAATGGAACTGCAGGAGGATCCAGTGCTTAGTAGGCCCACACACACATGTAAGTGTTTACTTATGTTTTGCACTATTATTCTGAGTGATTTTGTCTTTCTATTGTGTATTGCCTTTGGCTTGTGTTGGCGCAAATAATTTACTTTTAGTAATTTTAAGCTTAATATTGTTGTGTACATTTTTGTGTGGGCCGTCGAATGTATTCCGTGTTCACAAAAATTGTAAGCTTTAATTTAAAGGAGAAGTAGGGTCTAGCAAAAAAAAAAATATCGGCATTTCTAAAAGGCCCAACCGATCGTTTTCAATTTGTAGCATATTTTTCCTGCATAAAAAAATACCCGCTTCCTATGAAGGGTTTTTTTTTTTTACTTTTTAACTTTAAAAATTTTATTTTTAAGCTGAAAGTGATATTTTTTAAGTGAAAAACGCATTTTTGACTTTGAACTATCGAAAAAAATTCTTAAAAATAAAAAATTAAAAATCGCGCTCCCCAGGGGACGGTTTTTTTTTTCTTAAGCTAAATGTAAAAGCAGAATGGAAATCCGATAATTTTTGGAGGAGATACAGTGGTCACTGCAAAACGCTTTTTTTTAATAGTGTTCCAGCAAATGATTTGCCACCGACACTTTATAATATACAATTGGTTTGAATTAAATCCATCCAACCAGTTTTTATAGAAAAAATCGCAAAAGTTACTTGATTTTTTTATAGAATTTTTAATAATATACAAGCAGCAGGCTTATCAAAAATTTTAAGTTAGAATTAAATTGCACGCAAATTATAATTTCTAGACTGGTGCAGTATTTTTCCAAAGGCAATATGATTTTAGAAAAGTTTCCTAACAAATACATGTTTTGTTTTGTATGTGTCTATATAGTGCTTCAGACTGAACTGAAATCGCAAAAACCAATAATCCATATTAATCCACTTTACAGGGCAGGCCAAAAAAAAATATTTAATGTTTACAAAGGCTTTAAAACACAATAATACTTTACTTACTTCCGGGTTAAACGATGGGCGAAAATGTTTATGCAGTTCAATAATAATGCGAAGACTCACAAGAACATTTTCTTCATTGTCAGTTTTCAGAATTTTGAGCATCATAGTTATTATTGACTTGACATGTTGCCTTAAGCTTTCTGTTATAGGCAATCTGTGAATCATCTCCAAAATAAGCTTTCGAATCTGAAATTTACAAAAAAAAATATTGTTTTGGTCAGTTCAAATGTTACAGTTAATGACGGAAAATTAATAATAACCCAACTATTATCAAATTCTGTGAGTGTTCAATGCCACCACTTTTATACCCGTTACTCGTAAAGTAAAACTTCTAATAAAAAAAACATATATTTGCAAATATTTAGAAGACGCGTGAAAACTTTGAACTAAACCGCAGTGTCTTATTATTCGATTTGTTTCTTTTAACCCTCACATTGGGGTATAATAATTTAGGGAAAAAGTTTGCAACTTAGTGAAGTATAAAACCACATAAGGAGAGGTCTGAAAGTTGGGACACCCCACACTCTCAAAACTGTTTTTCCTCGACTATTAGATACCCGTTACTCAGCTAAACAACTTGTTCAAGAAGAACACTTTTTATAATAAATCTAATATTTTACGAGTTCAGTACATGTCAATATGCAAATTGATCTAGAGCCGTAAATAACGATCTGTAACTCAAACCCTACAAGGGTGCAGTGCTAACACTTGTAATTTTAAGTACAGGCCACTTGAGCCTGACCATAAATATAGTTCTCACACTGCAGAAAAGGGTCGCATTGCAGGAGGCCGTTGATAAGGCTCCCGCTCAGGCAAATAGATGTGGTCTCTGCGTAGACCATAGATAAGTATATTATAAGAATTTCATGTTAGCTACGTAAGCAAAGACTTAATGAAATAAAATCAGTTTTTATACAGAACTCAAACGTGAAGGTTGTTTTCCTTATTACAGGAACCCCTGTCATTTTGGTCATTCGAGCCTTTGATTCCTTGCGGAACAATTGGCCAGACTAGTCTGCAGTTTTCCCCCACCAGTGGTAAGAGACTCAGAGATATTCTGCACCTTAAAGATTCTGTCAAGTGCTAGACACTTGCAGCTACAGGTTGCAAACAGATTCACACGATTGTTTTCCCCCACCAGAGGTAAGAGACAAAAGTGTTGAACAAAATAAAATCAAAAAGACAAGTAAAAGAGTCTTTTTTGTTTTTAAGCACCTTAAAGATTCTGATTTTAACAGCTAAAGGTTGCTAAAGTCGGTAGGGCGTTTCCGAGGCCTTAACATCAGATTAATATATAGAAAAATATAGTGATTCATATATATTAAAACCAATAAGTTGAAAAGGCGTGTCCGTGGCCAAAACAGCGGATATAAAAAATATAAAATTTTGTGAAAAGTGCATTAAAAAAAAAAAGTGCCCACAAAATAACATTTGCAAAAAGTGCCTAATTGCAAATGAAATACTCTTGTATTGGAAAAAAAATCCACACGAGAAAATTGCGCAAAATCCAAAAATTTGGAAAAATAAGGGTGAAAAGTGCCTACAAATGCTATAAAGCCAAGAAGCTATAAAGCATAAAATTGAAAAATCCGACTAAATAAAAATATTATTATTAAAGAAAAAGTGCTCAATAAATAATAATATTACCATTAGCATTGACTATGGTTAAGGGGTTATATACCTTTTTTGAGCGAAAAAATTAAGGGAACTTTGGATTTTTTTTTTGGTGTGTAGCAATTATTTTATGACAGTGAAGTTATTATTTATTGATAGTACATGTTTTTATCGAAACAACAAGCCTTTGTTCTTGAAAAAATATGAATAATTTACGAAGTTATGGCAATTCTTTCGGAACCCTTTTTTTTTTATAGTGGCTTGCGGTGACCACGATGGAAGTCCAGCAGGTCAACTGATATCAAAAAACCAAAAATTTTTAGTTAGTATAGTGTTATATCCAGTTCGTGAACGATTACTTTTAAGAATATTTCCTTTTTTCTGCATACAGTAACAATTTTTCCAAAAAGTTGATTTTTCAAGTTCTAAAAATTTTATTAAAAAATTCTGATCTGCGAAATTAAAATTGGCGCATAAAAACTGAATCGTTCACGAACTCGGCACAATCATTACGAATAATTTAAAAAAAATTTGAAGAAGATCGATCAAATAGTTCTTGCGCAATCGTGGTCACAGCGAAGGCACTTTTGGAAAAACACGACTTTGAGATAATCGCATTCAAAAGTTTACGTTGACATTGCAACTATTGAAGTCGAGCGCGTCAAAACGCTGTTTTCCTATCGAACTATTATTCGGATCTGTATGAAAATTTGGGAAGATGTTCTCTAGGGGATATACTTTAAGATTCAGCAAAAAAAAAAAATTTCGTTTTTTTGAAAAAAAAAGGTATATAACCCCTTAACAAGAGCCTGCAATATAAATGTAAATATTGTAAAAGGGCCTTGAATTGAATCGCAATTAAGCGTTCAACTCCATTAATTTGGATTATGGGAAAATATACACCATTGGGCAAATAGCCTGCAGATGCAATATTGCATTTTAACATCCCGAAACTGGGATAAATATAATACATCAAGCTACCGAGAGGACGATCTCGGCACCATAACTTAATTTCATTTTGGAAGGAAGAAGACTTGCTGGCTGACCGCAGGACCTGGACACCAAGGGAAGTCGTCGCCAAAATCGTCGCTACAAGAAAGTCGTCGACAACATCTTTGAAAAAACGCTATCGTCATCAATGGGCTAAGTCAACGTGATCAACAGATAAGTTCGATATTAGTAACTGATATAGTTGTAAAAAGCACGATGTCGATGTCCGATATTAGTTATTTTCGTGGAAAGGTGGCTTTCTTAGAGAAAGTCAAGGAATTAAACAGATATCTCGATGAGACAATGAATAATTTGGGTGGCTGCAAGGATTCTCTTAACATAAGAGGATATAAGATTAACTATTTAGCTAAAAATTTGTTTAATGTGGTGGAAAAAGCTAGATGTTATTTTGAACGCAGAGAATTTGAACGCATTATTGATGAATTGGAATTCGATGTTCAAAATATAGTAACGGCCATAGAGGAAAGATTCCGCCGTGAAGGATGTTGTCTTTGGGTTGTTAGGGAAGAGGAGTTTCTTACCCTGCCAGAGAAACAGTTTTCAAATTATCTCGATGAATTAATTTGTTGTAATGAATTCAAACAAAAAGAGAATAGTTTAGAATCAAATCAAAAAGATTCACAAACTGTATTATCGAGTCCATTAAAAGAGAAAGAGTTAGGTAGCTTAACGATTTCTAAAGAAATAGAGGATAAAGAAATACACTGCCGTAATATTCCGCCGGCAGGACCTCACTTTGAAGGTGAGGTTGTTTTTAGTTCACCATCCGTGTTACTTGAAGTAAATGACGTTCTTACAACCGATCATTTAGTAGAAGAAGAGTCAATAGACTTAGAATTAATAAATGGAAGTCCTATGACAGTTAGGATTTGCAACGCATACTTTCGGGCCAAGTTATATAATTACAAATTTGTGAAGCAAAGTAGGTTCTATTTAAGAATGATTTGGTGCCCATTAAAGCTAGGTCTGTTTAATTTATACAGTAAATATTAAACGGTTGAAGAATGAAAAAGAGTACATGAAAAGGTATCATGTTAAAATTAAAGATTTAATATATAAAGATTTTATAAATTTGATAATAAAATCCAAGACCGTTGCAAGGTGTTTAAACATATAAGTTAAAAAGCAGATACAATATATCGAATTAAATATACAGTCCACTAATTTTATATTTGCATTGTTAACGAAAAGAATTTATGTAATTGATAACCTCTACACCGCATCTTGCCGCCCTTGGCAGAATGTTCAAGAAGAACACTTTTTATAATAAATCTAATATTTTACGAGTTCAGTACATGTCAATATGTAAATTGATCTAGAGCCGTAAATAACGATCTGTAACTCAAACCCTACAAGGGTGCAGTGCTAACACTTGTAATCTTAAGTACAGGCCACTTGAGCCTGACCATAAATATAGTTCTCACACTGCAGAAAAGGGTCGCATTGCAGGAGGCCGTTGATAAGGCTCCCGCTCAGGCAAATAGATGTGGTCTCTGCGTAGACCATAGATAAGTATATTATAAGAATTTCATGTTAGCTACGTAAGCAAAGACTTAATGAAATAAAATCAGTTTTTATACAGAACTCAAACGTGAAGGTTGTTTTCCTTATTACAGGAACCCCTGTCATTTTGGTCATTCGAGCCTTTGATTCCTTGCGGAACAATTGGCCAGACTACTCTGCAGTTTTCCCACACCAGTGGTAAGAGACTCAGAGATATTCTGCACCTTAAAGATTCTGTCAAGTGCTAGACACTTGCAGCTACAGGTTGCAAACAGATTCACACGATTGTTTTCCCCCACCAGAGGTAAGAGGCAAAAGTGTTGAACAAAATAAAAGCAAAAATACAAATAAAGAGTCTTTTTTGTTTTTAAGCACCTTAAAGATTCTGTTTTTTAACAGCTACAGGTTGCTAAAGTCAGTAGGGCGTTTCCGAGGCCTTAACATCGGATTAATATATAGAGAAATATAGTGATTTATATATTAAAACCAATAAGTTGGTAAGGCGTGTCCGTGGCCAAAACAGCGGATATATATAACAAAAAATATACAAATTTTGGGAAAAGTGCGTTTAAAAAAAAAAAAAAAAAAGTGCCCACAAAATAACATTTGTGACAAGTGCCTAATTACAAATGCAATACTCTTGCATTGGAAAAAGAATAAATCCACAAGAGAAATAAAATTGCAAAAATTCCAAAATTGTTGGAAGTGCCTACAGTGCTGAACAAAGCATTAAAAAATTTCAAAAAACCTGCTTACAAAATAACATCAACAAAAATTACATCGCAAAGACAAAATTGAAAAACAACAAAAACGAAATCAACTCCAAAAGAAGAAAAGAAGACCCACAACCCCAGAAAGACGACTTCAGCAGCAAGCATCGCCAGCATCACCGACTTCAAGCAGCAAGGAACCATCATCTTCGACATCAAGTACCGCTCAATCCATCGACTTCTACAGCGGCATAAAAGCGTCCAGAAAAATTCAGATAAGTTAGAAATAAATTATTCCTAAATTTACTTAACTTAATCTTAAAAAAAAAAGATGTTGTCCGATATTAGTTATTTTAGTGCAAAGGTGGCCTTCTTAGAGAAAGTCGAGCAATTAAACAAATATCTCGATGAGACAGTAAATAATTTGAGTGGCTGCAAGGATTCTCTTAACATAAGAAGATATAAGATTAACTATTTAGCTACAAATTTGTTTAATGTGGTGGAACAGGCTAGATGTTATTTTGAACGCAAAGAATTTGAACGCATTATTGATGAATTGGAGTTCGATGTTCAAAATATAGTAACGGCCATAAAGAAAAGATTCCGCACTGAAGCATATTGTCCTTGGGTTCTTAGGGAAGAAGAGTTTCTTACCCTGCCAGAGAAACAGTTTTCTAATTATCTCGATGAATTAATTTGTGGCAATGAATTCAAACAAAATAAGAATAGTTTAGAATCAAATATAATAGATTCACAAGCTTCATTATCGAGTCCATTAAAAGAGAAAGAGTTAGGTAGCTTAACGATTTCTAAAGAAATAGAAGATGAGCAAATACACTGCCGTGATATTCCGCCGGCAGGACCTCACTTTGGAGGTGAGGTTCTTTTTAGTTCACCATCCGTATTAGTTGAGGTTAATGACGTTCCAACCGTTCATTTAGTAGAAGAAGAGTCAATAGACAAGGAATTAATAAATGAAAGTCCTAAGTCAATTAGGATAATCAAGTCATACTTTCGGGCCAAGTTATATAATTACAAATTTGTGAAGCAAAGTAGTAGCTATTTAAAAATGATTTGGTGCCCAATAAAACTATGTCTGTTTAATTATACGGTAAATGTTAAACGGTTAAAGAATGAAAAAGAATACATGAAAAGGTATCATGGTAAAATTAAAAATTTAATAATTAATGATTATACATTTGGTAATAAAATCCAAGACCGTTGCAGGGTGTCTGAACATATAAAATAAAAAGCAAATACAATATATCGAATTAAATATACAGTCCACTAATTTCATATTTGCATTGTTAACAAAAATAATCTAAGTAATTATAACCCCTACACCGCATCTTGCCGCCCTTGGCAGAATGTTCAAGAAGAACACTAATTGTCATAAATTTAAGAGTTTACGAGCTCTGTCAATGTCAATATGTAAATCTATCTAGAGCCGTAAATAATGATCTGTTATTTTAAACCTACAAGGGTGCAGTGCCGAACAACTGTAATCTTAAGTACAGGCCACTTGAGCCTGACCATAAATATAGTTCTCACACTGTACAAAGGGTCGCCTTGCGGGAGGCCGTTGATAAGGTTCTCGCTTAGGCAAACAGATGTGGTCTCTGCGTAGACCATAGATAAGTATATCATAAGATTTTCATGTTAGTTACATAAGCGAAGACTTAGGAAAATAAAATCAGTTTTTATACAGAACTCAAACGTGAAGGTTGTTTTCCTTATTACAGGAACCCCTGTCACAACTTAATAGAAATATGCCTTCTTATATGTTTTTCGCCGCTCGATTTTTACCCAGGGATCTCTTTCTTGAAGAGGCTTTCAATTCTGCCTAGCACATCTTCCGTCTCTCTCTAGCGCAGGTGAATGCACTTGTGAAAAACGTATACGAGCAAAAAGAGACAAAATGCGCGACCCATTTCAAATAATTTAAAATTTGCATTAACATAATGTGAATTAGAGTGACCACAGGAAAAAAGGAACTACCTGCATACTACGATTTTTATACCCTTGTAGAGGGTATTATAATTTCAGTCAGATGTTTGCAACGCAGTGAAGGAGACGTTTCCGACCACATAAAGTATATATATTCTTGATCAGCACCAATAGCCGAGTCTATCTAGCCATGTCCGTCTGTCCGTTTCTATGCGAACTAGTCTCTCAGTTTTAAAGCTATCGCGATGAAACTTTCCCGAAAGTCTTCTTTCTATTGCAGGTAGTACATATGTCGGAGCGAGCCGGATCGGACCACTATATCTTAAGGCTTCCATAGGAATATTCAAACAAATATAAGAAAATTCATTGTAACTTTGTAGGAAGTAGGCGTTTTGATTCTTGACTACTTAAAAACAAAATTTAAATAGAAACGCTGAATCTGGTATCCCTGGAACTGCACCGAGTGAGCATTACTTTATCTGCAAGGGTATATAAGCTTCGGCTGGCCGAAGGTAGCATCCTTTCTTGTTATACCTACTTCGGTTTATATTTAAAAATATGCTTTTTATAAAACCTATCGAAAAAATTAGCTAAAAAAATCCGTTGCAAACTGTCTACCTGGCAGTGTTACCAATTAGCTAGCACTTTAAAATACCAAATTTGTTCAAATTTCGGAGTTAGTTATCGAAATGTTTTGTTAACGAATTATTTATTCAAAGGTACTCAGTATTGTAGTTAAAAATGAAACTTATTTCTGCAAAAAGTTGGCATCACTGTCGTGAAAAAATGTCCTATTTTTGCCAGGTAAAACGCTGCCTGTGAAGAAGAAGAAGACATACATGTAAAAAAGTACAAACTTTTGGTTTATTATTAATTTAAGCTAATAAGCTTTGCTAATTTTCAGGGGTAAACATAGGTTACCAGCGCAAGACACCATATTCTTCCGATTCATTCGCGATAATATCGACATTGCCAAAGAATTTACTCAGGGTGGCCGCATTCTTGTGAAAGGACCTGGCCAATGAGTTAAATCCCCATGGTAGTCCATGTAAAACCGTTTGTAAGGATCTCCTCTGCGTCCTAGCCTCTCGCAGTTTATGCCTTCGCAAGTACTCTAGAGCAGACGGCATATTGGATATTGGACACCAACGGTTTTGGTCGGTTGGTTTCTAAACCAACCGTCCCCAAAACCGTCGACGGTTTCTGTGACACCCCTGAATAGCTTCAAAAGTGTGGGCGTTAGAGAGGGCTTGTGGGCGTTAGAGGGGGCTTGTGGGCGTTAGAGGGGGCACCTTTTTGAAACAAATTTGCGACAGACAGACAGACAGACAGACAGACAGACAGACAGACAGACAGACAGACAGACAGACAGACAGACAGACAGACAGACAGACAGAGAGACAGAGAGACAGACAGACAGACAGACAGACAGACAGACAGACAGACAGACAGACAGACAGACAGACAGACAGACAGACAGACAGACAGACAGACAGACAGACAGACAGACAGACAGACAGACAGACAGACAGACAGCCAGACAGACAGACAGACAGACAGACAGACAGACAGACAGACAGACAGACAGACAGACAGACAGACAGACAGACAGACAGACAGACAGACAGACAGACAGACAGACAGACAGACAGACAGACAGACAGACAGACAGACAGACAGACAGACAGACAGACAGACAGACAGACAGACAGACAGACAGACAGACAGACAGACAGACAGACAGACAGACAGACAGACAGACAGACAGACAGACAGACAGACAGACAGACAGACAGACAGACAGACAGACAGACAGACAGACAGACAGACAGACAGACAGACAGACAGACAGACAGACAGACAGACAGACAGACAGACAGACAGACAGACAGACAGACAGACAGACAGACAGACAGACAGACAGACAGACAGACAGACAGACAGACAGACAGACAGACAGACAGACAGACAGACAGACAGACAGACAGACAGACAGACAGACAGACAGACAGACAGACAGACAGACAGACAGACAGACAGACAGACAGACAGACAGACAGACAGACACCCAGACAGACAGACAGACAGACAGACAGACAGACAGACAGACAGACAGACAGACAGACAGACAGACAGACAGACAGACAGACAGACAGACAGACATTTACAGACATTACATTTGGACATCATCCGCATACAAGTGGATATTGCATTCAGACAACACATTGGGAAGGTCATTAACATATAAGGAAAACAATAAGGGACCAAGAACAGACCCTTGGGGTACACCACGATTCACATTTTCAAACGTAGAAGAGACGTTAGACAGTACAACGGATTGACGACGATTCTGTAGGTACGAAGACACCAGTTTAACAGAAGCTTTAGAAAACATGAACATGTTACGTAACTTGGCACAAAGGACATTATGGTTTACAGTATCGAAGGCTTTACTATAGTCCAGTAAAACTAAGAGTGTAATATTATTGTCGTCTATTTGTTCCCTTAGATCATCTGCAATTTTTAAAATAGCTGAGGTGCAGCTTCTGTTTTTCCTAAAACCTGACTGACAATTGTTTAGCGTTGCATTGTCAGACATAAACTTATTAATCTGATCAGCCATTAAATTCTCATAGACTTTTGAAAGATAGGGTAAAATGGAGATGGGCCTATAATCATTGTTTGATTTTGGAATTGGAATTATTTTAGCTGATTTCCAACAATCCGGGAATGTGGAGGCTGTCAATGCACTATTAAAAGTATGCGTTATGTATGGGAGAATTTTTGGCAGCAATATTATTATAAACTTTGGGTTTATGTTGTCGAGCCCAGTAGCGTCACTCTTAATTCTACGTATACTTTGTAGGACATCACTCTGGTTAACACAACGAAACCTAAACCTAATATCACAGCCTATTCCAGGTACAAATTGTGGGTTCAGGTACTTATTTTCAGAGATTTCAGGTACTGTGGTGTTTAAGAACTTTTTATTAAGATCATTAACATCTATTTCTTGCTCAGCTCGTGGTTTGGATTTGCATATTCCAAGGTTTTTGATTATTTTCCATGTCTGAGTAGTAGAAGCATTATTGAATTTACGGGAATAGAAATTTTTCTTGGCGGTTTGAGAAAGTTTGGTCACTTTTTGTCTCAATGCCTTAAACACCGCGTAGGCTTGAGGTGTCCTGTATCTCTTCCATTTATTGTACGCTTCGTCACGCTGTAGTATCGTGTCTTTTATGTTTTTATTGGACCATGGTTTTTCAGAAGGACGAATAACTTTTTGACGGGCAGGAACAAGACAGTTATATAAATAACAAATATTGTGTTGTAATAGGTTAACTTGTTCGTCAACTTCGGAAAGGGAATATATGTTATTCCAATTGCACAAGTTCCAAAAGGTCGTAATTGATACCTCTAAAATCCCTAAAAGCTATTGCATGGTCAAAATATTGTAGGTCAAGTGCATAAGTCAAGAATATTAAGTCATGTTTTGAAAAGGACGGGACAATAAGTTGGTCATATTTAGCTATTCTGTCTGTGTCAGACACAAAAAATAGGTCTAGGAGCGAGTTGCGAGTTTTGGTAAAATGTGTTGGGGATACGGAATTTACTAACTTCATTCCCAGCGATTTCATGTTTTCTGCAAGGTGGGACTCCCTTATAATGTCGCTATTAAAATCTCCTGTTATAATTACGTATGAATGATTTAATGACACGTCTGGGAAAATATTTAAAAAACTGCTCATAGTTAATCCGGCAATTTGGTCGGTATATACACCCAATTAGCAGTTTATCGGCATTTCTTCGACACACACAGTAGTAAATCTTTAAAGAAATGGGCGCAGGACACATTTTAAAATAGTTAGTGGGCGATTGTGGGCGTTAGAGGGGGCGTGGCGCTCGGCTGCAATAAACTTGCGCTGCGTAGGAGGCCCAAGAATATGTGTGGAAAATCTTAACCTTCTACCTTTTGTAGTTTCCGATATCTCAGCGTTCATACGGACAGACGGATATGGCTAGATCGACTCGGCTAGTGACCCTGATCAAGAATATATATACTTTATGGGGTCGAAAACGCTTCCTTCTAGCTGTTACATACTTTTGCACGAATACAATATACCCTTTTACTCTACGAGTAACGGGTATAATTAACTATTTTCACTTTTTCCAACAAATTTAAAAATGATGTGACCCTGCATCATATACTTGATAATACCAAAATGCAAAATGCAGATAAATTTGGTGTAAATTTCAAATGCAAAGTAGGGTCACACTTTGCCGCCGAATAAATATTTCGTTTAAACAATACTTTTCAGGGACCGTAATCATTAAAGGCTACGTATGTTATAGGTATATTATGCATTTTTCGTGTTATTAATACTACCAACACGAATTTTTATTTTTTAACAACACTTAAAAATGGATTAAGCCACGATCTGACGATCAATTTATTTTATTTCACAGAAAATGTTTAAAAATGTAAAAAACAATAATAGTTTTCTTTGTAATTTAATGTAATTCCTTGATAAATGTGATCAAATATTTTAATCGTCTTACCGTGGCTTAGGCCACGATCTGACGATCAAATTATTTTATTTCACAGAAAACAATAATAGCTTTTTTTGTAATGTAATATAATTCCTTGATAAATGTGATGAAATATTTTAATCGTCTTACCGTGGCTTTTCTCTATAACCTTGTTGAATCCCACATTCATTCTTATTATTATTTGTAAAAATTTTGAGTATAATAAATTAATGTTATGATTATAGACATTATGATAATAGTTAGGGGAGAGGTCTGTGGGTTGAGACGGTCTGTAAGTTGAGACACTCAATTTTCTCAAAACTTATCCACTAAAAAAATTGTTCTTATTTTTTTTTGTAGTCCTTTTTAGGGAAAACATTATAAGCCAGGCTCTAGCCAGATTAAAGCTGTGAGAGTCGTGTACCATTTTTCACCAAAAAAGTTTTTGTCTACTTTTTTCAAAATTCCATTTCAAATTAATAATGTCCTTAAATTAACTTGGTAAGAGATTTAAAACATTAGTATATTAACTGTTAACTAATTTTAAAAAAATCAGCTTAATGTGACAGTCAGAACAAAAGTTATTAGTTTTTTCCCGAAACATCCCATTTTGTGTAAGTTGAGACACTTTGAGCGTGTAAGTTGAGACACCCGTTTTTCATACAAAAAGGCCTTAGGCCAACAGAGGTCGCTTTCTGCCTAGTACCTTTCCTTGATATTAGGGGAAAAGTGAATGTTCAAAGAGCCTTTTGATTTTAATTGTTATTTGGTCTAATTTTTAAAAAAATGGTTGGGAAATGATTTGGGACGAACTAAAATTGATTAAATTAACATAAATAAATAGTTCCTTATAGCTTGGAGTACTTTTTGTGTGAGTATTATTGACTTTTAAAAGTGCCCCAACTTACAGACCTCTTTTTCAAAAGGTCGTTTTTTGGGACTTTTGAAAAAAAATTTTTTCAGTTTTCCCTAAGGAAAAAAATATTTTTTTTGTTTTTTATTAAGCTAATGACTAACCTTTTGATCAGTACCAAATACGTGAAGTTTCATAAGTGATTGTCGAAATGGCAGATTAAAAGCAAAAGGTGTACCAACCTACAGACCTCTCCCCTATATACAGTTGCGAAAAAAATAATAGCACCACTTCGTCACAGGTTCTTAATATTAAAGAAATATGTGGAAAGCGGGGATTTTTATATAAGAAGTGTTTTTTATTATCTTGATTAGTATTCCACCTATTTGGAAAAATTGATACGGATATCGAAAATATTGTCTACATATAATTTTTTCAGATTTTAAGAAAAAAAGTCAAAAAAAGGCCGAAAAAAATAATAGCACCACTTCCGTTTTCTTTAAATAAAACGTTACGATGCGCTAATATTCTTGTGTATCAAATAAAAACACCTCTTAACGAGGTAAAACACTAGTGACGATCGCACCTTCAACATACAAAAGTTCTGATATCAACATTTGTGACGAAAAATTATTACACTCCTCATTAAATAGACTTTCTAATATTTTCTCATTCGGCCCGCCCTAACAGACTATTCCAGCCTTTTTCCCTTCACAGGCATTTTCTATTGCAGCGTGCCGAATGAAAAATATTAGAAAGTCTATTTAATGAGGAGTGTAATAATTTTTCGTCACAAATGTTGATATCAGAACTTTTGTATGTTGAAGGTGCGATCGTCACTAGTTTTTTACCTCGTTAAGAGGTGTTTTTATTTGATATCAGAAGTTTTTGTTTGTTTACATTTGCTCTCATAGGAGCTAATATATACATTTAAATTTAAATTGGTCAATCATAATTTGTAAGCCATTGAATTTAAACAAATTAAGTTAAAAAGGCGTTTAAGTATTTCAAAATACCTTTTAAACGAGGTATAGCACATGTCGGTACCTTTAGTAGTGTAGAACTTACAAACTAACGAAATTTAGTCATTTTTAGCTTTTTCCCGCTAAAGTAGCGGCATTTTTCCAAAAGTCGTAGAACAAAAGATTCCTATATGGAACTCTTAAGTGCAAATTTACTGATTCCATGACCCTACAATACAGTTCGGATACCCTCACACAAAATTCAATACTCAGGAAGCTTTAGTTGTTCGAGCTGGCAAAAGTGGCTATTTTCGTATAAAAATAACTTTTAAACGTGACTTTTTACAGTAATATATACCAAAATTTAAGGAATCTCAAGGGCTATACAGTTTAAAGTTTTCAAGAAAATCGTTAGAGCCGTTTTTGAGAAAAATAAAAAAAAGCTAAAAAAAAAGTTTTAAAAAATTGTCTTTTGTTCATATCTTTTTAATTATTACATTTACACAAATGGCAAATAGAAGGCGTTTATAGCATTTAAAAATACCTTTCAAACAAGATGCAGCACAAGTCTGTATCTTTAGTAGTATAGAAGTTACGGTCTTCCGAATTTAAGCTATTTATAGCTGTTTTCCCGCTAAACTAGCGAGTTTTTCCAAAAGTGGTAGAACAAAAGTTTTTTGGACAAACTGACAAACAGAATTAAAATTTCATTTTGGGAAGAAGAAGAAAATCTTATTTTGGCTATAACTTTTGAACGGATTTCGACAAATGACCCCCCTTTGACGGGTATTTTCAAAAGGAATACAACTAAAACATTGCGAGGGGGCATTTATCCCCACCGGCCCCAACAGCTCCAAATTTCGAAATTTTCACATTTTCACTTTTACCGCTCTCTCTCCCAAGCCAATTGATTTTCTTAAAGTCTTGGTATGCAATCCTTTAAGTTTTTGCAATACCTTTCGATTGGTGTATTACTCATTACGATCGGACTATCACAGCAGATTTTCAATTTTGCGGCTATATAATAGTAGTCGCCTTCGCACACTCTCCTGGTGCGCTTCGTCACTACATGTACTGCCGTCCATAGTGATAAAGGATATATTTTATGAGATTTGACTAAAACTAACTTCCCCTGATATCCAGACATCAAATTGATTACCATTTGGCAATACAAGCCCATGTGAAAAATTTTCCAAGTCGGAAAAGAAAAATATTCAAAAAAGAAACATATTGGATGGAAAACGGTCATGAAAACCGGTTGGATTGGTTAGGTTTTGGATCATCTTCATTAAGAATGGCATAAACTTTGAAGAATAACACAGAAAAACCGAGTCCTGGCCCATTTTTCCTTCAAAAAGCGAATATTTTAATAGTTGGATAATGTTTCAATAAACAAATTTATAAAACATGCACTTAAAAAAAAATCCTATCCGAAATGCGAAACACATTTACAAGGGCATAGGGCTCGTCAAAAAAACTTACAAATGAATGCCCGCAAACTTATGAGAATGTGTGAAGGCAAAGTTAAATTGGGTAAGAAGAAATCCTTTTTATAAGTCATGTGTCTTCTAAACACCTAAATTGACCAAAAACATGGTACCAAAACATCCATTTATTGAGCATGGAGCTAGTATTAACATAGGCTTGTTTTTCCTTCTTGAAGTAAGATCAATACGGATGAATACATCGTTCATAAATCATCCTATGATGTAAATAGTAATACGGTAGTAATTCGTAGCTTAAACTGAATACAAAATACTTCTTAAATGAATCTTCACCAATAAAATCCGGCCAGGATCACGGTCAGGATAGCAAAGAAAGAGTTCGAAAGTACTCAGTCAGCAATATACAGTGACTTGTGTACTCGCTTGACCATAACACAACCAAAAATCGTCGAATTTTTTTTTTAAAGACAGTTTATACAGTTAATCTAAAACGTCTTAAATTATTTCCGAACAAAATTTGAAAATATATCATGACTTTTGGGCCCCAATTCCTTTATAGGTAGGGTCCTGACTTGTTTAATCGATAGTAAGTCATTATATCCAAAAATCGCAAAAGATATTTACACTTTAAACTTAGATTTACTTGTTAGCTACCGCCAACTAAAGATTAAGTTACCCATTTGTCATTTTTTTACCTTTTATTCTATTTTTAGAGAAGTGGTGCTATTATTTTTTTCGTACGTTTTTCCAGTTTTGCATAGATTTTCTTAAATAAGTCCAGAAACCTTTTATAAAGCTAACATTTTTTTTCATATTCAAATTATGTTTAGTCTTACTATTTAAAACCCGTTTTGAAAAGTTAAAAAAGTTAAAAAATGTGAGTAGGATGACTAGTTAAAATTTTTTTTGGGTAAGTGGTGCTATTATTTTTTTCACAGCTGTAGTTTAATTTATTTGATTAACAATTATTAATATTTTTTGAATATTTTTGAATATTATAAGTTGGTGATTTTTTTGTTAAAAAATATTATAATCGTAGTGCCACAGAAATTACACAGCGCGTAAGTGGCCTGATATTGATGCTACTTAGAAACCTAGAACTGCCAATTTGTCAAGTTTTTCATGTTTTTTTTAACAATAAGGGTTTGTGCTGGAAGTTTGCAACTTGGCATGTTGATTACATAGTTCTTATATAATTTAAACCAATTTTAATTTTTTTTGTATCTTTTAAAATGGCGGTCGTGTAAATTTTTTTGTCGGGCTTTTTTTATAAAAAGTAGGCCAGCTGCGGATCGTCTACAGGTCGCTGTGTAGATCTGATTTTTGTGAAACCAAATTTATTTTGTTGAGAAATAATGTAGAAACTGTCTGAACCTAACTTACATAGAATATTTCAAAAACTCTGGTTGGGGGCACTCTTTTAAAGTCAAAAATATATTATATATATTTTTATATTTATATATATTTTTATAATTTCAGTCAGATGTTTGCAACCAGTGTTTAAAATGCTGCAGTCGAAGTAGCAAAAGTCACATAATTTTTCATTTTTCTTGCTTCGACTGCCTGTTACTTTTGCTGCTGCTTCTGAAAAAGTCGGCAGTCGCAGTCGAAGCAAAAGCAAAATCCGAGCACTAACGACTGCTAGCTGCTGCTTCGACTGTTGCTACCGACTGAAAGCACCAGCACAGCAGAAGCTAAAAATCAGAAAGCAACGACTTGCTTTTGCTTCGACACACAGTGGCGCCTTGGGCCAAAAAACGTGCAATAAATCACTTTTTCGACTTTGTCCTAGAAAGTTGCGACCCATACCAATCGACAGGTAATTGATCCACTATTACAAATATGTAACCCTTTTTCAAATGAAATCAAATTTTTGTAAAAGTTGAACAATTTTTCACTTAAAAAAAACACACCGTTTATAGGTAATTTTTTGCACTTCCGGGGGGTTTTTCTTAAAAACTAGGCATCGAATCGCTTTGCTTCTTTTTTCCACGGATTGGTGTGTTAGTTAAGAGTAAAAAAAAAGTAAAACATATTGCAGTTTGCCATCCGCATCTCTTAGTTATGCGTTATTTGCGAAACGCCCATTTTTTCCATATTTTTCAACTTTGATGGAAAATAAAAAAAAAACTATTTAATACTATTTGGACTTTCTTCTTGATATTACGAAAGTTGTAGCTGCGTCCGCCTGCGTCCGCGGTTTTAAGAGCCAAAAAAGGGAAAAAAGTCATGGTCCCAGAAATTGCATATGGCGCAACCTTGTGAAAGATTTGTCCAAAACATGGTTTTAAAGTCCTGAAAATTTTATATGATGTTCAACAGCTCGATATAAGAAATTTTAGTTCTACCACTTTTGGAAAAACTCGCTAGTTTAGCGGGAAAACAGCTATAAATAGCTAAAATACGGAAGGCCGTAACTTCTAAACTACAGAAGCAACAGACTTGTGCTGTATCTCGCTTGAAAGGTTTTTAAAAAAGCTTTAAGCTCCTCGTATATGTAGTTTGTGTAAATGTAATATTGAAAAAGATATGCACAAAACAAATTTTTGTTTTAATTTTTTTGTTTAGCTTTTTTTATTTTTCTCAAAAACGGCTCATACGATTTTCTTTAAAACTTTAAACTGTATAGCCCTTGTATATATAGCCCTTCCTTAAATTTTGGTATATATCATGTTACTGTAAAAAATCACGTTTAAAAGTTATTCAGAAACGAAAATAGCCACTTTTGCCAGCTCAAAACAACTTACGCTGCCTAAGCATTGAATTTAGTATGTGCGAATCCAAACTGTATTCTAGGGTCATGGAATCTCAACCTTGTCACAGAGTTAGAATCTAGTAATTATAGTCCAGAAATGTTAAGTCTATTGGATTTACCAAGTTTACCAAATTGTGACCATTATTTCAAAAAACATGAAATATAAAAATTTTTATTTTTAAAAAAAAACTTCAACTTTTTTTTTTTTTGTTTTTTTAGTTTTTAAAAAATAAAAAATAAAAAAATAAAATAAAAAAAAAAAAATTTAAAAAAAAAAAAAAAAATTTTTTAACCCCAATTTTTTTTTTTTTTTAAATTACAACATAAAAAAACAAACTAAAAAAAAAACAAAAACTTTTTAAAAAAAGTTTTTTTTGTCGGAAAAAAATGGATATGTTTTTAAATTCTGACTTTGCCGATTTGTAAGTACGCCTCTGCCACGCCCACTTCGTCTCAAGCAATAATTTGAAAGGTGGATCAATTATCTATCATTTGCCGTTTACATCATTCAATTATCTTCACTGGTTCAAAAGTTATGATTTATTACCAAAAAAAAGTCAAAAGGCGCCAATGTGCGACAGTCGTTAGTGCTCGGATTTTGCTTTTGCTTCGACTGCGACTGCCGACTTTTTCAGAAGCAGCAGCAAAAGCAGGCTAAATGAAAATTCAGACAGTTTTGTAAACACTGGTTCAAATTATAAGTACAGTTAACATTAACATTTGTGAAAATTCTTTTGATCACCCCTGTATATTATAATTATTATAATATCTAATTATTTTTGATATTTTCAGAAGACCGGCTTTCAAAAAATGGATAGCTAAGACCTGCAATCGGCCCAGCGAAAACCGGGAATGCTTTAGGTTTTATCAATTTTTAATTCCACTGCTTCAATTGTAAATATTATTAATAAATACACATATTACATGAAAAAATGTTTTTTTATTGTGGGAAATCAGATACTGCCAGGGACCCTAACTGTTATGAGTTTTATGTTAAAAATCACTTTTTAACAGTTATTTTCGGATTCGTAAAGTAAAACTCAAAGAATAACTGTTATTTTTTGAGTTTTATAATAAAAGTTGATAAACAACCAAAATAAAACTCAAACTTAATTTATGGCGATTTTGTGAGTAAAACAAATTAAAAAAAAATATAGTTATGCAATATGCACGGTTGGCTTTTTTTTTTAAAGATTTCTAGTAAGTTATATAAAACTCGGTGAGCATGTTTTTTCAATTATTTAATTTTTTTTTAAATGTCAAGGAAATAACTGTTATACATAAAAATCAACAAATAACAGTTATTTTGGATAAACTTCCGTTTAGCTCCTACGCCCAATTTTTTTTAAAACTTTCCATATTGACGTGTTTTTGGGTCCTGATTACGGGAAATATAGTCAAAGTTGTCGCAAAAACCGGTATCATGGAAAATAACGGTAAAAACTGTTTTTCGCAAATATATTCGATTATATTAACTTAATCAACAAGTTAGGTAAGGAGAAATGAAAGGTATTAAAAAAATGAATAATTTATGTTACATACATTTTTTCTGTAAAACTAATAGTTTTCGTTAAAAGCGGCGATTTTTGAGAAAAAAAAAATTTTTACTGGCGACATTAGAAATGCCTTTTTTATCATTATTTTTTTTTTATAGTTTGAATTTTATTTTGTTTTGTTACCTTTTTATACTTTGAATTTTATTTTGTTTTGTTACCTTTATTTTTAACCACGACAACTAAAATGCTCGATCCAACTTTTATATTTAGCTTATACTTTTCATTTAGACTTTATTATTTTAATTTCGTGTTTTTAAAAATGTAATTCCGTTCTCGTGTTTTGCTCGTACCATCACTACAACATCGAGTGATATCGATATTATTATCGACACATCGATATAACAACAACCTTTCTTGCGACATATCATGCAAGTGCGCTCCAACGGTTTTTATACCCTCGTAGAGGGTATTATAATTTCAGTCAGATGTTTGCAACGCAGTGAAGGAGACGTTTCCGACCACATAAAGTATATATATTCTTGATCAGCACCAATAGCCGAGTCTATCTAGCCATGTCCGTCTGTCCGTCTGTCCATCTGTCCGTCTGTCCGTTTCTATGCGAACTAGTCTCTCAGTTTTAAAGCTATCGCGATGAAACCTTCCCGAAAGTCTACTTTCTATTGCAGGTAGTACATATGTCGGAGCGAGCCGGATCGGACCACTATATCTTAAGGCTACCATAGGAATATTCAAACAAATATAAGAAAATTCATTGTAACTTTGTAGGAAGTAGGCGTTTTGATTCTTGACTACTTAAAAACAAAATTTAAATAAATAGAAACGCTGAATCTGGAATCTCTGGAACTGCACCGAGTGAGCATTACTTTATCTGCAAGGGTATATAAGCTTCGGCTGGCCGAAGTTAGCTTCCTTTCTTGTTAACTATATCTTTACCTAAGTTAATCTCTTATAACAACTGAACAGAGGGTAAATGATCGGCCATGGCAAACCAGTCATAATTTCTGGAGAGATCCTTTAATTTTGTGCGGAGACCTAATAATGGTAATTACTCTTATTATTATTCCTGGTCTTACATTCATATCTAAATTATTTTTGATATTTTCAGAATACAGACAAGAAATGGATATCTAAGAACTTCATTCGGCCAAGCAAAACCCGGGAATGCTTCAGGCATTACAAATTTTTAGTTCCAATGCTTCGATTGTAAATATTATTAATAAATACACAAACAAATATTACAAAAAACATGATTTTTATTGTGGAAAATCAGATACTGCAAAGCAGTGCAAAACCAAAACTGCGAGGGTCTGGAAAAACCAAAACTGGGAGGGTGTAGAAAAGCAGATATTGCAAGTGGTGGAAAACCATAACTGGGTACGTGTGGAAAATCTATAATGCGGGAAGTCGAAAAACCAGTGGATTTTGTCCTGCATTCTTCTGCCAGAGATCCAGATAGAAACCTCATTTCCCCCTTACTTTTTGTGTCACCCCCGTGTATTTTGAAACCAGAGATGGAAGAAATGTAAGGGGTGAATGAGGTTTTGTCCCTTCCGCTTCTATGGAGAAACCTCTTCAAAATATGTTATTTTCCAGAGGAATTTTCCCAGTGGGTAGCGTTAAAAGAAAAGGGTATGTACGATTTTCGTGACGGTCATGAATCCATGAATCGGTTTTACTACGTCCCCGAAAATCCATAACGCGCCTAAAAAAGTTTCACTTCAAAAACCGGTCAACAGTTATTTGCATGCTTTAATACATAGTGGTTTGAATAAGCTGTGAGAATTGTACATCAGTCTCAACTTGATGCGGCAAACAAAAATTGTTTTTACGCCTCGATTAAGATTTGAGTGTATCTTGACATACTAAAGGATAAATGAATTAAAAATTAAAGGATCTTGAAATATTAAAAATTAATTTTTGATTTAACTAAAGAAATGACCGATGGGAAATGCGTATTTTTTCGTTTAAGCTCATCCAGAGCTGTCGAGGGCTTAAGATTATGAATCAAAGGAGTCTTAACATTACCACAAAACAAAATTGGAAATCAACAGTACGAAAAAATGCTCGAAAACACAATAGTTTTAGACAAAACTACGCAAAAAGAGCTCCTTAAAGGCCCGGAGTAGTTTTTACTTGGCGACAACAACAAAAGGCATTGCATCCATGTAAAGTTAACTTCAAATTGTTGGTAAACAAAAGGGTAATCATGCCAAATTAAAAAAAAAAAGTTATTGGCCCCTATGTTAATTTATTCGATTTTTTTGTTGCCTTTTATATTAATAATTAATTCATAAAAAATATTTGTAAAATATAAAAAAAATTATAACATTTTTATACACTAATGTGTATCATCATAGATGTATTCTGCGTTTAAATTATTTTGATAACATGTTTTATTTAGTTTTTATGGGCTGTTAAAGTTTTTGGTGTAGACTAGTCGAAATAAGCTGTGAACCACTGTAAGCTGTAAACCAACGTATGGAAGTAAGTGTATATGTCCCTATAATCACAAAACGGAGGTCAAAAATCCGTTATTATGGCTATTGTTTTTATACCCTTGCAGAGGGTATTATAATTTCAATCAGATGTTTGCAACGCAGTGAAGGAGACGTTTCCGACCACATAAAGTATATATATTCTTGATCAGCATAGCCGAGAGCATCTAGCCATGTCCGTCTGTCCGTTTCTATGCGAACTAGTCCCTCAGTTTTAAAGCTATCGCGATAAAACCTTCCAAAAAATCTTTTTTCTATTGCAGGTAGTAACATACAGTTTGTCAAGTAATTGTTTGCAAAAGGCAAAATGGCATAGAAATTCGTTTTTAGATGGGAAATGTACAAGCAAATACTACATTTTTTAATTTTTTTCTTTTGAAATGTTGTTTTTTAAACTATTATCTTTCCGATTGCATCAAAACATTTTCATTTTTCATCCTTAAACACCCAAAAAAACAAGAAAAACTTAAAAATTGCAAATATTCGGCTGTCAATTAATTGTTTGCAAAATGCAAACAATTATTTGACTTATAGCTATATCTTGAAAACGGCTTAAGTTATTGTACTAATTTTTCGTGGTGCCTGCCCCGGAATTGACCGTCTAAGGACATTTTTAATTATACTTTTTAAGGATTTTTCCAAAAAACTTTTGTAGGTGATTTGTATGGTGATGGCATTTTTGACGCAGTTTTCTTCCGTTTTGGGCGGTAAAATCGGCAAAATGTGATGCTATTTTTGGCAATTCCCCTAAAGGAATGTCCAACGAAAAGTCCTGCATCATTTTTTCCGATTTTTCGCGATTTTTCGCCTGCGGCGCAGTGCACTACTAAAACCTGGAACATTAAGTCAATGGTGGTGCGGAAGTGTTCATTAAAACTATTTAAATTCAAAAAATTCTACATTTTTTTTATAGGAACTCATTTAAACAATTAAATAAATTAAGCCGGATCGGACCACTATATCTCCCATAGGAATAATCAAAAAAAATAATAGAAAAACCATTGTCTCTTTGTAGAATGTAGGCGTTTTGATTTTTATACCCTTGTAGAGGGTATTATAATTTCAGTCAGATGTTTGCAACGCAGTGAAGGAGACGTTTCCGACCACATAAAGTATATATATTCTTGATCAGCACCAATAGCCGAGTCTATCTAGCCATGTCCGTCTGTCCGTCTGTCCGTCTGTCCGTCTGTCCGTTTCTATGCGAACTAGTCTCTCAGTTTTAAAGCTATCGCGATGAAACTTTCCCGAAGGTCTTCTTTCTATTGCAGGTAGTACATATGTCGGAGCCAGCCGGATCGGACCACTATATCTTAAGGCTCCCAAACAAATATAAGAAAATTCATTGTAACTTTGTAGGAAGTAGGCGTTTTGATTCTTGACTACTTAAAAACAAAATTGAAATAAATCGAAACTCTGAATCTGGAATCCCTGGAACTGCACCGAGTGAGTATTATTTTATCTACAAGGGTATATAAGCTTCGGCTGGCCGAAGGTAGCTTCCTTTCTTGTTGACAATGTAAAAACAACATTTTAAGTAGGCATATCTGCAAGGGTATATAAACTTCGGCTGGCCGAAGTTAACTTCCTTTCTTGTTAATTACATCAATACCCAAAACTAACCGGCTTACGTATGTACAGTGGCTCACAGCTTATTTCGTGCAGAGGTAAACTTAAAAATCAAACTCGTATAGCTAACAAACTATACGATAATTTACCAATATTTAAATGCAGTTAAGTTAGGTAGTATTCTGGCCCTTATTAACCCACTTCTTTATTTTTAGATTCCATAGAATAACACTTAAAATTTAAAAAACTAAAATCATTGACTTTTGAATGTCACAGCTTATTTCATGCTAAACTTTAAAATTATTATTATTTGTAAATTATGGTTAAAAATGTGTTTTTTTTATTTCTACATTGAAGCGCCTATTATTAACATTTTTTTTTTTGGAATTTTAATTATGTCAAATACACTAAAAAAAAAATATACATGTTGTTAAATTTACTATACATTTTTAATAATTTTAAGTCTGTTCCGTTTCAGATACTATTGTACAGGATGCATTTTGGGCCTATTGGTACCACTTAATTCCATCGTAAGAAGCGTTTGATCATGGATAGTTGAGAACTGGGTCCTTGCTCAATAAATTCTGCAAATTTGGTATACATTTTTCGACATTTTTAATACGAAAATATACATTTAAGCATTTTAATTGATTTTATTATTTTTTTTTGCATGTAACTTTTTTTTTAGTGTATTTGACATAATTAAAATTCCAAAAAAAATTGTTAATAATAGGCGCTTTAATGTAGAAATAAAAAAAAAAACCAAAGCACGCAAATAACTGTTAACCGTTTTTTTCCTTACGCTCTACTCCCGAGAACAACCGAAAAATAGCATGCCCCTCTTTCTCTCTCTGCGCAGCACACTTCGTTTCCTTTCGTTTTGGTTTTCGGTTGAGCCTTTTACGTTGAGCTGTTCGTGAGACGCTCTGTTACGAACCTCGTTCAATGAGAGATACGAATGTCGCTCGCACAGGGAGACTTATTAAAAGACCGATTGACTGAAAAAGTCATCGCAAAAAGTCTTTTCACTAATACAACTATACAATGTATTCCCTTTGAAAGTACGTGCGAGTGAAAGGGAGAGCAATATCGCCCAAGCACCCCTGTAGTTCTCAAGGGGGCCGGTGGCACTTTCGGGGTAGAAAAGGGATCGACCACCCAGTGGTCCCTTAAGGGTCAATAAGTGGCGTGTGTATTTTTTACAAGAGCAAAAGAGTTATCGGAGAGTGAACACTTCTATGTGAACACTTCTATATGAGTTAAAAAAATTGTAAAATGAAATTTTTGACAAGTTTATAATGATTTTAATAACGAATACAACTTTATTTTGTTTATATAAAAAACAAATTTAAAAAAAGTTAAAATAATCAAATAAAAACTTAATAATGAGATAAAATAAAATAATAAATGATAGAATTTTATTTCTTTTTATATTATTTATATTTAATAATGAGCAATTTAGCTGCAGCAATATTTTTAACAATAGCGGTGGTTCAGTAGCAAAACGTTTTCTTTCCTTCCATAACAAGCGGACTTTATTGGTGCTTAGATATGTAAAATAAATATATAAGTACCTAATTTTATATACATAGAACTAAACAAAAATAATATTAGCGAATGTTTTTATTGCCATCGATTATACGATATCGGTAGTAATCGCAATATTAAACGTAACGGATTGCCATAACTACCCAATCCCGCTACCATCACTAACCCAACGTTTGCGCCAAATTTTGTAAACATTGTATTTAATTTGTCTTATTGTACATTTAAAGTGTTATATTTTGTTGTGATCTGAAGTGTCGTCAACAGGTGAGTAACACCATGAGTTGTGCAAGTGAAATACCTAATAATGTGTGATATTCAGCCATGAACAGCAACAGGCACATTCGTCGATTTGTTAAAGAGGAGAAGGAGAAATAGTAGTGCAAAGGACTCCCACGTAAGTCTTTTTTCTTTGATATAAATATTTTAGGGACATTTTCTTCCTTTTTAGATTAAAGCCATGAGATCGTTGTTGCTGCCAGAAGGGGGTTTAAAAAACTTGCGGAGGGTTCTCACGGATGAGTTTGTTGTGGGATTTAATGTTAAAGGCTTTTCTGGAAAAAAAAGCCGTTATTTTTATAACTGTATTTTTTATAATACACTTAGTTTCTTGATTCAATTTCAATCTATTTACTTAGAATGCCATCTGTCTTTAATCCTATTTCTTTCTGTCTTTTTCTGCTTTTCACTTTTAAAACATGGTTTGATGTAAATAGGCTTGTATAACAAAATCTAAAAATATATATTTAAACCCATGCAGAGGGAATTATAATTTAGTCCAGAAGTTTGTTACGCAGTAAAGGAGACCTTTTCAAACCTATAAAGTAAATCCATTTAACCATGTCCGTCTGTCTGTCGGTTCAAGTTTCAAAAGCGTGAAATAAGTCTACATTTAACTGTTGGTTATTCTTATTTTATATTTATGCTTTTCTAGTCACAATTTTATTCCTGAAAGCTGCAAGGGTATTAAAACTTTGGCTTGCCGAAGTTAGTTTCTGTTCTCATTTTATTTTAAAACACTAAAATCTTATTTCTTTTTAGATATTGTTTCAGAATCTGGTAATGCAGAAATATTGATTCCCAAGGCAATTCAATTGCAAAAGAAACGATTTTTTAAAAATAAATCCAAATCAAATAATAACAACAATGAGGAACTCAACAAAAACGTGTCAGCAGAGGAATTTGTTCAATAAATATAAATTAAAAAAATAGAAAAATTGTCTACTTATAATACAATAAATTAATTTAACAAAAAGTATTTTTTCTTGGGAAGTTTCATAGCATTCAGCTTTTTTGGTATTGAAAACACCAACCCCATTTCATACCCCTTTTCGCCACAAAAGGGACCGATAGGTGGTCCCATTTAATACCCCTTTTCGCCACAAAAGGGACCGATAGGTGGTCCGATAGATGGTCCGATAGGTGGCCCCTTTTGTGGCGAAAAGGGGTATAATATGGGACCACCTATCGGTCCCTTTTGTGGCGAAAGGTAATGCAGAACTTCGCCATATGACCACCGCCTAGGACATGCCGTGGTAAAAGTGGATAGAAATTTACATTGCGGGTGGTATGAGCGGGAGTTAGTCCCAAGCCCCCGGTGTATGGCGATTTCGCTAGTTCGGGACCAGTCCCGGCGAACTACAGGGACGTTAACGTTAACACATGCGCAAAAGACTTTTTGAAACGTCGTTCAGGAGCAATCGGTCTGTAAGCGAGCTGAGCAAAAGAAAGCCGAAAAAACTGCTCGTCGGCTGAGTGCGAGCAAAATTTCTGTACGAACAATTCAATCGGTTGCTCTCTGATTGTTTGCTCAAAGTCTCAGAAAAAAACAGTTATTTGGGGACCGCACGAATCGGTCAACAGTTATTTGCGAGCTATGAAAAAAACACATTTTTAGCCATAATTTACAAATAATAATAATTTTAAAGTATTGCACGAAATAAGCTGTGAGATTAAAAAAGTCAATGATTTTAGTTTTTTTTAATTTTAAGTGTTATTCTATGGAATCTAAAAAAAAAGAGGTCGGTTAATAAGGGTCAGAATACTACCTAACATAACTGCATTTAAATTTTGGTAAATTAACGTATAGTTTGTTAGCTATACGAGTTTGGATTTTAAGTTTACCTCTGCACGAAATAAGCCACTGTATGTACAGTGGCGGACAAAAGTCTACATACGACCCCCTTTTTGGGAGTTTTCCCACTCCTTTAGCTTTTACAGAAAAAGTAATGATGCCATATTGTTTTAAATGTTATTATTACCCAAAAACCAAAATTTCATTCTTATACAACAAAAACTTAAAGAGCTATAAACAAAAAACCTAAAAATGGCACTGACAAAAGTCTACATACGATTTTTTACATAGAACTTTCGAAATTTTTGCTTCAAAATTTCCCAATCCTGGTCTATAATTCTTATGTACCGGCTTAGTGGTGGTGAAAATAATTGACAAGGAGCATAATTCAGCAGCCAATCCTTCACGATATGCGGCGTATGCCTAGGATCGTTATCCTGTTGGAAGGTCCAGCTCGTTTTAAGGCATTATTTGTACCCAGATGTTTTCAAAATGTGTTCTAATATGGTCTTATATGACGAAGACCAAATTTCCTACTCCCGAGCCTTCAACTGATCCCCACATAATGACACTCCCCCCGAAGTGATTTTTGGTCCAAAATAGTTCTGTGGTGGGATTATGGTGGGAAAGTCATGGTGTGGGGGTCAGTTGAAGCCTCGGGAGTAGGAAATTTGGTCTTCGTCGAGGGCATTATGGTTCCTTCTTAGTATGTTGTTGTTTCTGTTTATGTAAAAGCTAAAGGAGTGGGAAATCTCCCAAAAAGGGGGTCGTATGTATACTTTTGTCCGCCACTGTATACTTTCGTACAAATGATAAAATACATTTTTGTGACATCCCCGAACTTACGTGTTGCATAGTATTTTCTTGAACAAACTGAGGCTCGCCGTCCTGGAGTATATGCATAAAAATTTTTAATGAGTTTTCTAAAAAAGACGGGTATGCTGGGCTTTGCATTATTATTTCAAAGTGTTCACTAAGTTCTTGTGTAGCTTTAAGCTTAAGTTCTTCCTTTGTAGAAGAATCATTAAGAATACTTAAATAATTTCGGTACGTATTTACCGGAACACTTTCTATTACCGACATTGTTATACATCAATTTTTAAGACTTCTTAACCACTTGTAAACCGGCATAAACAATGCAGAATACGGAAGCTGATTATTTGCCAGATATGTACATTCCCTAGAATTGAAATTATAAATAGGAACACAAAAATTTCGTTCTAGTATCGTAAAGGATCATAATATGATTTTCACACACAGCCGAAGACTGTGCAATAGTCCGGATTTTAAATGGATGTGGTTATAGCCTCTTTGCATACAGTCCATCCGCGTGAAACGGTTGGAATTTTTGACAAATGTGAAACTCGTGTTCCCACAGTGCACCATCCACATCCGATAACAGCTTATTTGAATAGCAGTTGCTCATCTCAACATTGCACTATGGAGCATATGACCTGTATTTTTTACATTAATTAATATTGATGCCGAAATATTTAAAAATATCGTATCGATGATATTTTTATTGAAACAAAAAAATCAAAATGATATTTGATATATCAGATATTTTTGATATTTTTGTTTTATTATTATTTTTTTTAATTTTAAGCTGCATAATGCGGAGCACCCGACTATAGCGTTCATCTTGTTTTTACTGCGTTTTCTTGGATTCTGAATGCTATGCATTTTAACTTGCCAAAAAATAAATTTTAACTGCGCTCATATTTCACTTGTGTATTTTTTCTTCTCCCGATGAAAAGTGAAACCACAAAATTATCAAAATAATGTGCAAAACAAAATCGATGATATCTGATAATTATTAAAAAAAAATATCACGATAAAAATATTTATTTTTTCGTAAAAAATATCGATAAATTGATATTTTGATATATTTTCGACATCCCTATTAATTAACATTCCAACATTTTTTTTAAATACCCCATTATTTCTATAAGCCATTGTACCTTACAAATTCGTAATGATATTTTTCTGAAGTGAAACTTCTTTAGGCGCGTTATGCATTTTCGGGGACAGAGTAAAACCAATTCATGACCGTCACGAAAATTTTCTTCTCCCCTATCACCGTTGACAATCGTTCTTTTTGTACTCTTCTTTCCTCTCTTCGCTCTGTGACAGGTTTGGGCACTGTTTGTGAATCGTCACTGTGAAGGAAGTAAGAAAAATAATTTTAAAAATTCCAAAACAATTCACAAAAACCTGATGAGTGTCCTAAAAATTCGGGACATAAGGTGTCTTTGGAGCATAAATGCATTGTAGAAGAAAATATTTTTATTTAATTTTTAAACGCTGTTCACAAATGAAGATTTTTAAATTTTGCTGTGACTTTAAAATTTTGAATGCGCCCACCTCCTCGTGTAGTTCTGATTGATTGAATTTTTCAAAACGACCGTATATAAAAGACATGTAACTATTTAATTCCGAAAAGATTACCAAAATTGGTTGACCACTCGTGAAGACATATCCCAAAAGACGAAGAAAATTTGTAATTTTCTTAAATTAAAGATACCGCAAATACCAGAGCTGATGTACTATAGGCGTAGTGCCAACTTATGCTTAGAAAAGCCTCATTTATCGAAATAAAATAGTGGCAGGCCTGGACACCGACCCATTTTACATTTTGTCGGCCTGTGTAATTATTAATTTTAAACTCGTCAAATTTTGCATTGGCTGAAAGGAAATGAATAATTTTATTCGTAATACGAATTTCGTATTTAAGCACTAGGGATGTCGAACATATATAAAAATATCAATATATCGATATTTTTTACGAAAAAATACACATTTTTATCGTGATATTTTTTTTTAATAGTTATCAGATATCATCGATTTTTTTTTGCACATTATTTTGATAATTTTGTGGTTTCACTTTTCATCGGGAGAAGAAAAAATACACAAGTGAAATATGAACGCTGTTAAAATTTATTTTTTGGCAAGTTAAAGTGCATAGCATTCAGAATCCAAGAAAACGCAGTAAAAACAAGATGAACGCTATAGTCGGGTGCTCCGCCTTATGCAGCTTAAAATTAAAAAAATAATAATAAAATAAAAATATCAAAAATATCTGATATATGGATATATTTTTTTATATATCAAATATCATTTTGATTTTTTGTTTCAATAAAAAATATCATCGATACGATATTTTTAAATATTTCGGCATCCCTAGCATAAACACACATTGTGTGTATGTATTGTATTGTACATGTATTGTACAAATCAAAGCATCCCAGTCGGAAGTTTTGGAGTGGTCGGTTTTCGGAATGCATCCGGCTCGCATCTTTGTCCACAGTAAAAATGCGATACAATGTTGGACAGCATCCAGAATGCATTCTAGATGCAACCCAAGTCATCACTCCCCTATAGGTTCTTTTGGAAGGCAAAAAGGGTGCGGACCGTTCAATCGTACCTTCTCTTATGTCGCAGCCGAACACTTGCCGAAACCCGAACGCTTGCCGATCGGTCGTTTTTTTTTCAATCGATGCAATTATAGCATCTATCGGAATGCATCCGGAATGCATCCGGAATGCATCCATTGGAATGTAAAATATGAAATAATAATCTTTTGAAACGGTACTTTTGAAAAAAACAAATGAGAAGAACAAAAGAGACAGCAAGAACGCGCGCGGTTTTTTCGTTGCCACTTGCTTTTTGGAATTTGACCAGTTAAGTGTAATTGATTTTTCGGTTAAACCAATTTTAATCGTTTTATTTGTTTATAGTTCTTGAAAAACAAACCTTTGTGCTTTTGTGTGCCAAGTAAGTATAGTGCGGTGATAAGTGGAAATAATAAATAAAAAATAATAATTCTTAACGAGGTAAAATAGCCATAACCAAATAAAAGTGCATTTAATTTTTTTAACCAAACAAAAATAATTGGGTGTGTGTTTAATAAACAGCGTGCTTTAAAAATAATTCTTATTCGGCCACTGTTTTTACCTATGCACAGTGTTTGTACATACAGTGCTCTAAAATCATACAAAAAAAGTAAAACACAATTTGTTTGGCTCCTTTTTTAATTTTAGTGTTATCTATTAATAGCCTCCATATTTAAAAAATCAATTATGAGTTGTGTTTTAAATATGGAGGATTTTTGTTTTTGTTAAAATATTAAGAGCTGTCAGTGGCAAGCTTAAATTATTTTATATGTTATTAATAAATAACATTTTAATGTTTAAATAAAGCAGTTTTATGATAGAAAAAAGGGTGTCCGATTATGCGTGGGGTTCACTGTACCTGCAGTGTGCCGAATAAGAATTTTTCACAACATTATACTAACTTATTATTGTTTTTATTTTTTCCATGACCTCATGGACGGAACAACAACATCAACAACTGTAAGTACTCAGTTGAGCTAAGGAAATGGTAAGGAAATTCCAAAAAATACTAGATTTAGCGGATGAATTCCGATGAACGCCTTTAGCCGCGGCCCAAAGAATAAAATATTTGATCTTTGGCTGTGTTTGTGCAGAAGCTGTGTGCCAGTAACAAATTATAAATGAAAGGAAACCCCCAAAAACCAATGGAAAACTGCCTGTAGGAGTTGCGGCAATACATATCGCCATGACAACAGCAACTTTAAAGCTTGCGACCCAGGTCGGCTCAACATTTTGTAAAATTTTAAAATTGGCGCCAATTGATGCTTGCTGCTTGTCAACAAACCCAGCTGATCGAGAGTAAGACCATGCTACATGCATTGCGGATGAACTCCGAAAACTTCGGTCACACTAAAAGAATGCGATTTTTCGACTAGTGAAACTGTTAGCCGAACTGAGTACTAGGCTATAATCTTTACAGATGTGTATATATGTATTTGCACAATGTGCGAGCGCGCTCAGAGTGAAGAGATATAAATAATATATATAAAGAGCATTTCGACTGAAATCCATGTTTTAATACATAAACAAAAACAAAGGCTGGAAATCTCTCCTTTACTGACTAGAATTAAAATACCATTTCACGGGATGCAGAGGCCATAGGACTATGTAAAAAGAACGTCCAAAATCGGTATAGAAAGCCCGTGGCGTCCAAGTGAGTTTTATTTTTGATCAAAAAATATAAAAATCAACAATAACACAGGCCGACAAAATGTGACATGGGTCGATGTCCAGGCCTGCCACCATTTTATTTCGAAAAATTTGGCTTTTCTAAGCATAAGTTGCCACTAGGCCTATAGTCCATCAGCTCTGGTATTTGCGGTATCTTTAATTTAAGAAAATCACAAATTTTCTTCGTCTTTTGGGATATATCTTCAAGAGTGGTCAACCAATTTTGGTAATCTTTTCGGAATTAAATAGTTACACGTCTCTTTTATTCGGTCGTTTTGGAAAATGAAATCTAACTGAACCACAAGAGATGGTGGGCGCATTAAAAATTTCAAAGTCACAGCAAAGTTTAAAAATCTTCATATGTGAACAGCGTTTAAAAATTAAATAAAAATATTTTCTTCTACGATGCATTTTTGATCCAAAGACACCTTATGTCCTTAATTTTTAGGACACTCATCAGGCTTTTGTGAATTGTTTTGGAATTTTTAAAATTGTTTTTCTTCCTTCCTTCACAGTGATGCTTCACAAACAGTGCCCAAATCAGGATGTGGGTGGGGTATGGATTGGGTGAGGTGTCCAGTCCCGCGGAACCGCCGCTAGGCATTACTTCACGGGACTGGAGGGAGGTCAATCATCCATTAACTGGAGTTCTGGCCCTTTTTCGGTGTCGGAGCTCCTTCATGATGATGGCGGCCGTTTTTGCCGCCGCTTTCCATGCAGCCTCGCTCGATAGCATGCGCTTCACCAGTGTGTCTGGCGAAAGATCCGTGATGTCATCTTTAAGGCCGCGCGTTTGTCTGCTGAAGAGTGGGCACCTGAAGAAGGAGTGCTCAGTGTCTTCTATTTCCCCGTCCTTGCAGTACTCGCAGAAGGGGTCATCCGCATGCCCGAACCGATTGAGGTAAGCTTTGAAGCAACCATGCCCAGTGAGCACTTGGCTTAGGTAAAAATCCACCTGGCCGTGTTTCCTGCGAGTCCATGCGTCTATGCTTGGGATGAGCCTCCGAGTCCAGCGGCCTGTGCTGGCACTATCCCACCTTCGTTGCCAGCTCTCGATGATTCGGCATCGCTGTCCACGTGCGACGGCGTTTCCGGTTTGTCTCTCGTCAGCTTGTAGGTCTATTGGTATCATACCGGATAACACCAGTGCCGCTTCCTCTGACACTGTGCAGAAGCAACTGGATACCCTGAGGGCGCATAGCCTATAGCTGCGTCTGCACTCTTTGCCGTACGACTCCATTTAATAGCTGGTGCCCAAATGCTCGATCCGTAGAGTATCACCGAGGATACTACACTTGCTATGAGGTTCTTGCTTCGCTGTCTCGGCCCTGTCGTGTTTGCCATCATTCTGCTAATGGCATCTGTGGTTCTTGCAGCTTTTTCTCCGAAGTGTAATAATGATGGACGTTGATGCACTACGAGCAGAACAAACAAGTGGCCCAACGATTAGAGGTGGAGAAAAAATCGATGGGAAAATCGATAGATCGATGTATGATGATATTTTACAAACATCGATGTTCCATCGAAAAAACATCGATGTTTTTTTGAAGTAAAAATCAAATTTTGTTACTTTTCCGAGCTGGTCAGAGATATTTGTTAAATTAAAACAAAATGCATATATGCCGGGTTGATATGGAGCGTCCCATATACATATGAACACATGCATTCCGAATATAAATGGAAAACTAATTTCTAAAGCGTGCACTGTACAGGCACGACCAAGGAAAACTGCAAGCCCTCATCTCCGAAACGGAAACGGAAACGGGAAGGCTACACTGTTTGCCAGCAATTCAAAAGATCTGAGGATAAGGCCATTGAGTAAAACTCTAGATTAGCGGACTCACCGCGGAAATTCGCGAAAAAAGTATCCTCGATGGACCGCGATTTCTTAAGAACTCTCATCTTTCAAAAGAAATCGCTGAGGATAAGGCCATTGAGTAATACTCTAGATTAGCGGACTCACCCCGGAAATTCGCGAAAAAAGTATCCTCGATGGACCGCGATTTCTTAAGAACTCTCTTCTTTCAAAAGAAATCGCTGTCCAAGGGGGATTATATTAAATTCTTAAGAAATCGCGGTCCATCGAGGATACTTTTTTCGCGAATTTCCGGGGTGAGTCCGCTAATCTAGAATATTACCGGCCATTGCAATCTGCAGTTTTTGGGGAAAATCATTGAACACATCAGGGAACATAATAAATATGATAAAACGTCTCAAGCCAGCGAATTTGTCGAGCCCATACTCTTCAAATTCAAAACGGACAAAAGTAATCAATTATTTTTTCTTTCTTAATGGCCCAGTTTGTAAAAATTTATTTTTATTTAAAAACATCGATGTTTTTCGTTCCGGTCTGTCTCCTGCTCTTGGTAGTAATCTTTTAGCTAAAATTTAAATACCCTCTGCAAAGGTATATTTATGTTCATGTTTATATGAGTAAAAACAATTGCCAATATACGCCAAGCGAATAAAAATGCCCATTTTTAGTCAAAAACATCGAAAAACATCGATGTTTTTTGACAAAAACATCGAAAACATCGATGTTCCCAAAAATCGATATTTCTCCACCTCTACCAACGATACCAAGCACGTGCTTGTTACGCGCGGGACCCTTTATCAATTAGGGCAAAAATGCGAGTTCGCGAAAAAAATACATGAAACAAATACTACAAATACTACAACTAAGATTGAAGCAAATGAGATAAAATTTTAGTTTTTAATACGGGGAATAGATGTTGAAGTGCCAATTAAATGATAAAGATTGTTATAATTTTTACATAGAACACGAAAGGGCTCATGCAGAGTAAAATTTGATGTACATCGAGGCAAATTAAGAGGGTAATAATTTCGTGTTAGTCTAACGGGAACATTAAAAGTTAAACGGTTTACCAGTTCTACGGAATCAATATCACCTCTTATAAGATTTTGCATAAAAATAGTAACAAGCATTATTCTACGGTTTTCAAGTGTAGGTAAATTAAGCAATAGTAATCTACTCTGGTAGGAAGGTAGCCTTACGTTTTGATCCCAGTTCAAACTACGAAGGGCAAAAAGAAGAATTTTTTTTTGCACCGACTCAATACGGTCGATGTGCACTTGATATTGTGGACTTTAAACTGAAGAACAATATTCCAAAATAGGACGGACAAGGGAGGTAAATAATAATCTGGTTGTATAAGGGTCATCAAATTCCTTTGACCAACGCTTTATAAACCCAAAAACACTCATAGCTTTATTGACAGTGGCCATTATGTGGCAATCAAATTTAAGTTTTGGGTCGAGAAGAACGTCTAAATCGTTAATTGAATATATACGGTCAAGTGGTGTATTTTGAAGAGAATAACTAATAAACGTAGGAGTACCCCTATAAAAAGTCATAACGTTGCATTTAAGGCAGTTCAGATTTAAAAGGTTGTACTCACACCATCCCTGAAAACAATCAATATCTGACTGTAAGTTAAAACCGGACCCTACATCTTTATATGACATACAAAGCTTAACATCGTCAGCGTACATTAGTACACGAGAATGAGCTACGATAGAGGGATGATCGTTAATAAACAAAGTAAACAGCAAAGGGCCTAAATGACTACCTTGAGGAACTTCAGATGCCACGTTGATCATTTTAGAAACAGCGCTCTTAAATATAACCCTCTGAGTCCTACCATTCAAGTAACTTGAAATCCAAGTTAATAGATTACATGGAAACCCCAGCTGATCTAATTTGAATAAAAGTAGAGAGTCGTTAACAGAGTCAAAGGCCTTACTAAAATCTGTATATATTACGTCAGTCTGCATTTTATTGTTAAATCCATTTATTACAATAGATGACAATTCAAGTAGGTTGGTGGTAGTCGATCTTCGCTTAACGAAACCATGCTGACACGGTGATATTAGCGAGGAACATAAATGTGGGAAATGAGATGTGATGATACGTTCAAAGGCTTTTGGAATTGGCGACAATTTAGAAATACCTCTATAATTCTGGGCATCTGCCTTCGCACCCTTCTTGTGAAGTAAAATAATAAAGGAGTCCTTCCAGATAGTTGGAAAAACTGATGATGAAATAGACAAATGAAAGAATTAAAAAATACGTTTACAAATGGTTGAAGCACAAAACTTAAGCACACACCCAGGGAGTCCATCTGGACCGGTAGAACACGTTGGCGTTGTTGTTGCTTAATCCTTTAAGAGAGAAATTTTGGTAATTACAGGGCTAAAAATACAATTTGCCCTATTTAAGGGGTTAGGATAGATAGAATTTGACCAAGCAGCCGAACTATAAGTAGTTTGGAAAAATTCGGCAAATAAATCCACAATTTCAGAATCCGACGATACTGTTTTTGAGTTTAAACGTACCGATGCAAGCAATGCCAAAGACTTACGCTTGGCATTAACAAAGTTATAAACTGCTTCGGATCATTTGAAAATCCGAATTTGCATTTATTTAAATACATAGAATAGCAATGACTGTTGAGAACATTAAAATCTGAACGAGCCACCACATATTTCCAAAAATCAGACGGCTTACCCTATTTTTTGTACTTTTTATAAGTGTTAAGTTTAAGATTTAAGATTTATAAGTCTTTGAAGCACATTGTTAAACCAAGGAGGCCTGTTTAGCTTTGGAGGAAGCCTGTCAGGAACGCATTCGTCAAGAAGTGTTTAAAACGCTATAGAAAAGTTCAATTGCACTTTCAATATCCATGCAATTGAACAAGTCAGTTCAATTATATTGCGAAATCATGTAATTCAATTTATTAAAGTCACATTTTTGAAAGTATCTCATTTTAGTTGGAGAAAATAAAGGAGAGGTTGTATCAAGGTAAAGGAGGCAAAGTGTCAATTCCATAGTTGGTTGGTATCGTTCTTCTGCTACCACAAGAGCGTCAATTATAGATACTGTGACTTCAGACTGATCTGAAACAAACACAAGATTTAATTGTCTATTTAATGAATTTCGTATAAAGCTAACTTGCTGTAACGATAATTCTAAAAGGCCATCCACAAAATCATGGGTGGATAAAGGTAAAGCGACAAGTGAGTCAGAAGGGGGAGACCAAAATATATCAGGGAGATTAAAGTCACCCAAAACAATGAAAAGATCCCTATTGGAAAGAAAGGATAAAATAGATTTAATAGAAGATAAATGTTGCTCATAAATTATAAGGTCAGAGCCAGGTGGAATATACGAACATGAAATAAAGATAGACAAGGATTGGAGGGTAACTTTCACACCAACAAATTCAATGTCACAAGGGACATGAGAGTGAATTCTCTCAGAATTTAGGGTAGAAGTAACAGCAATTAGAACGCCGCCCCCCCTACGGGAAAGCCGATCGGTTCTGTAGGTATTAAAATTATTTGACAGAACTTCAGAGTCGGTTATCTCTGTTCCGCAAGGAATCAAAGGCTCGAATGACCAAAATGACAGGGGTTCCTGTAATAAGGAAAACAACCTTCACGTTTGAGTTCTGTATAAAAACTGATTTTATTTCATTAAGTCTTTGCTTACGTAGCTAACATGAAATTCTTATAATATACTTATCAATGGTCTACGCAGAGACCACATCTATTTGCCTGAGCGGGAGCCTTATCAACGGCCTCCTGCAATGCGACCCTTTTCTGCAGTGTGAGAACTATATTTATGGTCAGGCTCAAGTGGCCTGTACTTAAGATTACAAGTGTTAGCACTGCACCCTTGTAGGGTTTGAGTTACAGATCGTTATTTACGGCTCTAGATCAATTTACATATTGACATGTACTGAACTCGTAAAATATTAGATTTATTATAAAAAGTGTTCTTCTTGAACATTCTGCCAAGGGCGGCAAGATGCGGTGTAGAGGTTATCAATTACATAAATTCTTTTCGTTAACAATGCAAATATAAAATTAGTGGACTGTATATTTAATTCGATATATTGTATCTGCTTTTTAACTTATATGTTTAAACACCTTGCAACGGTCTTGGATTTTATTATCAAATTTATAAAATCTTTATATATTAAATCTTTAATTTTAACATGATTCCTTTTCATGTACTCTTTTTCATTCTTCAACCGTTTAATATTTACTGTATAAATTAAACAGACCTAGCTTTAATGGGCACCAAATCATTCTTAAATAGAACCTACTTTGCTTCACAAATTTGTAATTATATAACTTGGCCCGAAAGTATGCGTTGCAAATCCTAACTGTCATAGGACTTCCATTTATTAATTCTAAGTCTATTGACTCTTCTTCTACTAAATGAACGGTTGTAAGAACGTCATTTACTTCAAGTAACACGGATGGTGAACTAAAAACAACCTCACCTTCAAAGTGAGGTCCTGCCGGCGGAATATTACGGCAGTGTATTTCTTTATCCTCTATTTCTTTAGAAATCGTTAAGCTACCTAACTCTTTCTCTTTTAATGGACTCGATAATACAGTTTGTGAATCTATTTGATTTGATTCTAAACTATTCTCTTTTTGTTTGAATTCATTACAACAAATTAATTCATCGAGATAATTTGAAAACTGTTTCTCTGGCAGGGTAAGAAACTCCTCTTCCCTAACAACCCAAAGACAACATCCTTCACGGCGGAATCTTTCCTCTATGGCCGTTACTATATTTTGAACATCGAATTCCAATTCATCAATAATGCGTTCAAATTCTCTGCGTTCAAAATAACATCTAGCTTTTTCCACCACATTAAACAAATTTTTAGCTAAATAGTTAATCTTATATCCTCTTATGTTAAGAGAATCCTTGCAGCCACCCAAATTATTCATTGTCTCATCGAGATATCTGTTTAATTCCTTGACTTTCTCTAAGAAAGCCACCTTTCCACGAAAATAACTAATATCGGACATCGACATCGTGCTTTTTACAACTATATCAGTTACTAATATCGAACTTATCTGTTGATCACGTTGACTTAGCCCATTGATGACGATAGCGTTTTTTCAAAGATGTTGTCGACGGCTTTCTTGTAGCGACGATTTTGGCGACGACTTCCCTTGGTGTCCAGGTCCTGCGGTCAGCCAGCAAGTCTTCTTCCTTCCAAAATGAAATTAAGTTATGGTGCCGAGATCGTCCTCTCGGTAGCTTGATGTATTATATTTATCCCAGTTTCGGGATGTTAAAATGCAATATTGCATCTGCAGGCTATTTGCCCAATGGTGTATATTTTCCCATAATCCAAATTAATGGAGTTGAACGCTTAATTGCGATTCAATTCAAGGCCCTTTTACAATATTTACATTTATATTGCAGGCTCTTGTTAACCATAGTCAATGCTAATGGTAATATTATTATTTATTGAGCACTTTTTCTTTAATAATAATATTTTTATTTAGTCGGATTTTTCAATTTTATGCTTTATAGCTTCTTGGCTTTATAGCATTTGTAGGCACTTTTCACCCTTATTTTTCCAAATTTTTGGATTTTGCGCAATTTTCTCTTGTGGATTTTTTTTCCAATACAAGAGTATTTCATTTGCAATTAGGCACTTTTTGCAAATGTTATTTTGTGGGCACTTTTTTTTTTAATGCACTTTTCACAAAATTTTATATTTTTTATATCCGCTGTTTTGGCCACGGACACGCCTTTCCAACTTATTGGTTTTAATATATATGAATCACTATATTTTTCTATATATTAATCTGATGTTAAGGCCTCGGAAACGCCCTACCGACTTTAGCAACCTTTAGCTGTTAAAAACAGAATCTTTAAGGTGCTTAAAAACAAAAAAGACTCTTTTACTTGTATTTTTGCTTTTATTTTGTTCAACACTTTTGTCTCTTACCTCTTGTCGGGTCACGCAGCCGCAGCAGCTAATTAACTTGTAAATCCGTACTCTTATATCAATTGCATCACGAAAGGCATCTCTCTCTATTTATCTCTCCCATTTGTTGTATGCTTGCATTTTGGGCCCAGCATTCGGCTGGCTGGCCCTTCGTAAATTCAGTATGAATTCTGATCTCGCCATAAAACGCATTCTCGTCTCGCCTGCTGTACTCTTTCGATAATAAATTGTTAACAAGCATAAACCAACCCAATTTTCTTATTTTCGTTTGCATTAACTAATAAAAAAGCTTATTAGTTCAACATTGGTGACCCCGACGTGATTCGTACAAAAACAATATTAAGTGCAAATCACATAAATAAGTCTATTTATTGACTTTTCGTTGTTGCGGCTGCGGTGCATTGGCGGAGCCAGAAATCATTTGTCGAAAAAATAAAGCCTTGAATGCAGTGAGCGCTATAAATAAATAGCATTTTTGTGTTGCCGAAATTTGCATTAAAATTAGTTATATATTGGAGCGTACATAGCCAATTAACGGGCCGTTATTTCTTCGTTTGCTTTGCGCTCATCTTCCCGCTGAAACCGAATTTCGGGCATTTCGTCTGCTTGTGCCGTTGTTGTTGTTGTAGCCATGCCTACGGGAATTGCTGGAGATGCTACCGCTGATGAAAACAGGGTGATATTTTTAAAGCGCAAGGCAACTGCTTTATTTAATAGAGTGGAGCGTTTAGTGGATTCCCTTTCAAGTGCGGCGTTAACTTCATGCGACGAATCCGGGCTCCACGTGAGGTTGGAGCTGATTGATGAGCTTCAAGGAACATTTAAAAAGGTTCTTGGTGAGCTCGAAGAATTGGATTTCGAGGAAATTGAAAGTGATTTGAGTGAAAAATTTGATGACATTCTCGTACTTTTGAAGTCATCTGTTCGATCCGAAATTTCAAAGCGCGCCTCACAGCTCCTTTCGCACTCAACTCTTGCTGACGGCATCACTCCCGGAGCTTTCGGCCTCCAGCAGCGTCAGCCTCGACATAGGGCAACATTACTGCCTCCACTTGAGCTTCCAAAATTCGCTGGAGGTTATGCAAATTGGTCTGATTTTTATTCTATGTTTACCACTATCATAGATAGTCACCCTGATCTCACCAACATAGAAAAGCTGCAGCATCTACGATCATGCCTGAGGGATACTGCGTTGGAAACTATTCGCTCGCTGGAAATTTCGGACGGCAACTACGCAATTGCTTTGGATTTACTGCAAAATAGATTTGATAATCGTCGTTTGGTTTTTCAGGCACACATTACTGAGATCCTGGGAATAAAGGCGGTGCAGAGTGGTTCCGTTTCGACACTTCGGGAGCTGTCGGATAAATTCAACGCTCATATCCGCGCTCTTAAGGGGCTGGGCACGACGGAACAAATTGCAGGATGCATCATCGTCCAAATCCTGTTCCAAAAATTGGATCCGGCAAGTCAGGCCAAGTGGGAAGAGCGTTTAGAGGACCCTGCCTTCGTCAACTTAATTCCTACTTGGGAGTCAATGGCATCATTTCTGGAGCAGCGGTGCAGGACGTTGGAGACGATGGATTTTGCCATGGCAAACTATGCGCCGGGCATTCAGGTGGGAAGTAACAGAATACCCAATACGCGTAGATCAGCATTTGTTGCCTCGAATTCGAACCCTTGGATCTGTATATTCTGTAATGATGCAGGTCACTCCATTTCTTATTGCCAGAATTTTAAAGCCCTGTCTCCTACGAATAGGCTTCAAGAAGCAAAACGGCTCTGTCTTTGCATAAATTGTCTTAAGGTTGGTCATCAAGTTAGGCAGTGCAATTCCAGTAATTGTCGTGCATGCGGATCGAAGCATCACACCCTGCTTCACATGGGAAACTTAGCTTCCCTTTCTTCACAAGAAGGAGCACCTCTTCAAGAAGCAATTCCGTCTGCATCACCATCTGCACTGCCTTCCACCTCGACTGCTCTCATTGCACAGGATTTTAGTAATGATATTGTGCTCTTAGCAACGGCAAGCGTATTAGTAAAAAACCGCTCCGGAGTTTTCGTTCCCTGTCGAGTTCTACTCGACTCTGGCTCCCAGCTGCATCTAATAACGTCCCGATTCGCAAGCCAGCTTCAAGTAAAGAAGTTAAAATCTTTAGCATCTGTTACTGGAATAGGAGATTCCAGTTTTGTGACGGATGGTCATTCGGTTAATATTACGGTTCGGTCCCGAACTTCCGATTACTCAGCCAACATTACCGCGGTGATTGCTCCGAACATCACAGAGCGGCAGCCTAGCTTCAATGTCGACATCGGCAATTGGAAAATACCTAAAAATATTCAGTTAGCGGACCCCAGTTTTTATACTCCCCAGCGGGTGGACCTTTTAATCGGAGCCAGCCTCTTTTACGAGATGTTATGCGTTGGCCAAATTAAGCTTCCACATGGATTACCCCTACTTCAAAAGACTCGTCTGGGTTGGGTTGTTTCTGGAGGTTATGGCCTCTCCAATGGCTCGTCCTTATTGTCGTCTCAAGAGTTACCCCTCGCTAGCAGGGAGAATAGTTTCGATCGGTTAGATGATCTTCTTCGACGATTTTGGGAAGTGGAAAGCTGCGCCGAGCCAATCATACGCGCTACTAAGGAAGAATTGGACTGTGAAGCACATTTCGTAAGACACGTTGTTCGTTTGCCAGCTGGGGATTATTCTGTTCGTTTACCTGCCAAGCTCAATCTAGACCTCTTGGGAGAGTCCTACCAGCAAGCTTATCGAAGATTCTTGTCCCTAGAGAGAAAGCTAAATCGTCAGCCAGCCTTGAAGGCTCAATATGGAGCATTCATAAAGGAATACCTCGATCTAGGACATATGTCATCAGTGTCTGCCTCTGACAGCGGGTTGTGCCGATACTTCTTGCCTCATCATTGCGTCATAAAGGAAGATAGCTCCACCACAAAGCTCCGCGTAGTTTTTGATGGATCGGCGGCCAGCTCCTCAGGGTATTCTCTCAACGATGTTCTTATGGCAGGCCCTGTAATTCAGCATAAGCTGTTCCAGATTCTTCTTCGGTTTCGTTCACACCCGGTAGCAATCACAGGAGACATCTGCAAAATGTACCGCTGTGTTAGGGTTCAGCCTGAGGACAGCTATTTGCAATGCATTTTGTGGAGGGATTCCCCCCAGGATCAATTGCGGGTGTTTAAGCTAGACACCGTTACCTATGGCACGAAGCCAGCATCATTTCTGGCTGTGCGAGCTATGCATCAGCTGTCAGCAGACGAGCATACAGCGTTTCCGCTTGGGGCTGAGGTCATTCGTCGCGATTTTTATGTGGATGATTTGATATCTGGAGCCAAATCCAAGGAAGAAGCAATCATCATTATGGATCAAACATCAAAACTTCTAGCCAAGGGAAAATTTAAGCTTAGAAAGTGGTGCTCGAATGTGTCAGCTGTTTTGGAGGGAGTTGCAGACAAGGATAAGGAGTCTTATTTGAAGTTTGATGATGGAACTGATTTTGCAAAAACCCTAGGTCTCGCTTGGGATCCAGTTTCTGACCAATTACTGTTTTCCTTTTCGGTCTTACAGTCAGCATCAAGACCTTGCAGGCGATCTGTCCTGTCTGCAATAGCGCGATTTTACGATCCCCTCGGGTTGGTTGGACCTGTGATCACAAAATCGAAAATATTCCTTCAACAACTGTGCAAGGAGAAGTTATCTTGGGATGAAAGCCTCCCGGAGTCACAGAATACGGAATGGAGTGCTATATGCACGAGTTTTGGGCAAATTAAGCATGCGTCATTTCCTCGGCTGGTTCTTTCTCCAAACTCTGAGAGTGAGATTCATGGATTTTGTGATGCCAGTATAGAAGCATATGGTGCCTGTGTCTACATCGTTTGCAACGGCCGATCTCAATTGCTTTGCTCAAAGTCAAGGGTAGCCCCCTTAAAAACACTCACTGTGCCCAAGCTGGAGCTTTGTGGGGCTGAACTCCTGTCTAGACTCATCGCGGAAGTTGCTGGGACTAAGGCATTTGAGGGAAAGTTATACTGCTGGAGCGACTCTGCTGTTGCGCTTTCATGGATCCGAGACGAGCCCTCCAGGTTCAACATTTTTGTAGCGAACCGAGTAGCTGCCATTCAAGAGCTAACTGAGTCAGTAGAGTGGCGATATGTTCCAACTTCTTTAAATCCAGCTGACATTCTCTCCCGAGGTGCTTTTCCTGCTGAGCTTAATGACTCTCCTTTGTGGGCGCATGGACCAAAATTCCTTTGTGGCCCCAAAGCTGACTGGCCGGCCCCAATCATTGCTGAAAGACCAACGCTTGAGGTTCGCCGAAAGATTTTACTAATAAAATCTCCATACGAAGACATAGTGGCTAATTCAAAATTTGCCAATTCCTTCGCCGCCCTTCAAAGAGTTTTCGGATACGTCTACAAGTTTAGTAATCGCATCCGTCGCCCTACGCTCACGGTGTCTGACCTTCAAGGCGGTACTCGGCTGTTGCTTCGTCTGGTCCAGCGCTCACATTTATGGGACGACATCAAATCGTTGCAGTCAAAGGGATTGGTGCACCCATCCAGCTCTATCGCATCTCTTTCGCCATTTGTTGATCAATTTGGGATTCTTAGAGTGGACGGCCGGCTAAAGAATTCTTCGCTGGATTTTAATGGGCGCCATCCAATTATTTTACCACGGAGTCATTCGGTCACTGCTGCCATTATTACTCACTTTCACGAAAGCAATCTGCACACTGGACCACGGGCGCTACTCGGCATAATTCGATCCCAATATTGGCCTATTGGGGGGAGGAAGACGGTGATGAAGGCAGTAAACAAATGTATTAGATGCTATCGAATGAAGCCTCGACTAGTGGAGCATATAATGGCGGATCTTCCAAAGGAACGACTCGATGGATCTCATGCATTCGAAGTCACTGGCATTGACTTTTGCGGACCATTTCTCTACAAGTCAGAAGTGCGAAGTAAGCCTCCAGTAAAATGCTACGTTTGTGTCTTCATTTGTTTCGCCACAAAAGCTATTCATTTGGAGTTGATTAAGGATCTCTCTACAGTGTCATTTCTACATGGCCTTAAACGATTTATATGCACTAGAAGAAAGCCACGGCAGATTTGGTCTGATAATGCAACAAACTTTGTCGGCGCTCGCAATGAATTGCTCGAACTAAGGCGCCTATTCCTCAGCAATGATCATCAGAAAGCTACATTGGACTTTTGCCTGGCGGAGGCCATTGATTGGTGTTTCATTCCTCCTAGGTCGCCTCACTTTGGCGGTCTTTGGGAAGCGGCTGTGAAGATCGCTAAGCATCATTTTTACCGCGTTGTTGGCACTGCTGTTTTAGCCTTTGAGGAGTTGCGGACCTTGGTGTGTCACATTTCGGCGGTTGTTAATTCTCGACCATTAGTCTCGATTTCAGAAAACCCCGCTGATCTGGATGTGTTAACCCCAGCACATTTTTTGAATGGTGGTCCGCCTTCATCTTTCGTCGAGCCAGATGTGACCAGTCTCAACTTCAATCGCTTGGATGGATGGCAACGCGTGGCCTACTTGCAGCAGATCTTTTGGTCCCGATGGAAGGAAGAATACCTAACACTTCTGCAGCAGCGCTCCAAGTGGCGCACCCCCAAACCGGGCCTGGTTGTCGATGACTTAGTTCTGGTCAAGGACGAAAACTTGCCTCCCATGAAGTGGCCCCTCGCCAGAGTGATTGAGCTGCTGTTCGGTGGAGATGGCGTTGCTCGAGTTGCCGTTCTGAAGACAGCGTCAGGAGTGACAAAGCGAGCAGTGAACAAGCTATGTCTGCTGCCCCTTAAGGATGATGTTGAAACCCAGGCTTCCAACGGGGGGAGTATGTCGGGTCACGCAGCCGCAGCAGCTAATTAACTTGTAAATCCGTACTCTTATATCAATTGCATCACGAAAGGCATCTCTCTCTATTTATCTCTCCCATTTGTTGTATGCTTGCATTTTGGGCCCAGCATTCGGCTGGCTGGCCCTTCGTAAATTCAGTATGAATTCTGATCTCGCCATAAAACGCATTCTCGTCTCGCCTGCTGTACTCTTTCGATAATAAATTGTTAACAAGCATAAACCAACCCAATTTTCTTATTTTCGTTTGCATTAACTAATAAAAAAGCTTATTAGTTCAACACCTCTGGTGGGGGAAAACAATCGTGTGAATCTGTTTGCAACCTGTAGCTGCAAGTGTCTAGCACTTGACAGAATCTTTAAGGTGCAGAATATCTCTGAGTCTCTTACCACTGGTGGGGGAAAACTGCAGACTAGTCTGGCCAATTGTTCCGCAAGGAATCAAAGGCTCGAATGACCAAAATGACAGGGGTTCCTGTAATAAGGAAAACAACCTTCACGTTTGAGTTCTGTATAAAAACTGATTTTATTTCATTAAGTCTTTGCTTACGTAGCTAACATGAAATTCTTATAATATACTTATCTATGGTCTACGCAGAGACCACATCTATTTGCCTGAGCGGGAGCCTTATCAACGGCCTCCTGCAATGCGACCCTTTTCTGCAGTGTGAAAACTATATTTATGGTCAGGCTCAAGTGGCCTGTACTTAAGATTACAAGTGTTAGCACTGCACCCTTGTAGGGTTTGAGTTACAGATCGTTATTTACGGCTCTAGATCAATTTACATATTGACATGTACTGAACTCGTAAAATATTAGATTTATTATAAAAAGTGTTCTTCTTGAACATTCTGCCAAGGGCGGCAAGATGCGGTGTAGAGGTTATCAATTACATAAATTCTTTTCGTTAACAATGCAAATATAAAATTAGTGGACTGTATATTTAATTCGATATATTGTATCTGCTTTTTAACTTATATGTTTAAACACCTTGCAACGGTCTTGGATTTTATTATCAAATTTATAAAATCTTTATATATTAAATCTTTAATTTTAACATGATACCTTTTCATGTACTCTTTTTCATTCTTCAACCGTTTAATATTTACTGTATAAATTAAACAGACCTAGCTTTAATGGGCACCAAATCATTCTTAAATAGAACCTACTTTGCTTCACAAATTTGTAATTATATAACTTGGCCCGAAAGTATGCGTTGCAAATCCTAACTGTCATAGGACTTCCATTTATTAATTCTAAGTCTATTGACTCTTCTTCTACTAAATGAACGGTTGTAAGAACGTCATTTACTTCAAGTAACACGGATGGTGAACTAAAAACAACCTCACCTTCAAAGTGAGGTCCTGCCGGCGGAATATTACGGCAGTGTATTTCTTTATCCTCTATTTCTTTAGAAATCGTTAAGCTACCTAACTCTTTCTCTTTTAATGGACTCGATAATACAGTTTGTGAATCTATTTGATTTGATTCTAAACTATTCTCTTTTTGTTTGAATTCATTACAACAAATTAATTCATCGAGATAATTTGAAAACTGTTTCTCTGGCAGGGTAAGAAACTCCTCTTCCCTAACAACCCAAAGACAACATCCTTCACGGCGGAATCTTTCCTCTATGGCCGTTACTATATTTTGAACATCGAATTCCAATTCATCAATAATGCGTTCAAATTCTCTGCGTTCAAAATAACATCTAGCTTTTTCCACCACATTAAACAAATTTTTAGCTAAATAGTTAATCTTATATCCTCTTATGTTAAGAGAATCCTTGCAGCCACCCAAATTATTCATTGTCTCATCGAGATATCTGTTTAATTCCTTGACTTTCTCTAAGAAAGCCACCTTTCCACGAAAATAACTAATATCGGACATCGACATCGTGCTTTTTACAACTATATCAGTTACTAATATCGAACTTATCTGTTGATCACGTTGACTTAGCCCATTGATGACGATAGCGTTTTTTCAAAGATGTTGTCGACGGCTTTCTTGTAGCGACGATTTTGGCGACGACTTCCCTTGGTGTCCAGGTCCTGCGGTCAGCCAGCAAGTCTTCTTCCTTCCAAAATGAAATTAAGTTATGGTGCCGAGATCGTCCTCTCGGTAGCTTGATGTATTATATTTATCCCAGTTTCGGGATGTTAAAATGCAATATTGCATCTGCAGGCTATTTGCCCAATGGTGTATATTTTCCCATAATCCAAATTAATGGAGTTGAACGCTTAATTGCGATTCAATTCAAGGCCCTTTTACAATATTTACATTTATATTGCAGGCTCTTGTTAACCATAGTCAATGCTAATGGTAATATTATTATTTATTGAGCACTTTTTCTTTAATAATAATATTTTTATTTAGTCGGATTTTTCAATTTTATGCTTTATAGCTTCTTGGCTTTATAGCATTTGTAGGCACTTTTCACCCTTATTTTTCCAAATTTTTGGATTTTGCGCAATTTTCTCTTGTGGATTTTTTTTCCAATACAAGAGTATTTCATTTGCAATTAGGCACTTTTTGCAAATGTTATTTTGTGGGCACTTTTTTTTTTTAATGCACTTTTCACAAAATTTTATATTTTTTATATCCGCTGTTTTGGCCACGGACACGCCTTTCCAACTTATTGGTTTTAATATATATGAATCACTATATTTTTCTATATATTAATCTGATGTTAAGGCCTCGGAAACGCCCTACCGACTTTAGCAACCTTTAGCTGTTAAAAACAGAATCTTTAAGGGGTTATATACCTTTTTTGAGCGAAAAAATTAAGGGAACTTTGGATTTTTTTTTTGGTGTGTAGCAATTATTTTATGACAGTGAAGTTATTATTTATTGATAGTACATGTTTTTATCGAAACAACAAGCCTTTGTTCTTGAAAAAATATGAATAATTTACGAAGTTATGGCAATTCTTTCGGAACCCTTTTTTTTTTATAGTGGCTTGCGGTGACCACGATGGAAGTCCAGCAGGTCAACTGATATCAAAAAACCAAAAATTTTTAGTTAGTATAGTGTTATATCCAGTTCGTGAACGATTACTTTTAAGAATATTTTCTTTTTTCTGCATACAGTAACAATTTTTCCAAAAAGTTGATTTTTCAAGTTCTAAAAATTTTATTAAAAAATTCTGATCTGCGAAATTAAAATTGGCGCATAAAAACTGAATCGTTCACGAACTCGGCACAATCATTACGAATAATTTAAAAAAAAATTGAAGAAGATCGATCAAATAGTTCTTGCGCAATCGTGGTCACGGCGAAGGCACTTTTGGAAAAACACGACTTTGAGATAATCGCATTCAAAGTTTTACGTTGACGTTGCAACTATTGAAGTCGAGCGCGACAAAACGCTGTTTTCCTATCGAACTATTATTCGGATCTGTATGAAAATTTGGGAAGATGTTCTCTAGGGAATATACTTTAAGATTCAGCAAAAAAAAAAATTTCGTTTTTTTGAAAAAAAAAAAGGTATATAACCCCTTAAGGTGCTTAAAAACAAAAAAGACTCTTTTACTTGTATTTTTGCTTTTATTTTGTTCAACACTTTTGTCTCTTACCTCTGGTGGGGGAAAACAATCGTGTGAATCTGTTTGCAACCTGTAGCTGCAAGTGTCTAGCACTTGACAGAATCTTTAAGGTGCAGAATATCTCTGAGTCTCTTACCACTGGTGGGGGAAAACTGCAGACTAGTCTGGCCAATTGTTCCGCAAGGAATCAAAGGCTCGAATGACCAAAATGACAGGGGTTCCTGTAATAAGGAAAACAACCTTCACGTTTGAGTTCTGTATAAAAACTTATTTTATTTCATTAAGTCTTTGCTTACGTAGCTAACATGAAATTCTTATAATATACTTATCTATGGTCTACGCAGAGACCACATCTATTTGCCTGAGCGGGAGCCTTATCAACGGCCTCCTGCAATGCGACCCTTTTCTGCAGTGTGAGAACTATATTTATGGTCAGGCTCAAGTGGCCTGTACTTAAGATTACAAGTGTTAGCACTGCACCCTTGTAGGGTTTGAGTTACATATCGTTATTTACGGCTCTAGATCAATTTGCATATTGACATGTACTGAACTCGTAAAATATTAGATTTATTATAAAAAGTGTTCTTCTTGAACAAGTTGTTTAGCTGAGTAACGGGTATCTAATAGTCGAGGAAAAACAGTTTTGAGAGTGTGGGGTGTCCCAACTTTCAGACCTCTCCTTATGTGGTTTTATACTTCACTAAGTTGCAAACTTTTTCCCTAAATTATTATACCCCAATGTGAGGGTTAAAAGAAACAAATCGAATAATAAGACACTGCGGTTTAGTTCAAAGTTTTCACGCGTCTTCTAAATTTGCAAATATATGTTTTTTTTATTAGAAGTTTTACTTTACGAGTAACGGGTATAAAAGTGGTGGCATTGAACACTCACAGAATTTGATAATAGTTGGGTTATTATTAATTTTCCGTCATTAACTGTAACATTTGAACTGACCAAAACAATATTTTTTTTTGTAAATTTCAGATTCGAAAGCTTATTTTGGAGATGATTCACAGATTGCCTATAACAGAAAGCTTAAGGCAACATGTAAAGTCAATAATAACTATGATGCTCAAAATTCTGAAAACTGACAATGAAGAAAATGTTCTTGTGAGTCTTCGCATTATTATTGAACTGCATAAACATTTTCGCCCATCGTTTAACCCGGAAGTAAGTAAAGTATTATTGTGTTTTAAAGCCTTTGTAAACATTAAATATTTTTTTTTGGCCTGCCCTGTAAAGTGGATTAATATGGATTATTGGTTTTTGCGATTTCAGTTCAGTCTGAAGCACTATATAGACACATACAAAACAAAACATGTATTTGTTAGGAAACTTTTCTAAAATCATATTGCCTTTGGAAAAATACTGCACCAGTCTAGAAATTATAATTTGCGTGCAATTTAATTCTAACTTAAAATTTTTGATAAGCCTGCTGCTTGTATATTATTAAAAATTCTATAAAAAAATCAAGTAACTTTGCGATTTTTTCTATAAAAACTGGTTGGATGGATTTAATTCAAACCAATTGTATATTATAAAGTGTCGGTGGTAAATCGATTGCTGGAACACTATTAAAAAAAAGCGTTTTGCAGTGACCACTGTATCTCCTCCAAAAATTATCGGATTTCCATTCTGCTTTTACATTTAGCTTAAGAAAAAAAAAACCGTCCCCTGGGGAGCGCGATTTTTAATTTTTTATTTTTAAGAATTTTTTTCGATAGTTCAAAGTCAAAAATGCGTTTTTCACTTAAAAAATATCACTTTCAGCTTAAAAATAAAATTTTTAAAGTTAAAAAGTAAAAAAAAAAACCCTTCATAGGAAGCGGGTATTTTTTTATGCAGGAAAAATATGCTACAAATTGAAAACGATCGGTTGAGCCTTTTAGAAATGCCGATATTTTTTTTTTGCTAGACCCTACTTCTCCTTTAAATTAAAGCTTACAATTTTTGTGAACACGGAATACATTCGACGGCCCACACAAAAATGTACACAACAATATTAAGCTTAAAATTACTAAAAGTAAATTATTTGCGCCAACACAAGCCAAAGGAAATACACAATAGAAAGACAAAATCACTCAGAATAATAGTGCAAAACATAAGTAAACACTTACATGTGTGTGTGGGCCTACTAAGCACTGGATCCTCCTGCAGTTCCATTCAGCGCCTATTTGGCAGTGAATCACTGCTAAAAACTCCTAGGAGCTCATCACTGCCAGAAACAGGCGCTTTTTTAACATCTGTTCAGCACCATTTTTCATCGCCTAATTCATCGCCCAATTCGGCGCCTTTTCGACGCTATTTTAACGCCTAAATATCACTCAAAATCATCAGCAAAGAGAGACATTTTCATCACCTATTCAATGCCTGTTTTAATCACCTATTCACTGCCCATTTTCATTAAAAATATATTGAATTTCATCGCCCTTATCAAAAGGTTTATTTCTTTTCAATTAATTTTTACTACATCATTTTTGGTAAATTATTTTTATACTTTTAAATTAAGTTAATTGATTTTTACAAACTACGGTGCCTTGGTGCCTTCGGTACGTTTAACATGGGTTCCGGAGTCTTGGCTCCCTTTTCGCGCATGGCGATTTTTCACACATCTCCGCATCCTCTCCTGAGGCTCTGCAGGCTCCACCTGACCAATGAATTTGAAAAAAATATATATTTTTGTAATATTATATAATGTCAGTATGGACGGCAGCCCATGTAGTGACGAAGCGCACCAGGAGAGTGTGCAAAGGCGACTCTATATATAGCCGCAGAATTGAAAATCTGCTGTGATGGTCCGATCATAATGAGTGATACACCAATCGAAAGGTATCCCAAAAACTAACGGGATTGCATACCAAGACTTTAAGAAAATCAATTGGCTTGGGAGAGAGAGCGGTAAAAGTGAAAATGTGAAAATTTCGAAATTTGGAGCTGTTGGGGCCGGTGGGGATAAATGCCCCTCGCAATGTTTTAGTTGTGTTTCTATTAAAAATACCCGTCGAATAAAAGGTCATACGATAAAATCCGACGCTCCGTTCAGAAGTTATAGCCAAGATAGAAGATTTTCTTCTTCTTCCCAAAATGAAAGTTTAATTCTGTTTGTCAGTTTGTCCCAAAACGTTGGTTTAAACTCCTGGAAATTTTATATGGTATAAGAAACGCTCTCTTAGTGAACGGTCCGAATTTTTGTTCATTTTTTATGTCCCAAACAACATCCGTTCGATTCGCGAGTGCATAGTGATTGTTTTGTGTTTAAATTAACTAAATTAGTTTGCACGCCCAGTCTCTGTGCAGTGTTTGTTGTTATTGTTTTATCTTATTGCATTCTCCTTTTCTACCAAACGCTGTTTGGAGCGGTAAGAATCCCGCACTCCCGCATAAAACGTTGTTGGCACAGCTTAAACTTACGCTCCCCCGCTTACTCACTCCCGCTCACTCTCTCCCGCTCTCTTACTCTCGTGGCTTTTTTCTCTTTGCACTATGGTTCGGAATATCGCGATAATGGCTGTCTGTTGTTCGAAGAAATGCAAGTCGTTGATTTTGGCTGGACAACAGAGTATTCCGTGTCATTCGTGCGATAGTATTTTTCATGCAAAATGCCTTGTCTATTCGGGCCTGGTTCGTGATGCAATCGACATGAGAAGTGGCTTGCGCTACTATTGTGAAGAATGTGTTGCTTATGAAACCGAGACAATCTCTATAACACGGCTCACTAAAAGCACTGTGACGGAATTAATTCGTAACAGCCGTAGAAATACGGAGCTGCTTGTGGCGATTGAGTCGCAGCTCACTAGCCGTATGCTATCTGAGGCCGATTCTCCTAAGCGTAAAAAGATCGCGAGAACGTGCGATTTTGCCGCATGAGACACCTGAAAAAAATACAGAGATGAGTCCAACGCCGCATGTTGACTTAAGGTTTGGAGTACCGACTGGAACTGGTATTGCAGCCATAAATGCTGTCACATTCGTGGTATCTAAAACAGTGATTTTGAGATATTCCAGCGAAAACCGGTTATACGATCAGCTAATTGTCCAAGCTTTATGACATAATAGTTTTCTTTTGGAATTTCTAACGGGACTTTCCAACACTGGAATGCAAAGTGCGAGAAAGTGCTTACTTACTTTCAATTTGTCAACAGTGCAGTGCAAGAAGTGAATTTAAAAAATTCTAATAAATTATAAAGCACGGTTTAACCCCATTTGTATATAATGGATATTGTTCATAACGGTATATATTTTGTTTATACATTTACATGAATTAATAACTTGTGCTGTGTTTTGCGAAAATACGTGGTAAAGTGTGCGTCCTATTTAGTTTGTAAATTTTGTGGATTAGAATGTTTTGGCTTAGTACTCAACCCAACAAAAAGTCGTCCAAAACAAAAAACTTCATATGAAAAACAACGTCGGTTGAGTACTAGCCTTAAGGGTAGATAAAATTTGACCAAGCAGCCGAAATATAAGTAGTTTGGAAAAAATGGGCAAATAAATCAGCAATTTCAGAATCCGACGATGCTGTTTTTGAAAATTCGAATTTACATCGATTTAAATACATGGAACAGCCATGACTATTGAGAACATTAAAATCTGAACGAGCCACAACATATTTCGCAAAATCAGATGGCTTACCCGATTTTTTATACTTTTTATAAGTGTTGGATTTAAGATTTTTAAGTCTTTTTAATTTAATTTATTTTGGTTTTATCCCAGTGCTACAGGCTAAGTGAAGCCTTTTAGTTATGGCACCAGTCACTACGGGTACAATATTTTTACATTACATTTACATTTTGTCTTACTTACTAACATTATAAAATCTTAAAAACAAAAAAACATAAGAAAAAACATTTTTATTACAATTAACAAAAAGAAAAATAATTATAGATAAAATTAAAGTTAAAATTAGAGTGTGCCTTGAAGGTGGGAAAATAATTCAGTTTTGAATTTTGTATAATTTTTAATGTTTTTTTATATTATTTGGAAGATTGTTCCAGTGGCGAACAGTTTGGATAAAGAAATGCTTTTCTGCCAATCCAAGTTTTAATCGTTTGGAAATAATATTATTTGTTCTAGCAGATACTGACATTTGCAAGAGTTCAGTTAGGTACTGTGGTTCCTTCCTGAAAATCAACTTATGTAAAAATAAAAGAGTTCTAAACTTAATCCAGGACTCAAAACTTAGCTTGAAAATCTTTGAGGAGTAAGCTGTTACATGCGCTGCGCGATCCAAGTTAAAAATATATCGCGCTATTGAGTTAAACGCAAGTTTCAGCTTACGCAAACTTGCTGCGTCAGAGGATGCAAAAATTTCAAGTCCATAAAATAGAGTTGGTATAATGCAAGCTTTAGCTACTAACATTCTTATGTTCTGAGGTATAAGATTCTGGGTTACAAAAAGCTGCCTGAGCATAGCATAGGTTTTCCCAGTGGCCTTAGTAATATGGATATCCCATGTCAACGTGGTGTTAAATTCTATGCCAAGATTTGTGGCCCTTTCGACATAATTAACAGCTACGTTGTTAACATTGACTTTTGGAAGCAAAATTGGGCTTATATTTTGTTTTACTGGGATTTAGATGCAGCCCGATCGCCTTCGCCCAATTACTTATTTTTTGGATTTCATTGTTGCTAATTCTAATATATTCATTAATTTGGCCTTAGGGACGACTTACATAAAGCTGGACATTATCTGCATAAAGTGTACATCACAGTCAGACAAACATTTAGGAAGATCATTTATGTATAAGGAGAAGAGCAATGGGCCTACAATTGACCTTTGTGGGACCCCCTGTGCTAGGGGCAAGAGATCAGATCTCAGATTTCCCGAGACGACTGCCTGCAATCTGTTTGTAAGGTAGGTTTGGAGAAGCTTTCTTGCACTTGGAGAAAAACTATACAGCGTTCGCAGTTTGGTACAAAGAATCACATGGTCAATAGAGTCAAAAGCTTTGCTAAAGTCAAGAAGGGTTAATAGTGTCACTTTACTTTCGTCAATCTGCTGGCGTATGTCTTTAGAAATCTTCAAGATGGCAGTAGTACAGCTTCTATTCTTTATGAACCCAGATTGCTTGTTGCTGAGGAAAGAGTTATTTTCCAGGTATGACTGAATTTGCTGGGCATCTAGGCGTTCAAATGATTTGGACAGAAATGGGAGTATTGAGATGGGACGAAATTCATTTTTAGGTTTAGAAATCGGGAGTATCTTAGCCCTTGTGATAAATTAACTTTGGTACCAATATTTTTATGAATTTGGGGCTGATGTTGTCCAGACCTTCTGCATTGGATTTAACACTTAGTAAACATTCAAGAACATCACTTGGACGAACACACATAAAGCTAAAGATATTATCACAGATGGTTGTCGAATTCAGGTACATATTTTGACGAGGACTGGAAAAATTGACGCGAGCAAACTTTTCATTGAGAGCATCCACATCTAGGTCTGACTTAGCAGCCTGAGTTTGTTTGCCTATCCCCATACCTCTAAGCTCCTTCCAAACTTGACCAGACGTATATGCATTTCCAAATTTATGGTTATAAAAACTTCGTTTGGAGACTACTATCTTTCTCGTGACATCAGTTCTGATCTGTTTAAAAATATTGTACAAATGGTCAGTTCGATATCGTTTCCAGCGCTTATAGGCTGCGTCCCGCAATCGAATTAGACCCTTTATTTCTAAGGTAAACCAAGGCTGGTCTACTGGCTTTAGAATTTTAGTTCTAGCTGGGACACACTTCTCAAATAGTTGTCTAACATTATCAGGATACATTAGTACACGAGAATTTGTTATGATAGAGGGAGGATCGTTAAGAAACAAAGTGAACAGCAAAGGGCCCAGATGACTATCCTGGGGCACTCCACGTCACGAATCATGTGGATCATTTTTGAAACAGCGTTCTTAAATATAACCCTCTGAGTCCTCCCATTCAAATAACTTGAAATCCAAGTTAAAAGATTACATGGAAACCCAAGTCTAGTTTGAATAAAAAAACAGAGTGGTTAAGGTCAAAGGCTTTACTGAAATCTGTATATATAACGTCAGTGCGCATTTTATTGTTAAATCCATTTATTACAATAGATGTCAATTCAAGTAGGTTGGTGGTAGTCGATCTTCGCTTAACAAATCCATGCTGACACGGTGATATTAGCGAGGAACATAAATGCTGCAAATGAGAAGTAATAACACATTCAAATGTTTTAGGAATTGCCGACAATTTAGAAATGCCTCTATAATTCTAGGCATCCGCCTTCGCACCCTTTTTGTGGAGTGGAATAATGAAAGAGTCCTTCCAGATAGTTGGAAAAACTGATGATGAAATAGACAAATGAAAAAGTTTAAGAATCGGTTTACAAATGGTTGAAGCACAAAACTTAAGCACACTCCCAGGGAGTCCATCAGGACCGGGAGAATACGTTGGCGTTGTTGTTGTTAAATCTCTTAAGAGAGAACTTCTGGTAATTATAGATGAAAAAGTAAAATTTGCCCTATTTAAGGAATTAGGGTAGTTTGATTTAGACCATAAAGGGGAGATTTAAGTAGTTTGGAAAAAGTCGGCAAATAAATCAGCAATTTCAGAGTAAGTCGATGCCTCCATTGAGTTAAAACGAACCGATGAAGGTAAAGCTGATGACTTACGCTTGGCGCTGACAAAGTTATAAAACTGCTTCGGGTCATTTGTAAATTCAAATGTACAACGATTTAAATAAATGGAATAGCAATGGCTGTTAAGAACATTAAAATCAGATCGAGCCACCACATATTTCGAAAAATCGGATAGCTTTACCGATTTTTTTTACTTTTTATAAGTGTTTGTTTTAAGATTTGTAAGTCTTTGAAGTGCATTTGTAAACCAGGTGGGCCTGTTCATCAGAAACGCATTCATTAAAAAAAGTGTTTAGAACGCTATAGAAAAGTTAAGTTGCACTTTCGATGGCCACACAGTTATAAAGATCTGTCCAATTATATTGCGAAATCATAAGGTTTGTTGCAGTTGGAGTCGATTGTCAGATAGATTTATCGATAGGTCAGGACGATAAGGCGATGGTCTTGATGGCGCCCCCCTGTGGGGAATCTGGAGGACGATCTGGCCATTTGGAGTAATCCCGGTTCGCTCAGGGATTACTCTCCCGTGGCCTTGAATCTGTCCGATGACCCAGTTTTGGGAGAGGCAAGGGAATATGGCAATACCGCCATGATGATAGGCAGATTAGAATAGTCGCAGCCATATTGCCCCAGAAGCTAGACGCAGCGGGAGTTACTTGAACAAGTGTTTGTGCGAAAAAACAGAGAAAAGTGAGTGTTAGCGTGTTAGGTTTATTAGTGTACTGTATTAACAAATAATTGTCTGTAACCGTGTGGGCAACCGGGGTCCCAACACCAAGGGCCCCGGAAGATTTATCCCAGAAGATTTATTTGGAAATTAATTTTGGAAGTGAGGTTGGAAATTCTTCTACAACCCATACACACCTTGGGAGATTGGGGGAGCATAGTTACGCGGCGCCTGCAGACTTTTCCCAGGGAAGCAAGTTCCTCTGCTTTGACCGCCTAAGTTTTGAAACGGCGGCCAACTGTGATATTAAAGGCTGAAGAAAGATAAATGAATTAATGCAAGAACAACAATAATACTTACCACCGATATTAAATGTAATTGAAGACCGAAATGTGTGAGTAAGTCGTCACTGTGGGGGAGATGGAGCTGTCGTAGGCGCGAGGAGTGACTCCGGCTGACCAAGAATGGGTGATGCCTCTGCGGAATCCTCCGGGGCATCCTTGGTTGGGTGGGCGTGCTTGGCTAGGTCATCAATAGCCACCAAAACAATTAAAATTTCCCGTCACTTGTAGTAATTTGCCTTTGTTTACGTTTTATATGTAGTGATGACCGATAGTTTAGTGATGTGAGACTGCGTAGTTGTCGATATTTATGTTGCGAGCTGTGGCATTAGGGGGACTCCGCCCTGAGGGAAAACTGAGCTAGCGGCACTGCCAAAGGGAAAATTAGCAGTTCGTAACATAGTGGCGCCCAAATTTAAACAATAAAATTGTCGAGGCGGCGACGTCTCGCCCATTGATGTCCCTGACTCCCCTCGTCATCCCCGACGGTGGTTTGCAATATTCGTTGCAATTGCATCGGAGGTGATGACGGGGAAGTCAAACGGCGTACCAAAAATATGCATAGAATAGGAGGCTTGGTCAGCAAATTTGTGCCGACAAATTGCTCCTGGTCACAGGTTTTCCAGTAAAACAGTGATGGCATCCCGGCAGAAGCCAGGTTTTGCATCACGGGGTACATCGTGTGATAGCGAGTACACTGAAAGAAATCTGTGATAAATTCTGTGATATATTAGGTTAGAAAGCTTGTTTTTTGTTATTTATTTATTTAAAATGTTATTTTGTTTAGAATGTATTAAATTCCTGGGTTTTTCTCCCCGTCCTGAATTTCTAATTTTATGTCGGTTTTAAACTTAAATGGTAATCGTGACCCGTAGCAGCCCTACGCGCTGCACGGTTACCGCGATTTAAAATAGAAAACGCCGATGGGAAGGAAAAGCCAGCAGGAGTAAAACCAGCCAAAGTCCTTAACTGGCGGCTATCACCACGAGTGATAGCCAGTCCAGTTGACGAACGGCTAGGAGGTGACGGGAAAGTTGGGTTTTGGAGAAAGCCCAGGACGGGTTAAGTCGGAAGTCCACCGGCGAGGGTCAGTTCCATCTCCCCACGTCCAAATCTGTGAAGGGAAAGGAATAAGAAAATTTAAATAGGTAATTTGTGAAGCAGATGTTTGTGATTAGGAAAGTTTGAGTAATTGTTATATATTTTCACTGTTAGTTATTCGTGTTTATTTATTTATCTTATTTATTATCATATTTATTATCATATTTATTTATTCTTATTTATTTATTATCGTATTTGTGCATCCTTATTTATTTATTTATTATTTAGATTATTTATTTATTAGATTATTTATTATTATTTATTGGTTTTGGGTTATTGGTTAGTTAGGGAAAGAATGGAGAAGGATGCAGACAATAGGCATGGCCATCAGCTAAGGTCGATGGGTCTTCCCAACGCCGACGAAGACGCACTCTGGTCCTCAGACGGAGAGGGCGCTGCAGGGCTGGTGCGAATGTCGCTGGCTGGGGGTTTACCCAGAACGCCGGTAGGCGGTGGTCCAGTGGATCGGATTAGGGATCAACCGGTGGACATCGAACAGCATCGGTCACCCAGAAATCTCGATTTCAAGGGGTTCGCCGCGGCGCGGGATAAACTGGCGGTTTCGAAGAAGAAGGATCCTCAGGAGCCAAACCTGGAACGGGACTCGGCAGCTGAATCGGCGGCGAATGCAGCGCTAGCACAAGCGGCACAAACATTCCGCGCGTCCCTGGAGTCTGGGGTTAGCCAGTCGTTGAGGGAGGAGATCAGGAACGGATTCATGGACATGATGAAGTTGCTGAACGACGTCCTTCGGCCAGCCGAGAGCAGACCGTAGCCGCTACGGGAGAGCGAGGATCGCCAAGGATCACTGTTGGCCAGGTCCACGGGTCCAGAAGTCGCCCCAAGTGGTGCAGCTGGCGAAGTCCATCAGCGGCAGGAGACGGACAGAGGCATCCGAAGGCCTCCAGAGCTGCCACCCAGGCAGCGACCTCGGCCACTGGTGAACGAGTCTCCGGGAATCGACAGCAGCCTGAGCCAGGAACCGGAGTATCATCCGCCAGGCCGGAACGATCGCCACGCTCGGCATTGGCGTGTCGAGGATCGCAGGGCTGATGATTTTAGGGACGAGCCGCGGCTGTACGCCAACTCGGGAGCTGGCAACGGGAACCGATGGATCCGAGTGGACCGCTGGAATGTCTCCTTTGACGGCGAGGACGACCGCAATTCCGTCGACGATTTCGTGTTCCGTCTTGAGTTCCTGCAGCGGCAGCACCAGTGTCCGTGGAATGAAGTTCTGCGAAACTTCCACGCCCTCCTATCGGGCAGAGCAAGGGAGTGGTATTGGGTCCATGTACGCCAAGCCAGGGTGGACACTTGGAACCAGCTGCGCAGGGCTCTGATGGATCGGTTCCGTGGTCATCAGACGGAGCACGAAAGGATGCACAAGCTACTTCAGCGTGAGCAGCAGCCAGGAGAAGGCGTGGACGACTACGTTCACGCAATTCAGCAACTCGCCTCCCGCCTGAAAAAACCAATGCCAGAGCGGCAATTGGTGAAGGTGGTGAAAAAGGGCTTGAGGGATGGGATAGCCAGGTTTGTCTACGCAATGGATGTACTCACGGTGGATGAACTTCGGGAGGAGTGCGTCGAAGTGGAGAAGACGTTCGGTCGTCGAGGACGCGCTGCGTACGGGCAGCTGAACAAGTTGCGGGTCAGCGAAGCGCGCATACCGGGCGAAGTCGACGAGCAGGAGATCCTGGAAGTGGACGAGATCCGTGGACGGCCTAGAAATCCTTTCAAGCCAGGCTGCTGGAATTGCGGAGCCGCGGAGCACGGATTCCGAGACTGCCCGTCCACGGAGTGGAAGAGGTTCTGCTTCAAGTGCGGCAGACCGGACACCATTACACCAAATTGCCCAGAGTGTGCGGAAAACGGTCGACTGGGCAGTCAAAAAGTGGGAGGGACTCGCCCAGATTGGAATCCCACGAAGTAGTGCCTAAGATAGACAGACAGACAGATAGACAGACATAATAAATAATCACATATATAGCCAAGCGAATAGTAATATGTACTTGTTAAGGTACCTACCGGCTGAAGAACGGCTACGGCGATATATGGAAGCGCGAAACAGGATCTTTGCAGACCATCAACTGAGCGGCATGCGTATCGTCTCACGGAGAGTCCAGAAGGCAAGGGAACGCTTTAGGCAGCGGAGATCCCGACGACGAGAGGTGGTGGCTGCCGTGAAGCGCATCGATTCCGGCGATCCGAAACCCTTTGCCAACGTTGAGGTCATGGGCAAGCAGCTCACAGACTTGTTGGACACAGGGGCCAGTATTAGCGTGCTGGGCAAACATTGCAGAGAGCTCGTGGAAACGCTGGGGGTGACGGCTCAGCCGTATTTCTCGGTGGTCCGGACGGCTTCTGGCGAGGATCGTTCAATTATCGGACGCGTGGAGCTACCTGTGAAGTACAAAGGCGTGAGTAAGCTGATCATGTTCTACCTTTGCCCATACCTGGAACAAGCAGCGTACTTCGGAGTCGACTTCTGGCGTGCGTTTGGACTAGCTCCAGCCGTCGTAGGAAACCCGGTGCCGAGAGTCGTCAAGGCAGCTGAAGAAATCCATGCCAGCCAGATGGAACACTACGCCGATCAGGAGGATGAGGACGAGATGAAGGAGGAACCGGAATCCTGGAGCCTTTCTGCGGAGGAAAAGAAGGCATTAGAGAAGGTCAAGGAAGAGTTTCTTACCTTTGAACGGGATGGCCTAGGAACCACCAACCTGGAAAAGCATTCTATTGAGCTGATCGAGGGAGCCCGGGTGTTCAAGGATCGTCCGTACCCGATGTCTCCGGCGAAGCAAAAGGTGGTCGAGGATGAAATTGACAAAATGCTGGAACTGGGTGTTATCGAGGAGAGCAAAAGCCCGTGGAGCAATCGCACAACGGTGGTATCGAAGCCCGGGAAAGACAGGTTCTGTCTGGATGCCCGTAAGCTGAACGCGCTGACGGTCAAGGATGCGTATCCTTTGCCCAGTATCGATGGAATCCTCTCCAGGATAGATCAGACGCATTACATCTCCAGCGTAGATCTCAAGTTTGCGTTCTGGCAGATCGAACTGGATGACAAAAGCAAGGAGTACACGGCGTTCACGGTTCCAGGCAGACCGTTGTACCAGTTCCGGATGATGCCATTTGGACTGTGCAACGCGGCGCAACGCTTGGTGCGACTTAAGGATCGGGTGATACCAGCGGAACTCAGATCCAACGTTTTCGTCTACCTTGACGATCTCCTAATCCTCGCTCCAGATTTCCAGACGCACCTGAAGTACTTGCTTCGCGTAGCCCAAAGTCTGAAAGCAGCAGGATTGACGATAGGGTTAAAGAAATCGAAATTCTGCTTTAAGGCTTTAACGTACCTGAGGTTTATAGTCGGAGGTGGACTCCTGCGGATGGATCCTGGACGAGTGTCAGCAATTCAGAAGATGCCTTACCCGAAATCCATGAAGGAAGTAAGAGCCTTCCTTGGCACTGCTGGGTGGTATCGACGATTTGTGAAGAACTTCGCCACGCTGGCTGCACCGCTTTTCGAAGCCTTTAAGAAGACGGGAAACACGAGGTTTTCATTGAATCCCAGCGCAACACAGGCAGTCGATGACCTAAAGCTGGCCTTGACGAGCGCGCCGGTCCTGGTTCATGCGGACTTCAAGAAACATTTCTTCATCCAGTGCGACGCATCTCACGTTGGCGTCGGTGCAGTTTTGTTTCAGCGGAACCAGGACGGAGACGAGCAACCTATCGCGTTCTTCTCGGCCAAGATGAACAAGCACCAGGTGAACTACTCAGTCACGGAGAAAGAGTGTCTGGCAGCCATCCTGGCCATTCGAAAATTCAGACCGTATGTGGAGGGGATGCCGTTCACATGCATCACCGATCACGCCAGTCTGAAGTGGTTGATGACGATGAAGGATCTGTCAGGACGACTTGCGAGATGGTCTCTCCAGCTGCAGGGTTACGATTTCGGCATTGAGCATCGTAAAGGCAGCGAGAACGTAGTTGCCGATACTCTCTCCCGCTGCATCGAGGAAGTCCTCATAGATCCAACGGAGTTGTTAGGATTCGAGACGACCGAGTTTGCTGCAGAGGATTATTTGGAGTTAGTGCAAGATGTAGAGTCCAACAGGAAGCACTTACCGGACCTCAAAGTGGACGGCGGGCTGATTTTCAAGCGTTTGGGTAATCCGAATCTGGATGATGAACTGGAAGGATCCGAGTGGAAGCTGTGGATTCCGCAGAGCCTAACGCACAGCCTGATAGAGCGTGCCCATTCGGACCCCAAGGCTGGCCATGGTGGAATGGCGAAGACGTTGGAGACCATACGACGCCAGTTCTATTGGCCAGGGATGACTATCCAGGTGCGTGAATCCGTCCGGGCTTGCGAGGTGTGCAAGGAGTCCAAAGCGTCTAACTTCAGGATGCAGGTGGGAATTGGGAAAAGGGTAGAGACGGAAAGGCCATTCCAGAAACTCTACATCGATTTCCTGGGCAAGTATCCGAGGTCCAAGAGTGGTCACGCGTGGATTTTCATCGTGGTGGACCATTTCTCCAAGTACACCTTCCTAAAAGCCATGAAGGATGCGACGGCGTCAAACGTGGTGACTTTCCTGGTGAATGAGGTGTTCTACAAGTTCGGTGTGCCTGAAATTATACATTCGGATAATGGGAAGCAGTTCACATCCAAACGCCATCCGGAACGCTGTCCATTCGGCTACCGGAGAAGCGCCGTTCTTCACAGTATTCGGCCATCATATGTTCCTCAACGGTTCCAGCTACAAGCTAGCCAGACAACTCCGGTCTCTGTGCGACCACGAGATGGCGGAAATGCAGACCAAGGACAAGCTTCGGATAATCCATGCCAAGGTTCAGAAGCAGCTGAAGGGCGCATATGAGATGAGTCGACAACGATATGATAAGCGAGCCCGTACGCTACTCGCCAAACCAGGTCAGGAAGTCTTCCGCCGCAACTTCGTGCTGAGTGACTTCAGCAAATCCTTCAATGCGAAGTTTGCTCGCAAGTTCCTGAAGGCCAGGGTGGTCAAATCTGTTGGCGGCAATGCATACTTGCTGGAGAACCTTCAGGGCCGCAGGCTGGGAGTGTATCACGCTAAGGACATCCGGCTGTGATCTGTAAAAAAGGACACACAAAGTACACAAGCATAACAGCAACATCAATAATACTTCCCGTCATGCGTGGGCCCCGCGTAAGGCGCCGTTCGAACTGCAGGACGATGTCAGTGCCGTGTTGATTCCTGCCGTATCTCCAAAGCTACCAATTATTTCGTCGTTCTGCTGGGACTCCGGGTAGCGCCTCTCGAAATCTTTGGTTGGTGTTGCAGTTGGAGTCGATTGTCAGATAGATTTTATCGATAGGTCAGGACGATAAGGCGATGGTCTTGGTGGCGCCCCCCTGTGGGGAATCTGGAGGACGATCTGGCCATTTCGAGTAATCCCGGTTCGCTCAGGGATTACTCTCCCGTGGCCTTGAATCTGTCCGATGACCCAGTTTTGGGAGAGGCAAGGGAATATGGCAATACCGCCATGATGATAGGCAGATTAGAATAGTCGCAGCCATATTGCCCGAGAAGCTAGACGCAGCGGGAGTTACTTGAACAAGTGTTTGTGCGAAAAAACAGAGAAAAGTGAGTGTTAGCGTGTTAGGTTTATTAGTGTACTGTATTAACAAATAATTGTCTGTAGAGCAACCGGGGTCCCCGGAAGATTTATCCCAGAAGATTTATTTGGAAATTAATTTTGGAAGTGAGGTTGGAAATTCTTCTACAACCCATACACACCTTGTGGTGGATCCGAGAGCCTGATGTGGTTATATCCCTGAAGCCGTTTGGACTCAGCTAGACGACTCCTACCCTGCCTTCCTCGTACGCCGTCCACGCCAGGCAGCCGATCTCCGGTGAGTCCGTTCCGGGGTATCAGTCCCTCTCGCCTTCGGGTCCAACGGCATCAATTTGCGCGGCGGTGAACGGCCACGCCATTTTATAGACCATCACCATTCCTCGGGGCTTTCCGGGCTTAAACGGCCGCTGGCCTCCAGCGGAATAGCCCTCGTCCGGGATAAACTATCGCCATTTATCTAGCCTAGAAGTGGCTAAAAATTATAATAATTAGTTATATGTATATCTTTGTAAATATTAATCGGAATACTTCTCTTGGTTACTTGTAAATTTATCCGGATCCAGACCCTAAAACCATAGTTGTCCTCAGTGTTGCCTATTGAAAGGGTCGCGAGCCTTAGTTTTCGGTGGGGGAGATTGCAGCGCGCAATTACATCTTTGGCCTGTCCCTTCTTTTCCCCAGGAGCTCCTTTGGATCAGGTGACCCGACACACAGATAGTGTGTCTTATTTGCGCCTCGTTTTAGTGTGAGCTCCACCAACAAATGACTGGTGGAGCATAGTTACGCGGCGCCTGCAGACTTTTCCCAGGGAAGCAAGTTCCTCTGCTTTGACCGCCTAAGTTTTGAAACGGCGGCCAACTGTGATATTAAAGGCTGAAGAAAGATAAATGAATTAATGCAAGAACAACAATAATACTTACCACCGATATTAAATGTAATTGAAGACCGAAATGTGTGAGTAAGTCGTCACTGTGGGGGAGATGGAGCTGTCGTAGGCGCGAGGAGTGACTCCGGCTGACCAAGAATGGGTGATGCCTCTGCGGAATCCTCCGGGGCATCCTTGGTTGGGTGGGCGTGCTTGGCTAGGTCATCAATAGCCACCAAAACAATTAAAATTTCCCGTCACTTGTAGTAATTTGCCTTTGTTTACGTTTTATATGTAGTGATGACCGATAGTTTAGTGATGTGAGACTGCGTAGTTGTCGATATTTATGTTGCGAGCTGTGGCATTAGGGGGACTCCGCCCTGAGGGAAAACTGAGCTAGCGGCACTGCCAAAAGGAAAATTAGCAGTTCGTAACAGGTTAAGTTATTATAGTCACATTTCCGAAAGCATTTCATTTTAGTTGTAGAAACTAAAGGAGAGGTGGTATCAAGGTAGGGGAGAAAAAGTGTCAATTCCATAGTTGGGTGGTATCGGTCTTCTGGTACCACAAGAGCGTCAATTCTGGATACTGAGACTTCAGACGGATCTGAAACAAACACAAGATCTAATTGTCTATTTAAAGAATTTCGTATAAAGCTAACTTGCTGTAACGATAATTCTAAAAGGCCATCCACAAAGTCATGGGCGGATAAAGGTAGAGCGACAAGTGAGTCAGTAGGAGGGGACCAAGAAATATCCGGGAGATTGAAGTCACCCAAAACAATTAAAAGGTCCCTATTGGAAAGAAAGGAAAGAATAGATTTAATAGCAGATATATGTTGCTCATAAATTATTAAATCAGAGCCAGGAGGAATATAAGAGCAGGTTACAAAAATAGATAAGGATTGAATGGAAACTTTGACACTAACAAATTCAATATCGTTAATTCTCTCCGATGTTAAACTAGAGGTAACGGCAACCATCCCCCCCACGCGGGGAGCGATCGGTCCTGTAGGTGTTAAAGTTCATTGACAAAACTTCAGAGTCAGATATCTCTGGTTTCAGCCAAGTTTCCGTAAAAACCAAAATATCTTCAATAAATGCAGAGGAGTCAGCATAAAGCTTTTGTAGCTTAATATTTAGTCCTTTAACATTTTGATAAGCCAAAAATGAACCTGTTAGTTTTTTGGCACAGTGGAAGGCCTGTTATTAGGCACAGTGGAAAGCCGATTATTAGGCACAGTGGGAAGCCTGTTATTTGTTCTCGGTTTATTATGAACAAATTCTTTTATTACCAAATCATCATTAAGCCAAAAGCTTTCAGAAAGTAGTACATTAAACACATCAGGCGGAGCAAATATTTTAAAAGAAGATATCCTACGGGCGTACGAAAATCGAAATTGTTCAACTTCAATGTCCTCGGATGGAAATTTTTCACGTATGAATTCCATAGCATCCTCAGATTTGGTATCCGGGGTAAATCTAGAAACAAACAATTGCTTCCTATGTGGAACAACTGAAAGTTTCTTACGCCCCCCAGCAGCAGTCTGAACCTCACTCGGCTGGGACCCAAAAGCGGTTCCTACTGTATCTACGGTCAGCACCGACTTCTGTTCCTCAGGTTGGCATCCAGAAACAGGGTCACCTCCGGAACTGGCTGTTACCATAGGCACAGGTGGCTCGCTTACCCCTGCGCCGACCGGAACTGCTGCAGCTACCGAGTTCAATGTTTTGTTTTGTTTCACGGTCTTATTAACTGCCCCTGAGCTGGCTTTTTTGCGTTTAGGCGACTCGGTTAATAATAATTTCTTATTATTAAATTGGTCACAAACTGAGTTGAACCCGTCATTGAGCTGTTTGAAAACTCGTGAAAGGTTCAATAGGCCGTCTCGAGTCTGCCTCATAAAGCTGCTCATTTCGACTGTCATTTCCTTGCAGGACTCACATGCCCACATGAGACTGGTACGCATTTCAGTCTTTAACTCTGCCAGTAAATCCTGCACATTTAACGTGCATGACCGAATCGCAGAGCCAACAGATAAAAAAAGAATCTTTGGTTGACATCGGAAGAGAACAACTTTTCTTTGTACAGATAAGGGCCATTTTATAGGAAAAAAAGATTATTCAAAGAAATAGGAAATAAAATGTGGAAAATATACCTCGAGTAAATTTGGCACTGGGATCAAATTCCAAAACCGCAAAAAACACAAAACACGATTGTATAAGAGCGCGAGATCGCGAATTAAGTCGAGAGCAAGAGAGCGCGAGAGAAAAAGTGTTCAATCGACTGAGCGTGGCGAGTGAGAGAGTGAGAGAGAGACTATGAGAAAAGCACCCAAGAGTCTACAAGAAATTTGTTTTAGTTTTTTTTCCGAGAGAGCGAAATTACAGTTATAATAGAGCGGAAAAGAGAGAGAGAGAAAGAGAGGGAATACAAGAGCAAATTTAGAGAGTGCCAAATAACACCAACAAAGCCAAGATATTAAACAAATCTAATGGAAATTGTTAAAATAACTAAAACCACATACCCGTTAAACAGGGAGATCGATTTAAAACACTAACTCGATTGTATGGCAAACTTTGTTAGTAAGCTAAACACAAAACACTTGCGAAAAAATCACAAAAATAAATCAAAAACTTAGAGCACAGGTAAACACAACCGTTCACAAGCGACGCTAAATCGATTTTGTATTGCAGATGGGCTTTAAATGTCATCCGACCGTCAAGCATGATGCCGAGGTACTTTATGGACCTTCCAGAAAGGATTTCTGTAGCTCCAACGGTGACAGTAGCCTGCTCTACTTTTGTTCTACTGCGGGCCAAAATGTATGCTGTTGTGCGTACGAAAACATCAATGTTTGCAGAAAAGTGCCAAAATATGTTTTGCACTTCGTAAATATAACTAATATTAATTAAACGTGTACTTTGTACTCCAATAAAGTTCCAAAGTTGCTATAAATTACCAAAAACAGCACAAATTTGGTTTTGCTTACAACAATTTTTGATATTAATATTGACTAGGCAGAGGTGTAGTAAGTGCGGAGTGTGGGGTACGGGAGGTTAGGCTCCCCCCCAGTCAGCAATATGTATGCATATGTTATAAACGTTCAGATATGTTTTTAAACTATTTTCTTAACCTATTTATTGTATTATTGTACAATAAAATTAGGAGAACGCTATTTTACGAAAGTTTTCCCGAGTTGAAATCCCCCTTCGTTAATGTTGAGCTGAGCAACTGCTCTTCAGTCAGCTGTTATCGGATGGTAGATGGTGGATGGAGTTCTGTGGGAACACGAGTTTCACATTCTTCAAAAATCCTAACCGTTTCAAACGGATGGACTCTATGGGAAGAAGCTATAAAGGTCTACTATGTACTCCTATAACGTTCCAAAGTTGGTATAAATTACCAAAACAAATTTGGTTTTGTTTACAAATTTACCATATTAATATTGGGTAGACAGAGGCGTAGTAAGAGCGGAGTGTGGGGTCACACACAAACTCAACTCCCGAGCATGCTGGTTGTGTTTTCTATAGAGTAAAGAATTTGTGCATTTTTCACATTTGGACTGTATAGATTTGAACCTTTAGTGCTGGGAGTCTTTCTGCCTGCAATTTCTCTGCTAACCCTAATTAAGCGCGATTTAATCTCCAAACTGGGTAAGTTTTAAGCTGGAAAATATAGTGAAAAAGGAAAAGTGAGCAAAGAAAAGAGAAAAAAAATGGCCGATGCCGACATGTCGGCGGCTGGCCCAGAGGAGGATGCTGACATTTCTGGTGAAGAGGTGTCGGGTGATGCTAACTTTAAAACAGTTGGAAGAAAACCAACAAAAAGATTGAAGAACAATAAAGACAACTCTAAAGTCTTCGACAAGATTAAAAATGGTGGCATCATGAACGAGGCTATAAATGAAATTTTAGGTGTAACTCCAAAAAACAATGCGATGGTTGTTGAGAACGGCTCTATAACATCTAAATCCAGTTCTACGAATTCTATTAATTCAGTTGTTGCAGTATCTATAAACAAAACATCTGCTACATCGCAGGAGAATGCTGACTCTAACCTAAAAACAACTCCAGTTACCGGCGCGTTTACCAGGGATGACATAAACTTATATGAAGAGAGCCACAATGGTCAGGCTTGGGTTTTTGTTAAAACAAGCAAATGCAAGGAATTGTATTTGTATGAAAAAATTAAGAATCTAAATCTGAAAGGTATACAAAGCATCAAAGCTGTAGGCATTTCGATGTTTAAAATTTATATGTGCTCGGAAAGGGATGCCAATTCACTTGTATTAAACAAAAAGCTTGAAAGCATTAATTTTGAGGCTTTTTTTTCAAAAAGCTACACTGAAACATATGGAGTTATTAAGGGCATTCCCCTGTCTTATTCTGAGGAGGAACTGCTCCATAATATAGAGTCGGAAGTTAAGATTAAGTCGGTAGAGAGGTTGCTCATGAAGTCGAAAGAAAAGTCAAGAAATGCTGATGGAAAAGTGGAACTAGTTCCTACTCTCTCGGTTAAGATAGGTTTTTCCAACGATGAAATTCCCTCGTCAATAAGACTCTTTGGGATATATTCTCTGTTTGTGTTACATTTCAAACCTAAGGTAAGGCTGTGTTTAAAATGTGGTTTTTTGGCACAGTGGAAGGCCTGTTATTAGGCACAGTGGAAAGCCGATTATTAGGCACAGTGGGAAGCCTGTTATTTGTTCTCGGTTTATTATGAACAAATTCTTTTATTACCAAATCATCATTAAGCCAAAAGCTTTCAGAAAGTAGTACATTAAACACATCAGGCGGAGCAAATATTTTAAAAGAAGATATCCTACGGGCGTACGAAAATCGAAATTGTTCAACTTCAATGTCCTCGGATGGAAATTTTTCACGTATGAATTCCATAGCATCCTCAGATTTGGTATCCGGGGTAAATCTAGAAACAAACAATTGCTTCCTATGTGGAACAACTGAAAGTTTCTTACGCCCCCCAGCAGCAGTCTGAACCTCACTCGGCTGGGACCCAAAAGCGGTTCCTACTGTATCTACGGTCAGCACCGACTTCTGTTCCTCAGGTTGGCATCCAGAAACAGGGTCACCTCCGGAACTGGCTGTTACCATAGGCACAGGTGGCTCGCTTACCCCTGCGCCGACCGGAACTGCTGCAGCTACCGAGTTCAATGTTTTGTTTTGTTTCACGGTCTTATTAACTGCCCCTGAGCTGGCTTTTTTGCGTTTAGGCGACTCGGTTAATAATAATTTCTTATTATTAAATTGGTCACAAACTGAGTTGAACCCGTCATTGAGCTGTTTGAAAACTCGTGAAAGGTTCAATAGGCCGTCTCGAGTCTGCCTCATAAAGCTGCTCATTTCGACTGTCATTTCCTTGCAGGACTCACATGCCCACATGAGACTGGTACGCATTTCAGTCTTTAACTCTGCCAGTAAATCCTGCACATTTAACGTGCATGACCGAATCGCAGAGCCAACAGATAAAAAAAGAATCTTTGGTTGACATCGGAAGAGAACAACTTTTCTTTGTACAGATAAGGGCCATTTTATAGGAAAAAAAGATTATTCAAAGAAATAGGAAATAAAATGTGGAAAATATACCTCGAGTAAATTTGGCACTGGGATCAAATTCCAAAACCGCAAAAAACACAAAACACGATTGTATAAGAGCGCGAGATCGCGAATTAAGTCGAGAGCAAGAGAGCGCGAGAGAAAAAGTGTTCAATCGACTGAGCGTGGCGAGTGAGAGAGTGAGAGAGAGACTATGAGAAAAGCACCCAAGAGTCTACAAGAAATTTGTTTTAGTTTTTTTTCCGAGAGAGCGAAATTACAGTTATAATAGAGCGGAAAAGAGAGAGAGAGAAAGAGAGGGAATACAAGAGCAAATTTAGAGAGTGCCAAATAACACCAACAAAGCCAAGATATTAAACAAATCTAATGGAAATTGTTAAAATAACTAAAACCACATACCCGTTAAACAGGGAGATCGATTTAAAACACTAACTCGATTGTATGGCAAACTTTGTTAGTAAGCTAAACACAAAACACTTGCGAAAAAATCACAAAAATAAATCAAAAACTTAGAGCACAGGTAAACACAACCGTTCACAAGCGACGCTAAATCGATTTTGTATTGCAGATGGGCTTTAAATGTCATCCGACCGTCAAGCATGATGCCGAGGTACTTTATGGACCTTCCAGAAAGGATTTCTGTAGCTCCAACGGTGACAGTAGCCTGCTCTACTTTTGTTCTACTGCGGGCCAAAATGTATGCTGTTGTGCGTACGAAAACATCAATGTTTGCAGAAAAGTGCCAAAATATGTTTTGCACTTCGTAAATATAACTAATATTAATTAAACGTGTACTTTGTACTCCAATAAAGTTCCAAAGTTGCTATAAATTACCAAAAACAGCACAAATTTGGTTTTGCTTACAACAATTTTTGATATTAATATTGACTAGGCAGAGGTGTAGTAAGTGCGGAGTGTGGGGTACGGGAGGTTAGGCTCCCCCCCAGTCAGCAATATGTATGCATATGTTATAAACGTTCAGATATGTTTTTAAACTATTTTCTTAACCTATTTATTGTATTATTGTACAATAAAATTAGGAGAACGCTATTTTACGAAAGTTTTCCCGAGTTGAAATCCCCCTTCGTTAATGTTGAGCTGAGCAACTGCTCTTCAGTCAGCTGTTATCGGATGGTAGATGGTGGATGGAGTTCTGTGGGAACACGAGTTTCACATTCTTCAAAAATCCTAACCGTTTCAAACGGATGGACTCTATGGGAAGAAGCTATAAAGGTCTACTATGTACTCCTATAACGTTCCAAAGTTGGTATAAATTACCAAAACAAATTTGGTTTTGTTTACAAATTTACCATATTAATATTGGGTAGACAGAGGCGTAGTAAGAGCGGAGTGTGGGGTCACACACAAACTCAACTCCCGAGCATGCTGGTTGTGTTTTCTATAGAGTAAAGAATTTGTGCATTTTTCACATTTGGACTGTATAGATTTGAACCTTTAGTGCTGGGAGTCTTTCTGCCTGCAATTTCTCTGCTAACCCTAATTAAGCGCGATTTAATCTCCAAACTGGGTAAGTTTTAAGCTGGAAAATATAGTGAAAAAGGAAAAGTGAGCAAAGAAAAGAGAAAAAAAAATGGCCGATGCCGACATGTCGGCGGCTGGCCCAGAGGAGGATGCTGACATTTCTGGTGAAGAGGTGTCGGGTGATGCTAACTTTAAAACAGTTGGAAGAAAACCAACAAAAAGATTGAAGAACAATAAAGACAACTCTAAAGTCTTCGACAAGATTAAAAATGGTGGCATCATGAACGAGGCTATAAATGAAATTTTAGGTGTAACTCCAAAAAACAATGCGATGGTTGTTGAGAACGGCTCTATAACATCTAAATCCAGTTCTACGAATTCTATTAATTCAGTTGTTGCAGTATCTATAAACAAAACATCTGCTACATCGCAGGAGAATGCTGACTCTAACCTAAAAACAACTCCAGTTACCGGCGCGTTTACCAGGGATGACATAAACTTATATGAAGAGAGCCACAATGGTCAGGCTTGGGTTTTTGTTAAAACAAGCAAATGCAAGGAATTGTATTTGTATGAAAAAATTAAGAATCTAAATCTGAAAGGTATACAAAGCATCAAAGCTGTAGGCATTTCGATGTTTAAAATTTATATGTGCTCGGAAAGGGATGCCAATTCACTTGTATTAAACAAAAAGCTTGAAAGCATTAATTTTGAGGCTTTTTTTTCAAAAAGCTACACTGAAACATATGGAGTTATTAAGGGCATTCCCCTGTCTTATTCTGAGGAGGAACTGCTCCATAATATAGAGTCGGAAGTTAAGATTAAGTCGGTAGAGAGGTTGCTCATGAAGTCGAAAGAAAAGTCAAGAAATGCTGATGGAAAAGTGGAACTAGTTCCTACTCTCTCGGTTAAGATAGGTTTTTCCAACGATGAAATTCCCTCGTCAATAAGACTCTTTGGGATATATTCTCTGTTTGTGTTACATTTCAAACCTAAGGTAAGGCTGTGTTTAAAATGTGGTCGTTTGGGACACACGCTGAATCGCTGTAAAGCAACTGTCAAAAAATGTCTAGCTTGTGGTAAACCAGGTGGTTGTCAGGTGGGTTGCAAAGGTGTAGAGTGCATTTTATGCAGGGAATCTGGTCATCGTGCTTGGAATGTGGGTCAATGTCAGGTGTGGAAAAAAGAAAGTGATATTTTAAAGCTCATGACAATAAAAAAATTAGCTCGTAAAAAAGTTCTTGAACAATATTTTCCGAAGAATTCTTTTGACCTTCTAAAGGATCAGGACAAAAACTTTCCAGTGTTGGACAAGACAGTCTCAAATACAGTCAACAATGATATCGCTGCAAATGCAGTGGTGACACCTAGAAGGTATACCTCGATTGTTCAAAGACCAGTAGTACCAACTTAAAAGGTTCACTACACGCAGGAACCTTATACGCATGATAACAGTGACTGGAAACCGAAATTTCCAGAAAAAACAGATGAAGTATTATCAATTTGCAATGACCTATTTAAAATCGTTTCACTCTTCTCGAATGAAAATTCTGAAATTAAAGAGGCTGTTGCTTCTTCGAATAACAATTTATATGACAATTAAATTTCTTCAATACAATGTCCAATCACTGATTGCTAATAAAAATAACCTAGAATTTCTTTTAAATCATGAAAACTATGATATTTCCTTTCTCTCTGAGGTTTTTTCTCATGATGGTCCACAGAATCGCAGAAAAATACTAAATTTCAAAACTATTGAGAAAACCAGACCAAATATCTACAGCCTTCAATGCCGAATGCATCTTTCAAAGATGTATGGCGCAGACTGATGGCCAGATTAGAAAACATTCAAAATGTAATAATAGCAGGAGACATTAATGCGAGAAATGTGACTTTTGGTGATTCGATTACCAACGCAAAAGGCAGGTTTCTTGAACAGGAAATGGCTGCGGCTGGGATTGTTTGTCTAAATAATGGAAAGCCTACTTTTAAAGCATATGTTGACAGATCCTCAAGTTCTGTTCTTAACCTCACGTTTACCAATTCAAGCGCCCATTTCATCTGGAGTATCAACCCTGTATGGATTGGTGGTAGCCACCACTTTCCAATCAATTTTGAGCTAAATACTGTCCTGAAAAAAAAAAAATTTCTAGCTAAAAATAGACTTAAATCTATGCTTGGTAAAATTAATGAACCCTCTTCAATCCAAGAGCTATCTGTCAAGATGAAGGAAAAAATGAGGTCAGCTACGTTCATATTAGCCAAAAATCAGCATCCAAAATATTGGTGGACTCAGGAATTAGCTTGAGAATTTAGGACAGGGGTGCTCAGTCCTATGGCACACGAGCACAATTGTTTTCGTAATAGCACTATGCATACGGCAGTGCACTCGCAATGCTTGCCTATGCACACCCCGAGTCCTCTTTGTCGCTGTCCGTAATAGATAAGAGCGAGCCAAGCCAACAACAAATTGCATTGAACTTTTTTTTTCTCCTCAACTCACGATGCAAAGTGTTGTTGTTTTTTTCATAACTGTTTGTGACTTGTTACTCGCGTGCGTGTGTTTTTACTTTAATGGTGTTTGTAACTGCACTGCCATAAGGCAGTTTTGAGCACCCCTGATTTAGGATAACGATGGCTGCCCAAAAGGAAGCCATTCGTGACTCTACCCCAGAGAAATGTAACAAGGCTTCTCTTTTCACAATCAGGTGTAAAGAAACAGTCAGATGGGCAAAGAAATCCAGGTACATGGAAAAGATTGAGGAAATCAACACTCAGCCCTCATCAAGAAAAGCGTGGCGCTTTCTTTCAAGCCTAAAAGGTAATCAATCTTCAGATCAAAGAGCGCTCAGCGAGAGCAATCATCAAAAATATCTCTAAATTCTGAAAAATCAAGTAGCTAGTACATACGTTTTCAGTCCAAGAGAATCTAATTCTCAGAATATGCTTGAAAGATTCTCCATAGGTGAACTGCAGCATGTTCTTTTAAAGAAAAAGGGTTCAGCAGGTGGTCTAGATGGCATAACCTATGAAATGGTGAATGCTTTGTCTGATAGTGCTAAAAAAGAACTGCTTAATATCTTTTATGAACATATTTCTAATTGTGAGCTACCACAGGAATGGAGATTAATCAAAGTCAGTCCAATCCCCAAGATAGGAAGAGACTTGGAAAATTTACGCAACTTTAGACCAATCTCACTTATCTCTGTCCCAGCGAAGACTATTAATGGCATTATCAAGAACAGAATCACATCGCTAATAGAGGAAAATGACGGTCTCCCTACAAGATCGTATGCGTATAGGAAAGACAGATCTGCTGGTATGTGTCTAAATGACATAATTTCAAATGTCACCTTTCAAAAACAAAAAGGAAACACAGTTCTGTTGGTATTTCTTGATATTATGGATGCGTATAATGCTGTGTGCCTGAAAACTCTAGATCTCCTACTCGGACTTGAACCAATTCCTCATATTTATACTGACTGGATCATTAACTTCTTATCAAAACGAGTTCTTGTCTTAGGAAATTGCACAGAAGAGGTTTGTGGTGGTATACCTCAGGGTAGCTGTCTATCTCCTCTTTTGTTCAATATATACTCAAAAAGACTACATCAAATTAATGATAACAACACAAGGATTTTTCAGTTTGCAGATGACTTTGTAATAATGGTTAGTCATAAAGTTGAAAGTCAAGCCATTGACATTATGAATGAAAAGATTCAAAATTTTCATCTCCTGTGTCAGGATATAAATCTCAACTTCAATCCAGCTAAGTCAGCAGCTATGCTGATGAAAGCAGGAAAAGAAAAGTAATTAATCTGTCTCTCAATAACATTAGAATTGACCAAGTCTTCAGCATAAAATTTCTTGGTAGGATAATTAACTCTAATATGTCAAACACTGATCAGGTCAGAAAAGTCAAATCCGATACAGAAAGTGGAAACCGTCTGATGCAAATGGCTACCACCATTAAAGCTGGTTTTCGCCCTAAAGTGGCAGTAAACATTTACAAAGCTTTATACGTTAAAAGCAGGAACACAGCATTTCATCCTTTTCTAACTTTAATGAGACCTCAAACAAACTAATAAGTACAGCTTAGCTCTCAGTGCTGAGAAGATGTGTAGGTGTCACTCCCAGTACCCCAACTCATCTTATCTATGCCTTAGCAGGGGAATTACCTCCGACATTCAGAGCGCAAATTCTAACAGCCAAATAATTGCTTAAGGTCATGTCAATAAATCCTGACACCTACAGTTTAGCAACGTTACTAGTTAAGGACTCTAGTTATAATAGATGCTACATGTTTTTTCAAGACATTTTTGATGAGACAAGACCAGCATCAATATATCAGTCTTCTAACAAACTAGAACTAATTAGGAAATCTTTTATCCAAAGTAAAAAAGACATGACGTTAGAACATATGCGCCATGATCACCTTGCATCACCCAATCTGCATGTTAATCTTAACTTCCTGATTCTTGCCACGGATGCCTCTATCTCGGATGAGACGGCAGGCATGGCTATTTGTGATATAACTAACAAAGTTAACTTAAAGTACAAATCGGACAAGAAGACGTCGTCTCTTTTTGCAGAACTTACTGCAATAAAACTTGCCATACAATATGCCTGTGATAAGAAGACTGAGTGTCTAGTAATATACACCGATAGTTTAGGCTCTATAAATTCCCTCAGGAGGAAAAGTTAAAAATGCTATCTGTGTGGCGAAATTCATGGTCTGCTCTCCTGGCAAGAGCTTAAACTAGCCAAAATTATCTGGACACCAGGCCATGCAGGTGTTAAGGTAAATGAGGAAGCTGACAGGGTGGCAAAACAAGCCACTACAGACGGTCGAACTATAGTAATAAACTACAACACAGTTGAAGCGCTCAGAGAGATTAAAAAAAGAGTTTATTCTAGCTGGAATGACCACTACAAGGAGCTATCTCGGTCTAAAGGATCTTTTTTTGCAGACATTTTTCCGAATATAGAAGAGACTCCATGGAATTCTCATTTAAAATGGGATGCTTATACCATCAAGCTAATCAACAGACTGCTAACAGATCACACCTATGACAATGTATACCTCTTTACCATTGGTGTCAATCCGACCTATATTTGTCAAACATGCAACCAAATTGATGACTCAAATCATGCTATATTTGAATGCCTAAAATATACCACCCAAAGAAGAAGATTCAAAATTTTTAATCGCTTTACCAATCTAAAAGAATTACTTCTAACTAAAGAATTGCTATTTTTCAGAGACGTAGCAGCCTTCATCAAGCAGATCAACCTAGAGCTTTAATTCTCTACAAGTTTTCTTTTTCATTAATTATTATTAGCCCTAGAGGTGTCACATAACCAGCGCGTTCCCCGCCCTTGTCCCTTTTCCCTTACCCCTCACCCTGTCCTGGCCCAAAGAACCCCCTTTCTACACATTCCCTGACTATTCTGGTCAAATTCTCACCACTGGGAACGCTGCTATGACATCCTACATCACCGTTCCACTGTACCAGGCCGCATCAACTATCGGCCAAAAAAATCGACACTTGCTACTGTCGATAAGCCCAAAAGAAAAAAAAAGGAGTGTGGGGTACGGGAGGTTAGGCTCTCCCCCAGTTAGCAAAATGTATGCATACTCATATGTTATAAGAGCTCAGATATGTTTTAAACTAGTGTCCTATGCTATTTATTGTGTTATTCTACTATAAGATTAGGAGAACGCAATTTTGCCACAGTTTTTCCGAGTTTAAATCCCCCTTTGTTTATGTTGAGTTAAGCAACTGCTCTCCAAGTCAGCTGTTATTAAATGGTGGATGGAAATCTGTGGGAACACGAGTTTCACATTCGTCAAAAATCCCAACCGTTTCAAACGGATGGACTCTATGGGAAGGGGCTATTATATATCTGAACATATATAACAAATATGTATGCATATGGTATGCATATGTGGTGGATTAGTTGGACAATTCAAATTATAACGACTGTTAGCTTTGATTTGTCTTTCGCTTCTCATTCGATTTCATGTGCTTCTCTGCTGTTTCTTCGGCTCTCCAAATGGAGGCAACAGATTCTGTTGTCAACGTTAGTCTGTGCACTGGTGTGAGCGAGCTAGAAGGATGCAGGTGTCCGCATCAAAAAGGCATAACGGAAAGTTCTTAATGGTGTGTGTATTGGAATGCGAGAGCAAGAGTGGAATAAAGGAGAGAGCGACGCTTGCAAAAAGGGACGCAAGCAGTTTTAGGGAACATTCCTATTTGAAGAGCCGAACTGCAAAGATCACGCCACGCGCCAGAAAACGTTTCCGTTTGGACCACGAAGCGCAGCCTGAAGCGGAGGACGATTCTAGTGAATCCTCGACATCAGAAGTGGGATTGCCCAGGCCTCAAACCGAAAGTTAAAATAATCTCAGATTGCTTTTGGAATCACAAAACCGTACTTTCTCGGAACTCATAAAAGCAGTACAGCGAGCACCGAATGACGCAGTTACTGTTGTATTGCCGAACTTTAATCCTGTTCGTGCAAGCGCGGATGCAGTATCATGGAGTGCAACGGTGGATTACATTCTTTCCGAAAACTGTCTCGAAGGCAGCGCTCTCGTGATGGCTCTCAGTCGGTCCTTGCAAGGAAGCGCGTCTCATTGGCTTGCACAAACAGTCCACCCTGGGATCACATTGACGCAGTTCAGAGAACTGTTTTTGCAGTATTTCGCCGGAACTGAGACCTTGGCTGCACCTGTGTTAAATCTGCTGAATGGTCGCCCAACAGAGGGAGAATCTATGTCGCTGTATGGAAGCAGAATTGTAACATCCTTGATGTCCAGGTGGAAGTCCCTGACGGTAGATCAAATTGCCGTTTCTGTTGCTTTGGCGCACGTGGCTGGATTGGACAAGCGACTGCGACGCTTGGCTTTCACTACAGAAGTCAATTCTCGGTACTGGCGACGTCTTGTCGGCCCGAGTTATAAGAAAGCAAGACCCTTCTTTAATATCAGATGTCACAAATGCGGAAAAGAGGGTCACAAGAAGGCGGAGTGTCGCTCGTCTGGTGTGCAACCGCGACATAGTCAACTAGCTAATCAACGTTCTGGACATAATGGAGAAAGAGATCGCTCGACTCTAATCTGCTTTCGGTGTGGAAAGGAAGGGCATGTGGCTACTGTGTGCCCGGATCGTCAGGAGCGCTCAATACCGGTCAAGAGGGATTATGTTAAAGAGGTCAAGCTGTGTACCGTACTTGAGCCCCTTGGAACTTTTCAACAATTTGGTGAGACGTTCCAATTTTGTAATTTAAGGGGTATTGGTAGTAATACGGTTTGCAGCACCCTACAGATACTGGCTAAAGTTTTGATTGTGATCATTCTTTCGAAGTTCTTTTCCATGCAGTTCAAAATAGTTATATCAAATACGATGATTTGATTGGGCGAGAAATTTTGAGCCAGGGAATTGATGTAACAATTACATCAAATTCACTTTCAATGTTTAATGATGTTGATACCGATCTAAGTGGTTTAGATAAGGATAGGCTAATATCAGTGCTTTAAAATTATTCTGGATCGTTTATAAACGGTATTCCACAAAGTCGCGTAACTACGGGGCAGCTAGAGATTCGACTGATTGATCCAAACAAGACAGTCAAGAGACGACCTTACAGATTGAGCGTGGAAGAAAAAGAACAAGTGCGAAAGTCTATTAAACAGCTGTTGGATGCGAACATTATAAGACCAAGTTCCTCCCCCTTTGCAAGCCCGATGCTTCTTGTTAAGAAGAAAAATGGAACTGAACGTCTCTGCGTAGATTATAGGGAACTGAATTCAAACACTATTTCCGAAAAGTATCCGTTACCACTTATTTCGGACCAGATAGGTAGACTAAGTGGTGCTAAGTTTTTCACCTGCATAGATATGGCAAGCGGATTTCACCAAATCCCAATTCATCCGAATTAGATCGAACGAACAGCGTTCGTTACTCCGGACGGACAGTATGGGTTCGTTACCACGCCATTTGGGTTAAAGAATGCCCAAATGCTCAATTCTTGTGTTGAGTACTTGGGGTTTGAAGTTAAGGCAGGTGAAATTAGACCCAATCCAAGGAAAACAAAAGCATTGACGGAGCATGAGCAAGTGCGACAAAGAGTAATTTCTATTTTGACCAATTAACCCGGACTCACTATATTCGACCCACTTTTTCCGATTGAGCTTCACACCGACGCAAGTGCTGATGGTTACGGGGCCATTTTATTGCATAGGATCGCGAACAAGCCTCGAGTGTTCGAGTATTTTAGCAAAAGGACTTCCCCCGTCGAATCACGCTATCACTTATACGAGTTGGAAACGCTCGCAGTATATGTCTCCATGAAGTATTTCCGTCATTACTTGCATGGTCGTCAATTTACGGTGTTTACGGATTGTAATTCCCTCAAAGCTTCCAAAACTAAAGCCGAGTTAACTCCTAGTGTGCAAAGGTGATGGTCGTATATCCAGGATTTTAAGTTCGATATTGAGTATAGACCGGGTGATCGAATGGCTCATGTAGACTTTCTCTCTCGAAACCCAGTGTTGGAAGATCGTAAAAATTCAAAAGGTATAACCGAAAAGCGTATAAACTTGACAGAGATTACCGACAACTGGTTGCTGGCAGAGCAGCAGAGAGATGACGAAACATCATCCATCGTGTCCAAATTGCGCAATGGAGAACTTCCTGAGGATATAGCAAAAACCTTTGAGTTACGTGGTGGTACTCTATATAGGAAAATTCAAAGACATGGGAAAACTCACTGTCTTCCTATTATTCCAAAGCCCTTTAGGTGGTCTGCTGTTAACAACGTGCACGAGGCAAATATGCATCTCGGTTGGCAAAAGACCCTTGCAAAAATGTACGAGTATTATTGGTTTGACAAAATGTCTAAGTATGTCCGTAAATTCGTTGACAATTGCATTACTTGTAGGTTATCTAAACCTCTGACTGGCAAGATACAAGCTGAATTGCATCCTATTTCAAAAGTGAGCGTCCCGTTTCATACAGTTCATATTGATATCACAGGGAAGCTTAGTGGTGAAAAAGCCAAAAGGAATATATAATCGTCCAAAAAGATGCATTTTCTAAGTTCGTCCATTTGTTTCACACCACTAGACTAGACTCTGAAAGCTGCATCAAGTCAGTGAGGTCTTTAATATCGATTTTTGGGGTTCCTTCCCGTTTGATAGCTGATCATGGACGTAGCTTTGCTAGTACTATGTTTTGCGGCTTTTGCTCAGCACTAAAGATAGATTTACATTTGATCGCAACTGGCGCCAGCCGGGCTAATGGCCAGGTCGAACGAGTGATGAGTACTCTTAAATCTATGCTAACTGCGGTTGAAACAGGCAAGGGATCTTGGCAGGACGCTTTGTACGAAATTCAACTGGCTCTTTATTGCACTCCTAATAGGGTAACGAAAGTTAGTCCAATAGAGTTACTAATCGGAAAAGAAGCTAGACCATTTAGTCTTGTACCCGTTGCTGAAAACGAGAGTGTAGCTGATGTAAATCTAATCAGAAATATAGCTAAGCACAATATGGAACAAAATTCCAAATATGACAAATTAAGGATCGATCGAAATAAGGCCATTATTGTTAAGCATAAAGTTGGGGATCATGTCTTACTCAAGAATGAGGAGCGACATCAGACAAAACTAGACTCCAAGTTTAAAGGCCCATTTTTAGTTGTTGAGCTATTACCAGGTGATATATATAAATTAAAAGCGTTAAAAGGCAATCGAACTTACAAATATTCCCACGCATTTTTACGAAGAATGCCTGAGAAGTGGATTACCACAGAGCATGACGAGACGGTCATGGCTGCGATGATTTATGGAACAAGAAAATGAAAATGACAACTGTGTGCTATGTGATGGCCGGTTGGTCGAAACAAGACTCAAATCGTTAAGTAAAATGAAAGTTGTTAGAGATAGTGATTGACGATGTGAAAATGTAATTGCTTATTGGAGAAGCAAATGAAAATGGAAAATGAATATTGTTTGAATTGATAATAATCCGGATTCTCAACGCTTAAAATAATAAAAGTATTGCTCTTTGTTTAAGTATGAGGAAATGTAAGTTCGATCTGCTAATTAAGAACTAAGAATTCTGTATAACTTTTTAATTTAAAAGAAAAAGTTAAGAAATGAAAAATGCTAAGTTTAATTTGCTGTTCATAGATCAATAGCTCATAAGGCTTCTGATTTATAAAAATATTTTTATTTTTGCTTTAACTCCAAAGTACATCTAGTTCTATTTTTTATTGGGAGATAATATTTTAAAGTAGGAAACACACGAGGACGTGTGAAAGTCAGTATGGCCGTGTCGTGGATTAGTTGGACAATTCAAATTATAACGACTGTTAGCTTTGATTTGTCTTTCGCTTCTCATTCGATTTCATGTGCTTCTCTGCTGTTTCTTCGGCTCTCCAAATGGAGGCAATAGATTCTGTTGTCAACGTTAGTCTGTGCACTGGTGTGAGCGAGCTAGAAGGATGCAGGTGTCCGCATCAAAAAGGCATAACGGAAAGTTCTCAATGGTGTGTGTATTGGAATGCGAGAGCAAGAGTGGAATAAAGGAGAGAGCGACGCTTGCAAAAAGGGACGAAAACAGTTTTAGAGAACATTCCTATTTGAAGAGCCGAACTGCAAAGATCACGCCACGCGCCAGAAAACGTTTCCGTTTGGATCACGAAGAGCAGCCTGAAGCGGAGGACGTTCCTAGCGAATCCTCGACACATACATATTGCTGACTGCGGGAGAGCCTGAAAAAACAATGAGCTGAAGTATTTTTTAATTATTTCCCGCCATCGATTTGATTTGTTCTCGCAGTCATCGTTCCAATTTTCACAGTCAAGAGGGAGAATTCAGAGTTGCACCGAGAAAACATCGCCTAACTATATCATAAAACAGCCCGTCAAAGTCCGTCAAAATTGGATGGCGGACTAACTAGGAAATTTTCGGAACGGCAAAATCTTACGGACCATCCGTTCAACGGATGGTGCAAGATGGATGGAGCTCTGTGGGAAGACCCTATTATTCAATTTTTATTAACAATTTATTGTAACAATTTTTCCCTTATGGGAACATAAATTCGCCGCACAATTATTGTTGCTAGCAGCAGAACAGTCACACAATTTCAGGGCATACTACGTGAAAAGTGCTGTCAAAGTAAATATGGATCTGAAAAAGGCTGCCCTGTACACACTACAAGTTAATATTGTTTTAATTAATTTATTAAAAGCGCGTTAAAAGAAAAGGAATAAGTTTTCTGAAAACTGGCTACTTAAAAGGGAAAGAGAAGGTAAAACCTTAATTATGTGAAATTAATTTAGCCACAGGCTTATGCGCGAAATAAATGATAAAGATGGAAATTTATACATCCGCACCCTAGTAGTATGACTCCACATCAGTTTGGACAACTTTTGGAAAACGTCAAACCATTAATCCAAAGAAAAAAATAAATAAAATAAATGTTTCTTTTGCTTTTTTTTATAATATTGCGTTGATGTATCCCAAATATACGGTGCATTTTGAACTACATCAACAAGACAATTTATGTCCTCGTCCCAGCAAACCATTTTCACTAGAACTATATATTTGAAAAGCTCGTCACATGTAATTGTTACCGTTATCGTATTACATATACCAAGCAAATATAAGCGTTATGGGGAAAGTTTCGCCGCACAATAAATTGAGGATAAAAATTAAATGGGTGCGTTCAGCAGAACAACATGATACCTGATCACTTATGGATTTCTTACGATAGTTTAGCTGAACGCACATGATTACTAATCATGATGCAAGAATTTTTCATCAGTGATCAGGTATCAGGTAGCGTAAAAATAGTACGCTACCTTATCTTGATACATGATACATGGCTTCTGGCATGTATCGATAGTCAAAATATCGAAACTTATTAACATAATAATTTGAATAAAAACCATAAATTAGGTGGAACTCTTTATAAATGTTCTACGATATGTATCTACGATAGCTGTGGTCAGTGCTGCAGTTGCGGAGGCAGGAAAAATATTTTTTTTTTAATTGCGCGCTCATTGTTTGATATGTTTGTTTACTTCTACGTCATTGCAATGTATCAGGGGGATTCCCTAAACTGTTGAATTGCTGAATTGTTGAATTTTGGTCAGCTGTTAATCAGCTGTTCCCTAAAAAGTCAACGCTCAGAAATTTTGTTGAATTGCTGAAAAGCCAGAGTTGTCACCTCTTTTATTAGAAGTCACGTCTCCTCTGTAATATTTAAGTATCAACAGTACGCATTATTTATTTCAAAATCAACTTAAAAAGCATATTTGTGGTTCTTTTTAAGAAAATCACAAATTTTCTTCGTCTTTTGGGATATATCTTCAAGAGTGGTCAACCAATTTTGGTAATCTTTTCGGATTTAAATAATTACATGTCTCTTTTATACGGTCGTTTTGGAAAATTCAATCTAACTGAACCACAAGAGAAGGTGGGCGCATTTAAAATTTTAAAGTCACAGCAAAGTTTAAAAATCTTCATTTGTGAACAGCGTTTAAAAATTAAATAAAAATATTTTCTTCTACAATGCATTTTTGATCCAAAGATATATCTTCAAGAGTGGTCAACCAATTTTGGTAATCTTTTCGGATTAAATAGTTTTATACGGTCGTTTTGGAAAATTCAATCTAACTGAACCACAAGAGAAGGTGGGCGCATTTAAAATTTTAAAGTCACAGCAAAGTTTAAAAATCTTTATTTGTGAACAGCGTTTAAAAATTAAATAAAAATATTTTCTTCTACAATGCATTTTTGATCCAAAGACCCCTTATGTCCCTAATTTTTAGGACACTCATCAGGTTTTTGTGTATTGTTTTGGAATTTTTAAAATTGTTTTTCTTACTTCCTTCACAGTGACGATTCACAAACAGTGCCCAAACCTGTCACTGTTAAATGCGCCCACCTTCTCTTGTGCTTCAGTTAGATTGAATTTTCCAAAACGACCGTATAAAAGAGACATGTAATTATTTAAATCCGAAAAGATTACCAAAATTGGTTGACCACTCTTGAAGATATATCCCAAAAGACGAAGAAAATTTGTGATTTTCTTAAATTAAAGATACCGCAAATACCAGAGCTGATGGACTATAGGCGTAGTGGCAACTTATGCTTAGAAAAGCCTCATTTATCGAAATAAAATGGTGGCAGGCCTGGACACCGACCCATGTCACATTTTGTCGGCCTGTGTAATACATCAAATTTCACATGTTTTAAGTTCCTTGAAACTTTTCAACAAAAAACAGCTGTTTGAAAATTCAACAGGAACCATTTTGGGTCGTACCCTTAGTTGCTGAAACTTTTTGTTGAATTTTCAACAATTCAACAGTTTAGGGAATACCCTGAATATGTAATGTCCATATGTATTGTATATTGTATTGGGGAGTTTCAATACTGCAGAAAACATTCCTTGTTACTTTGGAAGTAAAGCCCACAATTACTTTGTTACTTTGGAAGTAAAGCCCACAATCGCAACAAAAAAATTATTATTTTTTCCAAAATCAGTAAACTGTTAATTTTTACCAAGCCACTCGATCGATTTGGATGAATTATGCATAAAAATAATCAGGAGGGCAAGTCCAATTATTTGGATCATACATTTTAATTGAAAATTCGCTATAAAAATATATTTATTTTCGATATTGGGCGCCAAAAAGTTGCCAATTGGCTCAATTGCCGATATATCGATATAAATACCTAGGTTTTCGTTTATGTCTTGGCTCCGTACGCTGTCTCAGTGTGACCGCGTGGAAAAAAACCATAATTGAAACAAGAGAAAACGCTATTGTCGGGTTGGTGTCCCGACTATCTAATACCCGTCACTCAGCTTAGGGGAGTGTGAACGCTGTACTCGGGTTGGTGTCCCGACTAATAATCGTAACTCAGCTAAAGGTATATAAATTTTGATTGCGTATAACTTTTTAATGAATGGTCCGATTTGAAAAATGTCTTCTACATTTCGATAGGTATAAATATACACAACAAAATTGCATTTATACTTCTCGGAAATCTTTAAAGATGTGGGCGCAGGACCCATTTTAAAATCGTTAGTGGGCGATTGTGGGCGTTAGAGGGGGCGTGGCGCTCGGCTAAAATAAACTTGCGCTGCGTAGGAAGCCAAAGAATATGTGTGAGAAATCTCAACCTTCTAGCTTTTGTAGTTTCTGAGATCTCAGCGTTCATACAGACGGACAGACGGACATGGCTAGATCTACTCGGTTAGTGCCCCTGATCAAGAATATATATACTTTATGGGGTCGGAAACGCTTCCTTCTAGCTGTTACATACTTTTGCAGGAATCTAATATACCCTTTTACTCTACGAGTAACGGGTATAATGACTTGAATTTTTCGAAATCTGTGGGTTTGATTTCGCTGAAATTAAGGCAGAAATTAATTATAATGACAACCTCTGTGAGAGCTGTATTAATTATTTAAAGTTTGCATAGATTGATGGTTTATGTCATGGCTCCGCACGCTGTCTCAGTGTGACCGCGTAGAAAAAAACCATAATTGAAATGACTTGAATTTCTCGAAATCTGTGGGTTTGATTTCGCTGAAATTAAGGCAGAAATTACTTATAATGATGCCCCTCCTACTGATATACCGTGTAAGTTGGCACAACCTCTGTGACAGCTGTATTAATTACTTAAAGTTTGCATAGAAAATGTATGGATATTTACATGGTTGATGTCGTGGCTCTAAGGTGTCTCGCTGGCGCATTCAGCGGGAAGCGGCATATTCTAAGATTTCGCTGCAAACTACAAATAATTCAACGATCGCCAAAAAACAATGAGCTTAGGCACTATATAATGTTTTCCCGTAATCGATTTGATTTGTTCTCGTAGTCATCGTTACAATTTTTGTTAGCCAAGATGAGGAATTCTAAGTTGCAACGAAAAAACATCGCCTAACTATCGGGTAAAAGAGACCGTCAAAGTAATTCAAATTTGGATGGCGGACTAACTGGGACATTTTGGGAACGGCAAAACCTTATGAACCATGAACCAGCTGTTCAACGGATGGTGGATGTCTCTCTATGGGATGACGCCATGGACAGAAGTGCGGAGAAGTGGGATTCGCGAGAAATGCTCCGTGGAACGACAGAATGCCGCATTTCAAGATGGATTACCAAATATAAATATTAAAGGAATTGTCAAAGCATTGACCAATTTTATATATACAAATGGTAAAATACAATTTAGACATATATTTTTTTAAAACAAATGATTCATGTCCATATCATCTATTTCAGCAAATACAATTTCCACATGCAATAAAATATTCATGCTTCATTTTTTTCGCATTGACACTAGAAACCGAAACGAGCCACTCTGACGCCCACAAACCACAAAAAGCTGTGCCGTTAATTCAAGCTTCTCAAAATTAAGTAATTTTTTAAAGGTGTTTCAATACACCTGATTGGGGTTTTAGATAAGTGGATCTACAAGTTTATAATTTTTTTTAACTATGCACATTTTTTTTAAAGGTAATTGCTTGTATGAACTCCATTCAAAAAACAAATCAATGAATGCACCTGCGGCGCATTTGATGAATGTGTAGGCTTTCGTGTCGCTGAGAAAAGCAAATGACATTTGATCTTTGGTTTTGGTGCCCACGATATAAAGAAAATCGCGCGAATTTTTTGTACATTTTGATTGACTGCGGCGCATTTTTTTTATTTTATGTTCACCAAAGAATTCATCTAGTGCAAAAAAATTTTTTTGTATGAAAAATTGATTAGGGGAGAGTGGGGAATTTCGTCAGCATTTTTTCAAAGCTATTTTTTGTCCATTTTGAGACACGTTATCATTTTTCTATTTTTATTGTTGAATGCGGTTAGCACCAAGCTTTAAAATGTGACATTCCCCTATTTTTTTTAATTACCTTGGTGATTTATAAAAAATTAAAAAGTAAAACCAATATACTGGGGCA